>NW_028259133.1:1354000-1692500 GCF_977971745.1 Zootermopsis nevadensis | reverse complement strand
CACAACCCTAAAATAAAGCAATCAATTGTGCCACACAATATCAATAGAACTCAACGTATATTTACATTGTTTTCCATAATGCAATTTTCCCCACCCACCCACAATATGCAGTTCTTAAAGATCCCTTTGAAGCCGAAGATCGTCTGAATATTATTTATGAATTCAGTCCGTACCGCGAAGAAAACACTACACCTCACCATTACGAAAATCAGCTGGTTAACCCTTTGAAGCCGAAGCTCGTCTTCATAATATTTACGAATCCAGACCGTACCGCGAAGAAAACACTTCACTTAACCATTAGAAGTCGAATCAGGCGGTACCACATAAGATTTAACAAAAGAACATCCCGGTCAAAGCATTAATCACGTGTTTCATTTACGCGTGATGGCCGTCAACTGTCTACGCGCATGCGCAGTACTGCAAATTAAGCAGATGGCAATAGCGGAAGTTACTGTTACTGCACTATCAAGAGCGTTTTATCAGGAATATTTTAAAAAAAATTTCAGTAATCCTTCAAATAAATGAGGGGGGAATTTAGGGCTTTTATATGGACACAAGTGTCAATGAGGGAAATTATTCAAAGATGATTGTCAATGCTAAAGGATTTGTAACACTGAAATGAATAAATATGAACTTCCTATGTTAATTCTGTTGAAACAATTTGCCTACAATACCTGCAAATACAGATGCAATGGCTGCTATCAGGAAGGAGAGCACCACAGCTGGACCTGCAATGTTCTTAGAAACATTTCCTGCGAGAACGTACACGCCAAGCCCCAGTGTACTCCCCACGCCCAATGCGGTAAGATCGAAAGTGTTCAGCACACGGGCTAACTCAGAATTGCCTAGCGTGAGGGAATCGAGCACCTTACGTCGACCCAGAGCATTCCAGCTCCATCCACTCTTCAGTCCCTTCATGGTTAAGGCAAGGTGCCTTATCCAGTCCCCCGCTCACCACTGTGGACCTGCGGGTACAAAACACAGCTCCAATGTAATGCCAGAACAAGAGAATCTGTGGTTTTAAGCAACAGATTTGAAAGAAATCCATTAAAAATTGTATATCTGAACATTTGGAATGATTTGGCCTTGCCTGAGTATGATAATTCACTTCAAATCCTATCCCTGAGTCTCCCAAATTACCTCTTTACTTCGAGTTTTCTGACCAAAACTTACCAGTTCTCATATCCATTATTCGTGCTACCCGGCCATCCTTCGTCATTAACCTGACAATACACAGTGATTTTTTTTTAAAACACAAGGGTACAAAAATGAAATCAGAATCAGGTCCACCACCATGTAATAGACTTTCTTAAATTTCCCCGTGTTGCTAGGCCGTTGTTCACGCCAGTTGCCCAAAAGCTGTGCAGGTGCACAGACGAGCAGAACACATTACTCCTGCTGATGGAGAATCGTTCGCAATAAGGCAGTAATACACGAAATGGCAACAACAATGCGGGAAGCAGGAAGTGTTTATCTGTGACAATAGCTCATCGAGTGACAAAACAGTTGAAACCACAGCAGTATCGATTTAAAACAAAGCAACAGCTAGATGCGACTACAACAATCGATTGTTGCTACCGATTAATAAGTTCACGCGTAGTAATGAGAATTGCGTTATACTAGAGTGAAGAGTACAAATTGCGAAGTTCCTAGTTACGTAATTTTTACACACGCGCGTTACTTCCTCTCTCTCTCTCTCTCTCTCTCTCTCTCGTTCTCTCAAGTTCAAATATTTTCCTCAACACTTTAACCTCAAAACCACTTAGGTCGAGAGACCAAGTTTTACGGTTATATAAAACAGCAGTTAAAATTATAGTTCAGTATTCAGGGTTCTAGACGGCAGACAGAAAGATAACAGATTCTGATCCGAATAGCAACAAACGGTCCATTACTTTAATCTGTTCTGAAGTTCGTGAATGTAAATGTATCCATGCGCCATTGTACCTAATATGGATGTCAACAGCTGAATTATATGGAATGGTGAAACTCCGATAAACACGTTGAATCCTGAGAGGAGTTTTGAAAGAATTTAATTCAGATTTCAGACCAACAATGGACAGGCACCTGACACTTTTTTTCGCACAAGACTTCAAACTATTGTAAATGGGTCAGCCACTTTTAAGTGCGTTTCGAATTTCATTACATTGCTACCAACAGCATTCAAACTAACTCCTTTCCAGATTCGGGCACTTCTGTAGTCTGCGAGGGAGGCTTCTGTGCAACAAATAACCTGAAAGCGAGGGGCAATTGGCCACGGTGAAGCCATGATAGGTCTGTAAACCAATGATAAATTTTATTTTCAAACAAAACACAAAAGTCAAGGTTAGCCACAGAAACAGATGATTCACTTTTCTGTTCCTCTGACTATAGAGACGGAAGCGAGAACGAGAATGGGAGGGAAATTCTCGCGGCTTGTGTTGTGCTCCACAAACTGGGGAAGACAGGCCAGCCAATTGATAACACTAAGACACAGACGACTTCTTCAGGGCACATGACTCACCAACAGACTGACAGAACAAAGTCGAATAAACAAGAAAGCTTGCGTTATCTTAGCGAAAAAACGTAGAATAGTTAAAAAAAAAATTAAATGTCTCATTAAAGCGGCAGGTCCAGGGATCCCAACAATCGGACATTCTTTACGTTCAATAAAACAAGTTTCTCTCGAACCTCGCGTTACAACAAACGAATTAAATCTCTTCATTTACACCAGTGCTGCTGAGCACGGTCACGGTTAAAACTAAATTGGTTTTTTCGATTTCCGCAGGCAAATTCCGGGATACCAACCTAAATTATCATCATTCATAAATCATTCTCCCACTCGACGCCGCGTCTTCTGAGCTACCGACGCAAAAATGTATCAGTGTCGAACTGTGATCCGCAGAACTCTGCGAGTTCCGTGAGAAATGATCGGTAACCACGGCGGCCGGGGTTCGCATTCCACGTGGACAAAGCGTGATTCAGGTCACCGCTTATTTTTATACACGTTGAAGAATGATATTAGTAATTGAAATGAATACGTGTGAGTAATAAGAATAATATATTGTTTGAAAAACCTTGAAAATTATTTAATAAACACAGGGAACGTCATGTTTAAGATATGACGCACGATAATGCACGGGCGAGTTAGTCACCCGGGAATCAACAATGGTCGGCGCAGTCACACAAATCCGAGATAAGATAAGGCACTGACAATTGAAGTCGTGGAATATTATTTGAAGTGAAAGTTTTGCATAGATTATATCTCAGAGTATCTACTTTATCTGCTTTTTAAGTGCGTTGAACGCTCACGTTCTGAGTCATTGAGAGATGAATGTAATTAGGGCACTCGTGGTCTTATCAGGGCGATCTCAACGTCACATGCGAAAGCCCACTTAGATACTGTTTTAAAACCAGCATAGTCTGGTATAATTCACAACTGAGAATACAAGCATATTTACTTTTCGTATTATTTATTTATTTATTTAGTGTTCTGTCTGACGACAGGTCCATATGAACAGGATCCTTCCATCCTTTTCTCGGACTGGGACCTGTTCATATACGTTCTTGGCAGATGATCCAGAAGTGGTTTGCCATTGCCTTCTTCTGTGTGTGAATGGAGTAATTGTTGGGATGCCACGGAGGAAAAATCCGTGTTGCCTAGACCACGGCCTTGCCCAACACAAGTTATAAATTCGGGCACCGCCGGGAATCGAAACCGAGACCCCAGGATTACAAGGCCAGCGTTCTAACCGCTAGACCACCTCATCTTATTATTATTTAGTGTTCTGTCTGACGACAGGTCCATATGAACAGGATCCTTCCATCCTTTTCTCGGACTGGGACCTGTTCATATACGTTCTTGGCAGATGATCCAGAAGTGGTTTTCCATTGCCTTCTTCTGTGTGTGAATGGAGTAATTGTTGGGATGCCACGGAGAAACCGGGGAAGCCCCCGGAGGAAAACTCCGTGTTGCCTAGACCACGGCCTTGCCCAACACAAGTTATAAATTCGGGCACCGCCGGGAATCGAACCCGAGACCCCAGGATTACAAGGCCAGCTTTCTAACCGCTAGACCACCGTGGCGGCTAAATCGCTCTTATCCTGAGATATTTTGTAGATTTTCTGAGTTTCGTCCGGGCAGTTGCTGGGATAGTATCTTAAATCAGGCCACGGCCGCTTCCTTCCATGTCTCTACCACTTCATTATTCATTAATCGCCCTGCCATTTGGCTAAAGAGGTTGAAAGGACCATAAGCAGAAGATATGCTCTCATCTCTCTCAGGAATAAAGATTTGTAAGATGATTCGACGGTGTCATTAAATAAGCCACGAGTACATGAATAAAAGTTCAAGACTGTAATGTCAGATATTTCTGTTAGGCAATATTTGTGTGCAGTTTTCTTCATCTAATTCCATTCATTGAATTTCTTATTCACAGTTGTTGAATTTTTAAATTGTCTACGTCTGTCATATTCTGTTAGAACAGAGTGCGTCGTGAGATAAGATAACGTGTCCATTGAAAGCGTCTGTTTCAGACGAGCGATAGCATTTGGCAGGTCACGCGTCATCTCTGTAAAGCGCCGATCCCCATCTTGGGTCGTCCGATGTTCCTTGACGTGCGTACGTCGTGTGGCTCTCCCGACTAACTAAACATTTCAGGCAGTCGTAAAGTTGTCACTTTGTGTCCAATTTCCGAGCGAAGTGTTACATTTTCTCTACGACTGTACAGAATATATAAAAACCTCACATTATATTAGCACAGTAGCCAAGTATGACGTCTTTAACCAAACCGGAGACTCCAGCAACTCGCTAATAGAAATTTAAAAAAGGAACTGTTAATTGATCTAACGACTGGACGGTAAAATGTACGTCTATTTTGCTTTAATAACTAGCCACGTGTACCAACCTTTAAATTGTAGCATTGAAATGCCAGTAGGAGGTTTGTCAGCGATAAATGCGTAACGGCTAGTTTGTGTTCAGGTAAAATTAATTAAAACCATGAATCGTTAGTTTTATTATTTACCTTCAGTAAATGAGATTACTCAGCGCTGATCTCGTGGCTGTTATGTGGGTCTCTTTCTGGACGTACACAAATTAAAAACCGCGGAAACATAAGTCATATGTCACGGTTGGTAATAGTGGAAACAAATGCCTGCGATTACCAATCTCGCTGTTTACGAGATCTAGCTATCTGCGCTCAAGTCTGTAAATGCCAACCTTCTGGGATATTGCACCGTGTAGTGTCGTAATAAAACATTTGGATTATCAGTTAACTTTTCAGTCTTGTTTCAAATGTGGATATATTTTTCCCTAAATCAATTTTCCGATGTACATTTAGAGAATGTGGAGCGAATTCTTATGGCTCAGGATATGAACCTGTAATTAACCTTCAGTTTCAATGAAAGGCGGGAAATTTCTTGACTTGATGAGCGTACTGTTAGCCTGTCAAGGACTCTGCTCCATGGCGTTGGTTGGTTCGTTTGTTCGTTAGTTAGACGTGTAGTCTTGTATATGATGACTGACGTTTCGAATAAAATCCTACATTATACGTTGATGTCAGCAGGGCGACCGACGGAATTACAAATGCAACAATGGAAGAAAGTACAGCAATTGTATTCAAAGCCATTGTTGCAGTTACATGATCTGAACTCGTTGCAGCGTGGTTTAAATCCAGTTAAGACATCTGACAGGTGTGAAAGTTTTTTTCTATTATTTTTTTAATTACTTCTTGCAATTTACCAGATCTCTTTTGAAGGAACACCGATATTTCTTCTCTTCGTTTCAACGTCCTGTAGAAAGCTAACTTCTGAACGAAGCAGAAATAAATTCAATTCAGCCCAAACTTCTTCTTCTCGTGATGGTCTACTTCAAACGTTGTGGAATGCGTGGCGCTGCCTTGCATATGACCAACAATTCTGACAAATGCACGGAACGCTTTGTTAAGATTTAATGGCGAGAGTAATAAGGCAGATGTTTCAAGAACACAGTTAAATCCAAAGGAGAGAATTTCATCGGTTAGAACGCTGGTCTTGTAATCCTGGGGTCTCGGGTTCGATTCCCGGCGGCGCCCGAATTTATAACTTGTGTTGGGCAAGGCCGTGGTCTAGGCAACACGGAGTTTTCCTCCGTGGCATCCCAACAATTACTCCATTCACACACAGAAGAAGGCAATGGCAAACCACTTCTGGATCATCTGCCAAGAACGTATATGAACAGGTCCCAGTCCGAGAAGAGAAAAGGATGGAAGGATCCTGTTCATATGGACCTGTCGTCAGACAGAACACTAAATAATAATAAGATGAGGTGGTCTAGCGGTTAGAACGCTGGCCTTGTAATCCTGGGAGTCTCGGGTTCGATTCCCGGCGGTGCCCGAATTTATAACTTGTGTTGGGCAAGGCCGTGGTCTAGGCAACACGGAGTTTTCCTCCGTGGCATCCCAACAATTACTCCATTCACACACAGAAGAAGGCAATGGCAAACCACTTCTGGATCATCTGCCAAGAACGTATATGAACAGGTCCCAGTCCGAGAAAAGGATGGAAGGATCCTGTTCATATGGACCTGTCGTCAGACAGAACACTAAAAAAAAAAAGAGCGATTTAAACACGGCACTCCCGAATACGAAGCAGGATTGCCAACTACTCTACCGCGACGTTGCGTCAGGTCTGCGTGTCGCATTACTGGCATCTCCAGATTCGGGGGTTGGCTGCAAATTCGCCCTCCTAAACTACTATTAAAGGAAATTATTTCTCTCAATGTTATCAGCACTTGCAAAACACCACATTATTACAGAGAACACGGCCACTCACATCCACAACCATAATATACATACAAGCGGTCGAAGGAAACCACCGGGGGGTGGGGGGTCCAGTGAATAAGTTAGAAAATTAAACTGCCCCCTCACGAAATATTACACCAGTTACTTCGAGAAATTCTTGTAACTACCAAAACAAATAAATATGTACGTACGATTTGGCAAAGAATTTCCCTGCGTGTCGTACCAACTATTGACAGCAGTCTTACCAGAAAAATAAGCACACTTAAGTTATAAAGTAGGTTTGCTGGGAGTTCAGAAGGTCAGATGGAACAAGGGTCACACTGGGCCAGCTGATTATCATTTTTCTTTTTCCTGAGTTAAAGTTTGTCATGACGTTTTTTAAATGCATTTTAGTCGCAATAACGGTATACAGAATATATCTTCCGCTGCATTCTGTATTATTTCATGTATTATCAAGATAAATAAGACTAGTTTTTGATAAAAAAAAACATGACGGAAAGTTATATATAAGGGTATATAATCCTATATTTCTATATGGAAGATCGTTATCCATTTGAAATGTTCGGCGGATGAAAATTTGTTATTTCAATTTTCTTTCAAAAAAAAAAAAAGAACACATCATTCAGTTGCTACTAGGCGTCTGTCTACTGATCTCCCACTACAGTAAACGTTCTCATGAAGAAACAACTCGCGTGTATAAAAAAACAACACGTGTTTCCTCTAGTCAACCACCGTCTAATTTATCGGCATTCCCTGAAACGGTTGATTCACTGTACCAATTATTACGTTAGACACCGGCCATTGTCTTTGGTGTATCTGTTGACACAATCACGCGAGGAATCGGCAATTAATTCTACTCACCAGTCTTAGAGGCGATTGGCTGTCTACTTAAGCACCTTCGTAGGTTTACGGAATCTCTAAATGCGATGGGTTGGATCTAAAACGAGTTCTTTTAAAATGGTACGTACTCTAACAATTACATCACAAGTATTCCTACGCTCATGTTAAAAAATCATCAGGTCGATAATGGAGGTAGCTAAGACCTCTGAAACTTCGGTAAACTTCCACCAGAGTGCACGGCGCAACCACCCAGACGACAGCCATCTTTACAATACACTTTCCAGATTCCGCAACATTACGATAATAACTTCGGTCAGATGTTAAATGTGCACTGGAACGAGTTCAGTCGCGTGAGATTTGATCCACTCCCGATAGAATTTACCCCAGCAGGAGAAACAAATTATTGTTTCTTATTTATATATTAAGGGGACAATAAAATTGACTGTACTAATTTCATAAGCAATTTTATCTAATAATTTACTCTGAATTGACAACATTACCGAGAAAGAAACTTAAGTGTTGACGTCAACGTAAAGGAACGGACTATAGATCAGATGTTCTGAATTCTTCAGATAATGTTGAAGAAACGTGGGAGTACAATAGGACAGCGTATACAAACTTCAAGAAAACCTGTGACTCAGGAGAGAAGTATTGTGCAATGTCACCGAATTTGGTATGGGATATCTACGAAATTAAGTCTAAGAATGGTTCAAGCAAACCCTGTAATAAGATTCGTACAGGTGAACATGTAAGATGCAATTTGTACTCGTAATGGCCTGATAAGAAAATATTCTTTGATCGCCTTTTAATATTAGGAAGTGTCTGGAATGGAATGGGATACACTGGTATATTCCAGTAGTTGTCGAACTTCTGCTGTTTCGGAAAAAGTTTATGCTAATTAGTCTAATTCGATGAGTGTACCTGTGTTCTACATCAGGCAAATTTCGTATTTTGTCACATTCACCGAAACTTAGAATACTTATAATTTACGTCAACACTATTGTTAAATAGTCTACGTAACCATTCATATCTGTGTCAAAAGTTGGAGCGAAATCACAAAAAGTTATCGTAAAACGCATCATTCAGCAGAAATTTCTCTTGCAACCAAAACGCCTCAGTACAAATCCTCTCATGCCTACACGGCGATTTATAATTTTCGCCTCAATAAACCGGTATTAATATGGCCACATTCAAGAAATTTCAATTATATATACTTAAAAACGTACATTATTTCGTAAAAAATCTAACTTCTATGTACTTAATAATTTCAAAAAATGAAAAATATTTCTTAATTTTAAAGTTAACTAATCTTTTAATGACTTTGTTGCGTCTGATTTTTGTTGGAAAGCGTTTGAATATTTGATTGCAGTATGTATTAATAAAAATAAAAGGATTTGTTCTGTAAAAATTTGGATTCAGTCAAAAGGCCGCACTTAAGGACCTAGAAGGCCACAGGTTGCCCACCCCTGGTCTAGAAAGTTAACGCAGAAAGAAGTAGGCTTGTACGGCCACGTCGCGTCACCACAAGGCCGGACAAAACGATAATACGCAGAACACAGCTGATAAATCAATCGATAAATGCGGTAAACTCCATTTTCTAAAAACGGAACCAACAAAGACTTAAACTAACAAACAAATTACGAAATCAGATACATTTTTGGAGAAACATTCAGTTCAGATTCTGTTGTTTTCCCCGACTACCAACTAAGCCTAAAGTTTGAAATTGTCTTGTGTCTGATCCCTCATATTATGGGGGGAAACACAAACTGTGGTTGTTGAGAACAGGGTGGACCTAAAAGTAGGAAGCTTCCAAATTTGTATTCTTCATCTAATATTATCAGTGTGGCCACATTAAAAAGAATGAGCACGGCATGTAGCACGCATGGGAGCTGAGAAATTCTTGCAAAATTTTACTGGTAAACCTGAAAGGAAGAGATTGTTTGGACAACCTCCGAATAGATCGAGGCCAGTATTAAAGGAACAGGTTATGATGTGATGAGTGGAATTAGGATCAATAGGGGATCTCGTAAACAGTCGAATAATGAATCATAGGGTTCCATAAAATATGGCTAATTTCTTGGTTAACTGAGAGACTCCTTACTTCTCAATAGAGTTAGCACAGCACAGTTTATAATTCACCAAAATTTAATTTTACCAACTCTTGGTGCTCATACCCCAAATACTAAATTTAATCTGAATCCGCTGAGTAGTTTCGGAGATAAGATATGTCCTTAGATAGGCAGATTACCTCGATTATGAGCTCATTTTATACGCAAATCGTGCAAAAATGAGTGTGAAATGTAGGAGCCCACAACAAATATTTAACATTCTCAAGTGACTAGATTTAGCGGGACGACGAAAATAAATTCACTTATTCGCAAGTTGGTAATGAATCTACGATCGCCGCTAATAGAACGGTCAGACAAACAACGTTCTTGCACGACATTCTACTTCGCCATTCGCATTATGACCTCATTACATTTAGATTGACTCCCAGATTATTTAAAGGCGCTTTATCAACTGCAGAGTTTTGTAGCCTACGTGGCGCCAAAGGAGCTTAAATGGCCACTTCCGGTTAGCAGCTGAGTTTGCAAGGCTGAGTGAGCGGCCTTCGTCAACGAACAGCAACTTCCTGGTCCTCCGCGGCGGGTACGTTCACTCGCACAATATTTTCGCGACGAACCTCCCTGCACTACGGACACCTACTAACAGCAATCAATTTACAAAACACGGAACAGAAGCTAACGTCATCTTTCGGAAGAACGGAAAACCAGCTATACCGACTGAAGTTTCTCCTGATTTTCCTCAGTCCCTTCAGGCAAATGTCGGGATCCTCAACGTAGCCCACGGTTACTTGATCATCCTACCACTCGAAGCTAATATATTCTGACCTACTAACCAAATCGTTAAACAAATAACAGAAAAGAATATCAACTACGTATTCCAGTTAAATGTGCCCACCAGACAGAGAAACATACACGTGCCTTAAGTGTGGTTGTTACATTACTTTAAAATATGGCGTGTTTCACGAGAAAAATAGGTTTACCCACGAAAAAACACACGAAAATAATTCTAAACATTTTAGAAAGCAGTCTATACCAGAACCTAAAATTACAGAAGTTGCCTTATTCAGAAAAAACAAAAACCGGACGGGTTTAATTGGCCATATGGCAGTCTTCCTTTCAACGCCAGTATCCAAACTGTATCACTCGACATACGCCACTGTTCAATACGAAGGACAAACTCACACAAAGGTACCGTATTTACGATAACAGCACAAAAGTTAAATCACTGAACGCACACAAAACCAGCAACCAAAATTCTGCCCCGTTACATAAACAAGACAATTTCATTGTTACGTGTCGTTCGTTGAGTTTGGTCTTAGACTTTAAATTATCAGCACGTCCATGAAAAGTAAAAGACTCACCGGAAATAATGCGAAACAAATGATCAAGAATTCTTCTCCATATACACTAAAATATAGCTCAGTCCGCTACACGATTCAGGTTATGAGTACAAACAAGCAAGCACTCACTGCTAACTTCACTGCACCCAGACACCAAACTCACTACTGCGCCTGCCTGTCTGTCTGTCTGTCTGTCTGTAAGCCGACCGGCCGGATAACGTATGAAAACACCGTTGAAAGCGTACTACAGTGTGACGTAATCAGCACAACAGCTGTGCAGAGACCATGAACGGAACCAACAAACATATTTATTTACGGCGAGTGGTTTCTCTCTGAGTCTGGAGAACTCTAGAAAGATCTGTTGCTAGTTACGGTGGCCTTTTGTGGTATTTTCCTCAAACGAGCCCCTGTTACTTACTTCGATCAAGAAGGCTGTGACAAAGCCGGGATTCGAACTCAAAGTCAGTCATTCTCGATAAGTCTTCATGTGGTGGTGGTTAATTAATCTCTAGCAAAATATGCCAAATTAAGTTATTCGGCGACATATAAACCTTCTTGTGACATAAATTAGTGGCAGTTTTAATAAACTGACATGGAGTTTCAATAAATTGCTCTCGTTGATAACCCGGCGGCCCGCGAGCCGATAAGAAAGGGTGGATGCTGCCCTAGGTCTTCAAAGGTTGAAAAACCCTGCTCTACACGACCTTGACCTTGCCCTTGCCGACTTATAAGAATTTAGAAATATTTTTCTCTTCGCGCAGCTCCGTAATTCGGTTCCTCTGCCACTTTCTACTCACGGTCACAAGAGTCAAGCAAACTGCAGCTCTCACAGGCATTTCGGATTTCTACCGCATTTAGCGCCACACTCGCCATAAAATGGCAGCCACCTCTCTTCTCTACATGACGACCAAAATAACGTGGAGTTCGGACACAACTTGCAAGGCCTATTTTCCTATTGCACAAACACGTAGTCCTGAAAATGCATTGTTTGCATTACACAATGTATATACAATAGGCAATGCAAATTTACGACCTGATAATAAAATACATTTTAATTCAAGAATTAGTACACCGACCTCACGCGTGGGTGGGCGAAGAAACTACCGTTCTAAGACTTCCTTTGTTGTATTCGTTTGTAAATTTTACGTGTTGTTCACCATTTGACCTACCTACACTCCCTGTATCGTTCAATACAGGGATGCGGGTATAAGAAAGAGGTGTTTTTGTGTTCGCCACACAAAACAATCCACAAGTGAACTCTGTCGCCCACAACTGCCATCTAGCGGACAAACATCACACTACATTGGCTCCGCGGCGTAGCAAACCAGATTTTGATAGAAATGTATAAGTCACAGCAAATCGATAGCTAGTCAGGCTTATCTGGACTGCTCCTTAGAACTGATTTCGGCAGAGTGGACTTGGTCAAGGTTCCTGAACAGCTAAAACTGCGGCCTGCGTAAAAAAAATGTGGCTGTACTACATATCTAAGTCGCAAAACAAGATGTGCAGTCTTCCAGCCAATCAGGCCGTGAGTGAAGGCTTGTGCGCATCAGGGCTAGTGTCAAGTGTGAATGTCCAACACGATCAATAATCTAGTTCCTGCTTCCTTCATATGCTCCACGGAGTTGCGCAGAACGAGTGTTATTTATCGGCGCTGTATTCTGTGCACCAAGGATAATCTTACAGTCCGACTAATCTATTCATGAAAGATTAAAACATCGTCTCATTAAAGCTGAGTTACTAAAGGGACATTCCTCGACACAGCTGTGTCAACGATCTGTAATTGTCGCCTTGCAATTTATGACTGTAACTTCCGTCAACTACACGAGTATTCAGTCCTTCCTACTTTGTCGCATGATGGCATAACTCAAAGCAATTGGTCCATAAGGTTATCAACGCCACTTACACGTCAAATACTTACAGATATTGAAATACGAAGTTGGTCAGACGGCAGTGTGCCAGAACAAATATGGAGTTCGCGCAGAGTTCAAACTCGAAGCTAAAAAGAGTCATGGCCACGCGGGCATTTCAAAGGGTTAAAATACATACTACCGAAACAAGACGTAATTTGAATCAATACATCTTAATATCCTCGAAGACATTTCATACATGTAGACAATGGACAATCGGTAGTGCTGAACCACTCTCCCAATCACTCTTCAATAACCAATATAACCTAACCTGTCCACAGAATTGGTTATACGCTTAAGAGAGACAGAAATAATATTCGTGGTTGGAATTGCCAATCAGAAACTTCGGTGTTTTGGGCCTATATAATTTCGTTTTGGCGGATGCTAGAAAAGGTGGACACAGGACGCTCGAGTAGACAGATTCTATATTCTAATGCGCCAATAATTATTAAAAATTGAAATAAACTCACCTGTCAGTATTAAAATGGAGACTGTTGTTTATGCATAGCGACTCTGTGCAGATTCAGGTGCGAGAATCAAATGTGATCACCTCGATAAAGAAACCATATCTGCAGGGAGATAGCGTTTCATGACGTTTCACGCTACATCTGGACCTTGAACTGAAACACCAGGTAACAACGGAGAGTGGCCTTGATTCAGCGGTACAATAGCTACAGTTATTCGATTTCCACACCAGCAATCAACAATATGAATGTTCATTCAGTTGTGAAGCAATAGATTTCAGTCGATAACTATATATTATTATAAACTATTCTTACTTCAGTTCAGAGATCTTAAGAAATGTTTCATTTCCAAATTTTCACGTAGACCTCAGCCAAACCGTATGAGTATGATGCAATTAATTAAACGTCGATTTCATTAAGTTGGCATACGCTGAAATATAAATCGATTTTTAACCGATATATCGATATGGAATTTCGTGCAGAATTGTAAATCTGAAACGTAGTAACGTTATAATAAATTATTCTCGGGCTACCAGCCGTTTCAGGTGGATGAAAATGGTTCGCGAAACGTTGGTTTTCTAGCTTTTCAACCACATGACACGGCTGGTAGCCTGAGAAGAATTTATTATACTTAGATGCTTTTAAAGCTCCAGATCGTTCACGTAGTAACGCTTGTAAGGCGAAAGGGACTGTCGCATATTTGTCACATCGCCCAATGCCTTGAATTACATAGAAATTCTGTTAATTCCACGAAGGGGCTGACACTTATCCATTGCAATTAGTTTTCAATAACCTGCAGATAAGAATTAGGCTTCTTCAAGTCTGTAACTAAGGCTTTCTTTATTCGTATCAAATAGCGATGACTTTACCTTTCCTGACCTTGATTCTTGCAGGGACTGAGATGCTTTGTTCAACTGAAGGATACTAAATTAGCTACTTCACAAGTTTCTTAAAAAATTGTGGCCATTCTGTTGCTATGAAACCATTGCAGAATTTTGTAAGGGTAGTTTCATTTAAAGCCTTCTGAGCCATTAAGGACGATTAGTTTGTTTTTCAGCAATGCAAGTGGAAAGTACCAACATAAACTTGGGTCATCACTTTCATAGAAAAGTATTCTGTTGTTTTCCTCTACAGAATTTACCGTCAGATTTTGCCCTTTCATTTTTTGCGTTGAATCTCATCTGATGACATCCAGAGAAGTGGAAACCTTGCTTTGCTTCATTCTGTAGATGACTGAAATTATTTTATTTCAGTGGTACAAACCTTACATCAAGATCTCTTGTTTGCGATGTACGAAACAAAATGTCAAAAATGTGGGAACACATCAGAAAATAAATTTAGTACAAAAAACTGTTTGAAATTTCTTCCGAAATCACTGCCATTCTGTTATTTGCATTTCACCCTTCCTGTTACTGCAGGATCAAGATTCTGTGTTCTTCAGTTACGTTGAACAAATGGGGACTGAGAAACCAACTAGCAGCTAGAGACTTCCCTCTTCAGATATTCATTTAAGCAAAATTTCCCTTCGTTGAATGTGATGTAAGGCAGCACTGTCATTTAAGGAATAAAAAAATTAGCTGCATTTCTTAATACTTTTAAGGTTATGACAAAGAATAAAGTTCAAGACGTGCATAGAAGTGCACATGAACAGTGCGTAGATATATTTCCCATACTCTACGCTGAAGACCATTAAAGTATCCGCTCAAAACTGATGCCACTTCACACATTCAAGCCACAAACTTAGATTTGAAACTACGTTCTTTACATGATGGAAAAGACCATCAGATCTTTCGTCAGCTGAACCAACAAATTTTTCCTGAATGAATGTACTCTGACATAAAAGCAATGTAAGGTGCGTCCTGAATTTGTTTTCGGCACGTCAGAACATATTTTATCTATCAAACAGTTGTCACAGAAGAGAACGTTTCAAATAAACTGAGAATTGTTAAAATACTGAAAGTAAATTCACTGATTGGCTGATTTTTATTTCTTTATAGGATTATTTATTTTGGTTTGTGAACTGTACATTAAACAATGCAAAAAAATTTTAAACTTCTTACTTCAAATTATTTGTAAAATATGTAATAAGAAAGATTTTCTTTTCTGTTTAAAGGCACGACAACAAAACATAAATAATATCCAAACATCTGTAATCGCCAACGTCTTTTTGCCTTCCATCGCATTTTAGCTGTGCGTTCTAGTAATGAGAGAAACGCAGTCACATGTAATGGCTCATAACATTTGAACATTAAAATTAGACTTGATTCCTCAACAGTTGTGTTCGGTTGATCACCTATCCAAGCGCCCCGTAAAACTGAAATATCGCCTGAGATAAGGGTTTGGCGAGTACCTACAACCACACCTCTTATGACACGCCGAAGTTCTGGGTCAGGCACGGCACATCAATGGGAGAATGTTAGGTTTCAACTTACATTTGTATAATAAGTACTGGGTTAGAAAACATTGCTTGAGTGACGGTCAGTACGTAATTTGCCAGTTGTGGCAGGAACAATGATTTATTTGAATAACATAGATTCATGACTTTATTTCAAAATGAAGAATCAGCCTTGGTCTTGGCTGATTGATTCATAACATTAAAAATAATTTTTAAACAATTTGAAACCTAAACTTAACGCTAGGACAGAAAATAACTTTTCCGGATATGAATTTCTCCAACGCACACGCTGGTAAAGAAACTTACCCCTTGGTCACGTCATTAAAATTTACTGTATTGTAACACTACTGCCCCTTCTTCATTACATTTTAATAGACAGAGTGAGCATGAAAGAGCTCGATTATCATCTCGACACCACGTATGCGACTCACTGAGCAAATATCGAGTCACCGTTAACTCGCGCCTATCTTAAATGAAATGATGCCAATCACTCAGCAAGTTAGCTCATTTGGAAAGTAACAAAATGAGAGGATTTACAAGAGTAAGAAATACATTTCACAGTCACTATATGGAAGAACTGCAGCTCTCGCATAATATATTATAAAAGCGGAACACGAGCTCCGCTTTCAAGTATATAAAATTTCTTTATTGTTTTTCATCCTTCATTGGCCCTGAAGATAACTGATTTTAGATAAAAGCTATTGTTCACAGAGGTAGTCGATGGTAGCACCTCACAGCATGGTGTCGTGAATTCTACTGTTGACGAAGTTAATCAACGAAGTCAGTTTATGCCAAAAAAACCCAACTTCTTTACATTATCACCAACATCCCACATCATTTTTCTACTTGTATCCCACCAAAGTGCTCTTTATACACAATCACAGCAATAAATAAGTACAAATCTATTTACAGAAAGTGTATTTCAGAGCGATAACGCTAATTAAGTCCCTATGTTGCAGATTGTTTAACTATTGCTAGTAAAAAGCTGTTAGGAGCTCTTTACTCTTTAGGTAGAGTGAAGAATATTTTATGGGCAGCCCAGCCATGTCTCTCTGTCTGTCACAACGATGACTTCGGAGAACACTGCTACGATGACCTTGTAACATACCGTCGCAAATTACCACCGTTGGCCGCGACAACATCGCTGTATTTGCAACTCCCTTGAGTGCCCTACTGACTTCATCACCTGTCACGTGGTGTGATAAACAACTCTGAAATTTTGGTGTACGCCGAAGAGTACGGCTTTCAAGTCTTGTTTTCATCCGTTTAATACCTGGTCGACTTATAATTTGAACAGCGGTGAATGATAAATGATAGAAAGATTGTAATTGAGGAGTGGAAGAGAGTTTGTTTTAAAAGTCACTATCCACTTCGTGCAGAAGCTGTGGAAACATCTGTAAATCTCGATCGAGACAGCTGGTCTGAAACCAAGATTTAAATCTAGCACAAAGTAGTAACGCTAATCATTATATGGTAACTTTGATTTTATTATGTTCTAAAACAGAGATGGAGTCTGTAATGGTGCAAGGGATAAAAACAAGAGGCCGAAACGTCCGAACAAATGACTAAGAGGACAGATCAGAGACGTACATGGCATAGGCATGAATCGAGTGATAAGGATATAAAAATGTTTTAGACTAAATTGCTAAAAACCAGATAAATATTATGTAATATAATTTCATTTATGTTCCACTTTTTCTTCAGTGAAGCCCTCATTTACCTCACCATTATTTCTCAAGAGTCGCCATTCTTGCCAAATTCCGTAACCGAAGTAAATTATAAAACCTGAAACAGTAACAGTAATTCATCATCAAGATTTGAGGTTTACACAGCAGTGTAGATGTCACTGCCGGTCCTCTGCATTGTGATACCACGCGGCCCTGTAGACGATTACAAACACTGCCATCTTCACAACCGTGACAGCACATTCTTCGAAGCACTGGTAATGACATACGAGACCACACAGTATCACAGCCATTAGTGCCATCATCACTACCAAATTTGTAGATTAGGTTAATTTGATTGTTCTTGTACCAAATATAATTACTCAAAAATGTGAACCCAAGAAAGAAATTATAAATCCTATAACATTAATAAATGTGAAAGTAAAGTTTGTCCCACTATTAGCCATGTAGGCGCTTGGGGTGAGTGGAGGTATAGCTCCTCTCTTTACCTCGGCACCAGATGGGGGTGAGTGGTCAGCATCACGCCCCATTGTAGAGGAGGCTGGTTGGGCCCCAGAACCGGTCTGGACGCAGAGGCTAGAGGAAAAATCCTCTGCCCCCCGTCGGGGATCGAACCCCGGTCGTCCAGCCCGTAGCTACTGACTGAGCTATCCAGGCTCATACATTAATAAATGTATTTCTTCATTATTTATTCTTAGTTTGTGGTTTCTACTGCTCAGATTATGTAAATGACAGGATGATGAGCGAATGATAATCAGATTTTAAACCGGAATCTTTCCGTTGCAAAGCCGGAGTGGTAACCACTTTATTATGATGTTCAGTATTGACAAATGGATTATTAAAACTGAATTATACATTCTCAAAGGTTTATCTTGAATAATTTAATGGTCCTTCAAGAGATTTTAACTTCACAAAAGTTCACCGTAAACTCAACTGAATTTTATTTCCACAGCCTGTTACGCGGGGTTTCTTGTTTAACTGATGCAACAGCTGCATGTATTCATAGTTTGATATTATCAAGCCCAGGTAAGATATTACTTCAACATAAGCACATATAAAACATTTTAGTAGGTTGGTTTCGAAATCTAGGCAGTCTCAGTTCAGGAATACCACAGCCGAGAAAGTATTTCTGTCTCCCCAGATACGCCTCGTGCAGTGTCTTCTTAAATAAAATTGCTTGCCTCCTAATAATATAAAATTTGTAGGTTTATTGTGTAACTGATACTAATATATATTTTGCAAGGCAATTAGTTTATCGAAAATTAATTTTTAAAATTATATATCTCATTATAATTAAGAGTGAGGGCTCAACACCAACTATTTGCATATCATATGTATGTACTTTTCAAAGTCTGCTTAATGGAAATGTATTGGAAAATGTCTGCCTTAATGTATGTGTGCGCGCGCGCATAAGAGAGAGATAACTAAACTATATTTACACAAACATGACACCAAAACCACCTATTTTCTATACTTTAATAGAACAAGCCAGATTGTTACTCAACACAGAGCAAACATAATGATGATATATCTGTATTTAAATGCATCAGTGATATTTAGGAGGTTTGTCATAACATCACCAACAAATTTCATTTCAAAATTTAAACTACGCTTTAGTGGGTTAATTCATTCATAATGCATTTCCCTTTGTTTTGAGAATCCTTCCTCAGAATACGTAAATTAAATTAAGACTGTACAATATAGAAACAATGAAACAACGAAGCACATTTTTTACAATAGAAAAGTGGGTGATAATTAATTTGTTTCAGTGTGTCGAAAGAAAGAAAACTTATTTTATAGCTGAACAAAATGGACTCACCAATAGCCATCCATACACCAAACCTAATCCACGTTTCAACACTCAGCATCATCATAAGATAAATATTAATTACAACGCTAATCCCTGGAAGCACAGGGACAAGTGGCACCTGTGAAAGAATAAATTGAGATAAAGTTTATTTTTAAGTTGGTAAACCTCCCTAACTCACAAATACAAGAACTGATTGCTGTTTTACATATACCAACACAGTTCGTTTCTGTACGAATATCTCATAGGCATACAAAATGGCCATGTTATAAAGTTGTAGATAGTGATTGTTATTATTTATTTAGTGTTCTGTCTGACGACAGGTCCGTATGAACGGGATCCTTCCATCCTTTTCTCGGACTGGGACCTGTTCATATACGTTCTTGGCAGATGATCCAGAAGTGGTTTGCCATTGCCTTCTTCTGTGTGTGAATGGAGTAATTGTTGGGATGCCACGGAGAAACCGGGGAAGCCCCCGGAGGAAAACTCCGTGTTGCCTAAACCACGGCCTTGCCCAACACAAGTTATAAATTCGGGCACCGTCGGGAATCAAACCCGAGACCCCAGGATTACAAGGCCAGCGTTCTAACCGCTAGACCACCGTGGCCATCATTCATTTATTTAGTGTTCTGTCTGACGACAGGTGCATATGAACAGGATCCTTCCATCCTTTTCTCGGACTGGGACCTGTTCATATACGTTCTTGGCAGATGATCCAGAAGTGGTTTGCCATTGCCTTCTTCTGTGTGTGAATGGAGTAATTGTTGGGATGCCACGGAGGAAAACTCCGTGTTGCCTAGACCACGGCCTTTCCCAACACAAGTTAAGATATTGCATTGTCATCTGTTAAGTGTAGACAACACCAAGTTCCCTCATAAACACAACACATGGAGATCGATAACAAGGTTAATATTCCATATTATAATCCGTATACATCTTTTTGGTGCATTCTGTGTATTATATGTATACAGTTAAGGCCCTCTATTTATAACTATAAACAAATGAAAATGTTTGTGCATTTCAGAGATAACAGTAGTGATAATGGTGGAAAGTACTTAGAATGGAACGCAATTTGCTCCGTTTTCATTTGTGAAAAAGATGAGTATGTAAGAGTGCATGGATACATCTTATTGTGGAAAGTTGCATGAATGTTTTTACATTTTCTGTTACCAATTGCTACACAAATGTGGATGATACTTATCATAATGCTTGCAAAGTACATATGATATGATACGTTTATGTACGTCAGCATTCAGAATGCATGGGAGCAAAGAACGCAAGTAGAAACACCGTGTATTGTAATACTGATTACAGTACATACAGTCATAAATTTTGTAAATATTGCTGTGCATTACCTTGAAGGAAAGTTCCTTTTTTGATGGAGACTGCATCGCAATGGAGACCATGATGGCCAGCAGACAAACTGTGAAGAAGGTGACCCCAAAGACCGCTAATGGATCATAATTACTCAAGGGCTCTGCAGCATGCGCAACACAGGCAGTGAGAGCCAAAGTCCCCAAAACTAACAAATAGGAAAACCAGATAAGTTAAACCATTATTATGAAATGCATGATTCTGCACGGCAGGCTGAGGTTATGAGATGAACAACACATTTCATTTTGTATTTATAACTTAAGATGACACCCTCACTACAAACACCTGATTTCAAGATTTCATTTATCCACTGTGTACCAGTACACAAAATCACCCGTTTTCTATACTCACAGAATATCAACACTTCCCAGGCAACAATTCCACTAGAAAGAGCAGTGGGAGACTTCACTCCCTTGATGTTAAATATCTGTATTAGAACCTCCTTGACATTTCCACAAAAACTGGCTTCAGTACTGTAGTCAATGTCTTCATCTTCATCACTCTTTTCATACCTTGAAATAATTATATATATTTAAATATTACATTTAGCGGCTTATACCAATGCTGAAATTTATTTCATTTTATTCTACATTTTAATATATAATTTTGTTCCTTATTCATTAACATAGTCCCGCGCTGTAGCCACGCGGTCTGAGGCATCATGCTTCGGACCGGCGATATGGAATGAGCGGTGGTTCGAGTCTCGGGGGAGAAGAAATTTTCTCATGAGCTTTCGACCGGTGCCAACCCAGCATCGTGAGGAAATTGGGGAGCTACAATGAGTAGCGTAATCCGGTCAGGAAAGCTAGCAATGGCTGGGGGTTCGTCGTGCTGACCACACGTCACCCTATATCTGGTTGGATGATCGTTCACCTCTGCTTAGGCATGTGAACGTGAGGCCAGCAGTCAAGCTAGTCGGCTTTGGCTCTCTGGAGCTGTTATGCCACGGATTTCATTTCATTCACTAACATAGCAGAGCAATATTTAAGATGACATTTTTATTTCCATATCAGACATTCTTAACCCACAGAAGTTGAAAATATCAATTCTCAGTTTGGCATGCTACATATTCTAATAAACAGACACAAAACATGTGCTGATGATAACTAATCTTCATAGTGTCACAGATTTATGCACTCAGATCATGTAGCCAGCCCCCTGGAAGCAAATCACCTAATTTACAAACAACGAGAAACAGGGCAATATTTCCATGCCTTGCCGGAAACACCTCAAATAACGTAGATTATTCCACAAATAATTGGAAAGTCCATCTCTAGCTTATATAAAAGCACAAGACAGTGGGGTGCAGAGAAAGTTGATGCCATGTGTGTGAACTATGCATGCGAATGCCAGGCATTGACCCAGGAAATAATCAACCGTACTCATGTGATTCGCCCACACCAACACAATGTACAAGTATGTCCCTAAAATGAACATTTGTTCCACAAAGACAGGTTTCAGTGCTGTGAATTTGGCTGTAGTGGCTCAGGTTAGGTCTCATACGAACAAACGAACGACTGGAGCTGATGTTTCAATTAAACTCGCTGAGGGTGAATCGATCCTTGAGTTTGCATTCAGGGACTGAGCTACAATAAAATTTTAGAAGATTTGGACTCAAATGTTGTCTAAACAGGCAGCATTCCATCACAGTGTACAGGATAATATAATTTTCATTGGAAGATCGGATATTTTCTTTACCTTAGAAGCAGAACGCATGCAGCTACTATGCTGTACGCCATCAGTGTTCCAATAGACATCATGTCAACCAATTCCTTCAGATCAAATATGAGAGTCATGAAAGCTGCAAATGAAGAAAAGCACGATGACACCTATTATTTGCCAGCCTGATGATTCAAAAATATGTTTAAACTCTGATACTATCATAATATAATTTATAAAAAAATAAGTTTTATAAGAGGAAACAGTTGGTATCAAAACTAGTCTTCCAATTACTGTAAGTTTATCGACTCCTCAGTCACAAAGCTGTCCTGTGCCCATCCTCTGAAAATCACAAGATCCTTTCAATTCATATATCTATTATTATAGTTGTTTTGGCTATATGAAAAATGCGTAAAAACTTAAAAAATTATAACCATATAAAAATAATTAATCGAGGTAAAAAGTGTAATGTTGGGCATTATCGTATGAAAGCATTAATGCCGCCTTTCAAGTAATGCACTGTGAAAAACAAGATGGCAATTGCTTATTTGACCTGTAAATGAGATAAATATATTGAGAATCTGAACATTCATATGGACAAGGTTCAAGTTAGCAAGAATTTGTTTATAAAGATAAAAAATTCACAGGGTTAGGTTCGGTATGTGATACGATGTTTAAATACACTGATTATTTAAATTAATTTTCATTACTTTACGCACCAAATACTGTTTGCAGAGAATCCATATATACATTTAGAATCACAAATACAGTTTTGTTAATGAAATCCATGTTCTTTAAAATGCATTTTCATTAGACTGTCTTTAAATCAGAATAATATACTGCATACTACTTTGTTTAGTAAGAAATACTGTTCTTATGTTAACAACTTTTAATTTGTTTAGAACACAGAGTTTCGCAGCTTCAGATGTTTCATTGTTAAATTTCTCATAGTGCCATACTAACCTGTGAGTATACCAGCTATTAAAGTCCCAACAACTGGAGTCTGGAAGCGTGCATTAACTTTCCCCAAGAAACGAAATATAACACCATCTGAAGACATGGCATAAATGATACGCGGAAGTGGGAACAATGCACCAAACAGGCTGTGGAGGGGAAAAAGAAAGCAGATGGTGTATAAAACTCCCAAGCTTGGGGACCACCCCCTGCTGGCTACCTCCAGCTGCTTATTCAATACATTCACAGCTACCCTCCACAAGTGAAGACCTCCTCCTCTTCCTAACTAACTAGATTGCTTACCAAACCCAAAGGTTCATCACCGAATTAACCAAAGCCCTCCACCGGACCCTGTCCTGGGCCAACAAAATCCAGTCTCCTTCAACTCCTATCTCCCATAGATCCCGCCTGAGATTATCCTCCCATCTCCGTCTAGGTCTCCCCAGAGGTCTCTTCCCCTCAGGCTTCCCAAATAGTGGACCCAACCAACCAGATGGCTTACGGAACCCGAAGGTTCATCACCGAATTAACCAAAGCCCTCCACCGGACCCTGTCCTGGGCCACCAAAATCCAGTCTCCTTCAACTTCTATCTCCCATAGATCCCACCTCAGATTATCCTCCCATCTACGTCTAGGTCTCTCCAGGGGCCTCTTACCCTCAGGCTTCCCGACCAATACCCAGTGCACATCTCTTGTCACATCCATGTGCGCTACATGCCCCACCCATCTCATTCTTTCGACTTAATCATCCTATGACCTAAAAATGTGCCGTGGTGATGAAAGCCCCACTCAACATCGTATGTAACAGTCAACAGCAAAGAAATGAAATTGCCTCAAATATTGACGTTTGTAAATTCATTCAAAGCAAAAACTGCATATTTAAACTTAAGACTAATGAGAAAAACACTGAGAAACAGGCTACTGATCTTTATCTTTAGCAGGAAGAATGTTAATGTTCATCCCCCTTCTTCACAATTGGCAGCCCTGATTCTAACAAACACTATAACACAAAATCCAAAGCAGAAATACTAAGTGAAAAGATAAAATTATAATCAATGTAGATGTTCTCTGTGATATTTTGAGAAAGAGAAAAAATAACTAAAATCAGATCTGTTTATAACTTTTATTGAAGGTTTCTTATAACATACTGAGTGCGAGGAACTCATAATGATGACAAAATTCATGCATCTTGCATCTTTGTATCTCAGTCCAATATTTCTTATTGTTCTTTTTGTGTGCTCACTGCCCCCCGCAACCTACCCTTCTTGCCATAAGTAATGTTTTAAAGGAAGGAGAGCTTCTGAACTTCCCATACGTGCCTTTACACTGTGATCCTACCTGGTGAGGAGGCCAAAAATAGCTCCAATACTAACAATCCACTTGGCAACTGGCCAGCCTGCATAACTGAAAGCTTCAGGTATTGGACTATCTTCATCCTAGAAAATATAATTCAAAAAATAATTATGCTAGTAAGGAGGTTGGTCTATTACATATTAATATATGTCAACAATTAAAAGAATATTTCAAGAAAAATTTGCAGACATATTCATAATTTTATTCTCAGAGACATCAGTTTCAGAGTTATTATTATGAATCACAAAACAAATATATAATGTAAGATTTGAGGTTTTCACAGCGGTGAGTATGAAGATTTCTGTCTTCTGGGTTGTTGCGCTGTGTAGTCTGGTTGATGTTAACAAACGTTGAATCGCCCTGATGACGGAGGCAGTATGACCTCCGAAACGTTGGTTGACATCGACCAGACTACACAGCGGAACAACCCAGAAGACAGAAATCTTCAAATATATAATGCTTAAGCTTCATATTGCCATTCATGTTTATAATGAAAATAATACAAAGGTCTAATGTCATAAAACATTAAAAATATGTTACATTTACTGGCCCTCAAAAAATTATACAGTATCTGCCACTTTTGTACTTTTCATATGAACAATACAGGAAAAGGAAATTTCAACATCTATTAATACACGAGCACTGGCCAGACTTTTATTCCATGGTCAACAGCATAGCATTATGCCGTTGTGAATTGCATGAAGCTTGAATGCACGTAAGACACAGTGCAAAGACAATAAAGGTTAATAAAATTTATACGCAGTAACCCTCATATCTAATTTCCTAAAAGTTTCTCCACTTGTTCAGAAGTTACTAGTGAAAAGTAGGGACGTAAGAGGTGCACAGACGTTGGTGCTCTGTAAGACCCTTCATTAGGAGACAGAAAAGGCCAAAAACAGAACAAGTATTATCAGTATTTATCTAAAATATATGTAATGCACCCAATTAAATGTGGTCAAACATTAAAAATTAAATAACAAAACATTCTTTTGTGATCCCATTTCCTGGCAAATTTCTGAAACACCACCAACCCCCATGTTCTACTCAACAGTTTCATGAATTATGTTACAATCCATATCTTACCTGGAGGTAATATGGGACCATGAGGGTGAGTACAGATGAGACTCCAAAGTAGGCAAAAAATATTATTGTCAGTGAAGCCACAATTGCTATAGGAATTGCCTTTTGAGGATTCTTTGCTTCTTCACCTGATGATAATATATAATTTATGTATCAATACCTCCATAATAATAACATATATATTATCTGCATTTTTCATGTTATATTTTTGATGTGTGTACGCCTTCTTGGGTAAACTAAGTAACTGCATTCTTTCTTAAGGCTATAAGACTATTCTAATACCATAAACTGTGTTACAAGAAAAAAACCTCATTTTCAACATAATTCAATTTTTACACAAAAATATATACGATGTAATGCAAATATACATTTCAATAATATTTCCTATGAATTCAGATACATGGTATTATCAAAATATTTTAAGACAGCAACTTGTTGTAGATCAGTGGCATTCAACCTTTTTTGTTCACGTACCCACAGATATAGTTTCTCTTCAACTTTGTACCCCCAAAGTCGTTGGTGTATAATTGAAGTTATGACTAACTAACTAAGTAGACGGCTTACCAAACCTGAAGGTTCATCACCGAATTAACCAAAGCCCTCTACCGGACCCTGTCCTGGGCCAACAAAATCCAGTCTCCTTCAACTCCTATCTCCCATTGATCCCGCCTGACATTATCCTCCCATCTACGTCTAGGTCTCCCCAGCGGTCTCTTCCCCTCAGGCTTCCCAAACAGTGGACCCAACCAACCAGATGGCTTACCGAACCCGAAGGTTCATCACCGAATTAACCAAAGCCCTCTACCGGACCCTGTCCTGGGCCAACAAAATCCAGTCTCCTTCGACTCCTATCTCCCATAGATCCCGCCTGAGATTATCCTCCCATCTACGTCTAGGTCTCCCCACAGGCATCTTCCCCGCAGGCTTCCCAAATAGTGGACCCAACCAACCAGATGGCTTAGTGAACCCGAAGGTTCATCACCGAATTAACCAAAGCCCTCCACCGGACCCTGTCCTGGGCCAACAAAATCCAGTCTCCTTCAACTCCTATCTCCCATAGATCCCGCCTGAGATTATCCTCCCATCTACGTCTAGGTCTCCCCAGCGGTCTCTTCCCCTCAGGTGCACACCTCTTGCCCCATCCATGCGCGCTACATGCCCCGCCCATCTCATTCTTCTCGACTTAATCACCCTGACAATACTGGGGGAGGAGAACAGATTTTTAAGCTCGTCATTATGCAGTTTTCTCCATGCCCCATCTACTTCTCTCCTAGGCCCAAATATCCTCCTCAACACCCGATTCTCAAACACCTGCTATGTTAATTGAAGTTATATGTAGTATATAATCTACATCTAAAACAAATTAAATAAATTGCATTACTGATTATTCAGTGCATATCATAAAATAACATATCCTTTTAAATTTCACGTACCCCAGGCTGAATACCACTGTTCTAGGTGACCACTGCCTTGATACTAGAAGCAGTAACTATTTCAAACATTCTAAATCTTTGCTGTGAACAGAATAGTCACATCATTGAGGCTGAGAGAGAAAACCGATGATTCAGCCGCATTTAGCTGCGCGGTTAAGATTGGGTGATGCTTTACTTCCACACTTCCAAACGCTTTCTTGACTTGTATTTAAATTCTGTAATAATATCAAATCTAACATATCTTGACAAAATGAAAGCAGCACAAGCGTAAAATTATAATAAAAGTTGTATAGAATGTAATATCTTTCTTGTTGTGATGTTAACTCACCCGTTGTTGCAACGCAGTCAAATCCAACAAACCCATAAAAGCACGTGGCAGCACCACTGATCATTCCAGTGACTCCATAGGGAAAGAACCCACCTTCGCCCCAGTCACCAGGGGGAAGATCCTCTTTAGGGATAGTCCAGTTGTCTCCACTTGCTAAAATTTCAAAATGTGTCATAAACTGGTACATATCAGAGACGTCATAGATATATCATGCTCTTAACATTACAGAAAAAAGCTATTAATACATTATCAAATCTAAAACTTCTTGACGATGGTGAAGAGTCAATTGAATAAAAATTTACTTGGATATTATCCATCGTCTAGTAAATTATAAAACGTAAAACGAAGATAGGGATTAGCTCTATCTAGTGGGCCCAACTGTGTAGGAACCTGAAGACGGAGATAGAGTCCCATCTCTGAAACGTTTTATATTTACTAGACGATGGATAATATCCAAGTAAATTTTTATTCTATTAATACATTATTTAAAAACTGTACTTTCATTTGACATTCTAAAACCATCAGAATATTTTGACAAATGAGGGGCACGTTCAAGAGAAGTTAGTAAAATTTATGGCTATGAAGAGCTACCGGAAGGAAGGCGAGGCAGTTAATTTACTGAGCAACAGAAGTTTTGTGATGGATGACTTTTTGCTTTATTTTATACAGAAAAAAAAATTGTGCAAAGGAGATATATATGAAAACTAAGAATTGTACTCTCACTGCATTCATTTTAATTGTAAACTAACAAGAACCCTCAAGTAGTTTTGACATTTATACACGTATTTAAGTCCACTTTAACTTATGAAGCTTAGTAACAGCACATTTCACGAACAATATTCATCTCGTTCAAAGTATTCATTGCACTAACTACAGGCCGATAAATTAGATGTACTGAGCTTTACAGTCAAACAGTGAAATACCTGAATTCACTTGCCTTGCTTCGGGCTGTTTGAGATAAAACAAAAGCAGAGTTCTAGTGGTTCATGACCAAGATGAGACTTCACAGATATGTAAGTCATCATCATCTTTTTCAGTAACAAATAAGCAAATCAAATGTGGGATCTTACTAGGAAAGGGGTAATACTCACTCACATTTGAATGCTCCTGTGATAATCACATATAATACCACACCTATATTTAAGAATGTGAATAGGTTGTTTACTGCTGAAGATTCCTTGGCACCAAAGGCAAGTGCACCTGAAATTAGAAAAAATGTCATTTAACTCTTAAAGTGAAGCTTTCAAGCACAGAGTTTTTCACATAAGAAAGAGGCTACAAAGTCAGATTTGATTAATAAAGGATTAATCTAGGCCTACAGGCCAGAAGCAGCCTATGACAATAGTCAGATATTATTAATAATTCAATTCTAAAGGGTTTTGACGACAGTAGATTACACTTAAAATTCTTTATTAATAATAATAAAGCAATTTATTAACTTTTAATTTCTCATAAGTAGTACACAAAAAATTAAATATTATCCAGATTTTGATAGACATTGAGATTCCTAGTACATATATTTACCATTTTTGTTTACTACTTACAACTGGTATGATAAATTTGAGAATGTTCCACTCCAGATACAGATCAATGCAGTCTTAACACCTTGAAACTTACATACACAGTTTAGGATATTCTATTTAAATTATTTATTAATATTGATATTTTTGTGTGTTTGCTGTATGTACAATATATGTTTTGTCTCTGTTAATAGGTGACCGATATTTAACAATGATGTAACTATAAAATGATTCTTGTAATTTCCTTCAGCCTGTTATTACTTGAAAACAGACCCATCCAGCTTCCTCTGATTTAGATTCAATTTATGCAAAACATAATCTAATTGTCGGTGAGTTTTCAAGGAAGACAATGTACCAGGAAGTTAGTTATAGGTTAAATTAAATCATTTTCAGAAAATCATTATGCCATTTTCTTCTTTTAAATAAATGTATTAAAATTAAAAGTCAGGTTGTATCATATTAACAGCAAAGTTCCTCTAATTCTCATATATATTTTCAAGCTTCAAAACGTATTCCACTTACAAACAAAGAGCAATGTCATGCCACAAGCAAAGAAGTCTGGGTATTCTGCAAGCCTCATTGAAAGAACTTCAATATCCATTGGCATCGATTCATTAAAAGCGTTTCGCATTACACCATCAGTCAAGCCATCGATGTATGAACTCAGACCACGAGCCACACTTGCTGCACCTATGGAACAATCAGTTACGAAATTAGAAAAAGTTCTCATGAGCTGCCACACTGTTTTAATGATACGACAACTTCTGAAGTCCTGCGTTAAACTAACAGATGACTGAACATGGATATCTAAGTTTGAAGTTCAAAGCTCTTCCTGCTGTCCATTCATAACTTCTGTGATGACAAAAAATAGGTACTTTCATTTGAAAAAGAATATTTTGTCATGAAAGGAGAAAAATCAGTGTCAACAAAATACAGTACATTTGTTGTTATTTATTCCTGGATTTTTCCTCCTTCCCTAACCTCACTTTATTACCACTACATTTTTGTTTAAATGCTTACTTTAATGAATGTCTTGAGTGGATTTCAAAATGGCAGTAAGGAATGAAGTGCCAGATGTGAACAAGGCCTTCAGCATCTCTGTTACTCATAGTATGTACAGCAAATCAAGGAAATGGTATAATTGTTAGGAACAAACAAAATGAAGGAGAGTAAAATGGTGGAGTTAACCTGGGGATCCAGTATGCAATTATGTTGGACTATTTGTTCTCTTTGATTATTCAAGTCTTCTATTCCTTTCATTAAGCTGAATAATTGAGAGTATACTATAAACTATTATTAACCTTGATAGGAAAATTCAATTTTTGGATCAATGATTTGCTAGCCTGCTCCATCCACCCTAAAATTATATCCAAGATATGATCCTGACTTGACTGTTTAGTATACAATTACAAAACATGAAAAAAACAAAATGGCAGAAACGTTTTGTCTTCTTCGATGTATATTCAAAGCTGTTGATAGATAAAAAGCCACAATGAAAGGAATTTTCCTTGTGAGTTGGCAGTTCAAAAGTACTTACCAATTGAATACTCAAGAATAAGATTCCAGCCAATGATAAATGCCACAAGTTCCCCCACACAGACATAACTGTAGACATACGCTGAACCTGCTCGAGGAACACGAGCACCAAACTCTGCGTAGCACAGGCCTGGAAAACATTATGAGACAACAATGCACTTGGTTCAGCAAGTTCTGCTTCTTACTCCACAGATGTCGAGATATAAAGCTTTGGAGAAATGTCAAACACGTGAACTCCTAAAACTGTAGAACTAACACAACACAGGTGTGATATATCTCCAGATATCAAACAAAACAAAACAAAACCTCAATCTATTTGCTTGATCAGTTCTCTCTGTAACAAGGACGACTGTCTTCTGGGTTGTTGCAACATGTAGTCTGATAGAATTTTACCAACGTTTCGGAGGTCCTTGCTGACTCCATCATCGGGGCCCAACACGGCGCAACAACCCAAAAGACAGCCATCTTCATATATACCCTATATTACCTGCAAACACTGATGCAATCGCAGCCAACAGAAATGAAAGAACCACAGCTGGACCTGCTACTGTTTTTGACACAGCTCCAGCCAGCACATACAGACCAACACCCAACGTACTGCCCACACCCAACGCAGTAAGATCAATGGCATTCAGCTTCCGGGCCAATTTTGTTTCAGACAATGTTGAGTCCTGGAACACTTTCTTCTTATTCAGCTTCCGAACAAACTGAACTATAGCACTCATCGTTAGTGTGACAGAATACTTATTCAATAAAGCAGACAGCAAAAATATGTCAGGACACTGTGATTACAATATTATATTTTTCTTACTTTTGCTTTAGAAAAAGTATATTTACATGTATGTCACACATGATCTGTTACATTAAATTATCAATCATTACCTTGGCAGAACACTGATTATAGATAAAATGTCAATTTCAATTGATAATAACAATTATCAACAACTCCAGTGACGCAGGTAAGTTATCTCTCAGAGATGTGCTCCAAATCTGTATGAAACCAGATTATATTTTATCAGAAATCTGTATGGAATCAGATTAAAGTTAACCAGAAAAATTCTCTGCACTCTGTGTGCGTTTCAATTATATGACATGTAACATACATTAATGAGTGAAAGTATTTTATAATAATACATATTATTTAGAGAAATAATCACTCTTTATCCAGAGTGTCATATAAAACACATACATACGTACACTATGTGGAGAAAATGCAGAGTTTGGGAATACTGAAGCCTAGGATAAAGCTAATAAAGATTTCAGGCAATGGGCCACATGGTTAACCCTTAACATACAGGCAGCAAAGACTTCATCTGCCTTTCAGAGCAAGAGAATAAACATCCAGCTGTTGAGACTTTTAATTAACATACATGAACAGGTGAATTTCTGACCACATATTATTAACAATATCCTTGATTTTGACACGCACACACCGATTTCACTTTCTGTGCAATGTACATTGTTACTAGGTGGACTTAAATCTTAGACTTGATGATGTATATCGGACATTTTGGAACTTTTTAATGATATTTACAGATGAACTTTTCACAATATTCTACCAGCTCTATGGTAGAGGGGTTGGCACTCCTGTTTCACATTTGGTTGTCTCATGTTGAAATCTGCACCTGGGGGGCTGATACCATGACTCAAGACTTTTAGGTGCATTACTTAGTCTTACCAGGCAAATATCGGTACAATAGCTCAGTCGGTATACTGCCTAAGTTTGGATTTGGTTGTCTCATGTTGAAATCTGCACCTGGGGGGCTGATACCATGACTCAAGACTTTTAGGTGCATTACTTAGTCTTACCAGGCAAATATCGGTACAATAGCTCAGTCGGTATACTGCCTAAGTTTGGACTGAACAAACAGCGTTCAGTCCACAGCAGAGAGCAAAGGATTTTCTTCTGAAGATACATCAGACCATGTCTACAGTTTCCATAAGCAATCCATCTATTAGAACTGCTTATATCCCAATACACACTGAATCACTTGCCAACTTAAAAAACTACATTTTTTTAAGTTATTGTATCAACTAACAGTAATGCTATTTTTGTAAATAAATAAGTTTATTCTCAGTAGCAATAACCACTGATTAACTTGCTGGGTTCCATTTGATATATTGATTTATTAATCCGCTGATACAAATAATTGTTCATGCTTGCACTTCTTTAGCTATAAATCATATATCTTGCTTGTTCAATCTTCAGCTTAGATTCCATACTGATATTAATCATTTCATTCTTAAAGTCTGAACACTCGAAAAATGAAGTTTGCACAGCTTTCCAGCTCCATAGCTTCCACTCAAACAACAATCAACTTGAAACTAACGGTCCATAGCCAACTCATTTTGTTTATATAAAGGAAACAACGCATGTGATAGAAAGACGCACACATGCAGCTTAACCCCATCAGCCTTCATGCATGACAGCATTATTTTTATTTCTAATAAATTAATTGGTTTGCACCTTCGGAACATACCACAAGAATGACGATGTTCCGAGAGAGAGGCAGGGTTATTCAATCATGAATATATCAGGGAAAAAGAAACTTGGGGTGTTTATATAACAACTTAAAATTTTGTGCAAAATGAATTTATTTCCTGTGAAATAAATAAACGGTTGCTTCCATATCCCAAATGAAATTGCATTAATATAAGTTTGCCAGCTTTGGAACCTGGTTAAGATTTCATGCTCTTTTAACTATTATAATGAGATCAAAGAAATTATATTAAAAAAATCAAAAGGAAATGTAAAGAAAAAAAGATTCTTTGAAGATTCTGGAATATAAAATAAGTATATACAGTGAAACCTCTATCCATCGTTCCCGGAACTATCGTTTTCCCGGATGCATCGTCCGTTTTGTTCGGTCCCGAATACATCCCATATAAAATAATGTTACATTTTCCCGCTTCTATCGTTCCTCGAACTATCGTTTTATCGCATCTATCGTTCAAAAATCTTAGTCCCGGCCCACAATTTTCCCGCAATGATCGTTTCTGAGAATTTAAAATGCTGGGTTTTGAGATAAATTAATACCGAAAGACGCACAATGTTTTTGGAATACACAGTAGTGGTAACCTGTTATGTCGCCCAACCAGCACATTCTTTTGGAATGAGGGTCAGCGGTGCAGGGGTGATAGTTGGAGTGAATGGCATTGTCAGAAATTTTACGATTTTAATTAGGGTGCACTCATATTTCGTTCCACCGATGCCAGATGGCATGTGCAGTGTGAATTTCTTCACAAATGCTTTTATTACAAGTACAAAGGAAAGGCTGGCGGCACTTTTCATTCTTCAGGTTCATCTCGTTTCCAGCGGTTCAGTGGTACAGTTACGTTTCGTTGAGTTCGGCAGTAATAGTATTACCATTCTTCCTGTTATTGTTCGCGAAGGGGGTGGGAGTGGTGAGGAAGAGGAAGACAACGAATGCGAGCCCGAAGCTTTGCCGAGTTTTGCCGAAGCACACGCTGCATTGGCGAAAGTGAAGTCGTTCTTTTATGCGCTTAATATTAGTGAACGTGACGAGGAAAACATTTTGAACGTGGAAAGTGCTCTGTTTGGTCTAAAACGTAAAGTTTCGACAAACCAGTTGTCCATTAAAGACTTTTTTTGGTAAAAAGAAGTAACTTTGAAAGAGAAACATTGTTTTTTTTAAATTTTTAATGCTTTCCCGCATCTATCGTTTTCCCGCATTCATCGTTTTTATTTCCCACCCCCGCCGAAAACGATGCATCGAGGTTTCACTGTAATACCAAAACAGTTGATCTGCTTCATAGGCCTGAAGGCCTTGTATCTTATGGCTATTGGCCCATTCTTATATAACCTAACAAGCAAACATGTTTAAACTGTAAACACAATTGCGATTCAGCACTGTGTAGTCTGGTATACACTGACTAACACTGCAGAGGAGCTTACTGCCTTCATCATCAGGGTGATAAGACATGTGCAGAAAGGCGGTAGATATAGGAGTAAGATGGACACGGAAGAGCCCTGATTGAACCAATGGGAGAGGAGAGAACTGGAGTGAGGGCAGACACAGTAGGAGAACCAATGGGAGAGGGGGAACCACAGAAAGACCACATGGAAGACAGAATCAGCAAATTTTCTACCACTGGAGCTCTACCTACCCTCACTTCCTGCTGGTCCAACCCACTCCTATATTTACCACAACCCTTCTGTGAACAGGTTGTCACCCTGATGATGGAAGCAGTACACTCCTCTGAAATGTTGGTCAGTATCTACCAGACAGCAATCTTCACATATACTTTAATTTCATTTTTAGTTTTAAGTAGTTCAAAGAATAAGAGCCCTATTTAATCACTTATTTGTTTGTTTTTACATTTACTCATCTGCTTTTTATTCACAGTACTAAAGTATCCAAAATTATAGCTCAATTTCTCACACCTATTTATAAAACTTCTGGTCCCTTGAGGTCCTTAGAGAGATTCCAAATATATTTAATAAATTATCACACCAAGTGCCAACCAACAGAAAGCATGCAAATACTTCAACTGAACTTCATTGTAGGATTTCTGGTTCTCATGGCAATGGGTACGAAGATGGCAATTTTCTGGGTTGTAGCGCTGTGTAGTCTGGTACAAGTTGACCAATGTTTCAGAGGTCCTTTCTGCCTCCATCATCAGGGTAATGAGTGACAGAGGCAGCAAGGACCTCTGATATGTCGGTAAACTTACACTCAGAAAATAACCGCCTTTACACTTCATTGTCTAAATATCATGCAAAATAATATTTTCATATAAAAGAGAAGTAAATTCCACAAATTAAAGGTTCCATATTGTCAATGGAATTTGTTGGTAAACCTCACATAAAACTAAAGGACTGAATTCAGTTTTAAGAGTTTTGTAAGTTAGTAAACTTGCATTTATAATGTGATATGTACAAATTCAATGATACCTGATAATGGATGAATTAGCTTAATTATAAATGCAGTAGAAACATAAAAGCTGTGATACAGCAGATGGTCACCATTACACTAAAAAATTCTAACAAAACGAATTCAATATTACAAAATTCCCAATTGTTCAAATATGTTGGCATAGTAAAAGGGAGTTCCACATCTGAAAGCTTAAAATAATAAAAAATACCAATACCCATTAAAATGTCATATTTGCAAATGCAATATGTTTCATGGAGTAAAAAATGGTTAATAGCTGTTTGTGTCCAAAAATCTCAACACGGTGAGAAGCACGATTGAAGTATGCTGATACGGTGCACATCACACAAATGGCTACTCCTTATCACAGTTTCATAATGATGAGTTTTGAGAATTATCAAATGTACTACTGAATGACTTGTAACTGCAGTTTTCTTGTTGTGAATCTGCTTTATTCTGACGTTCAGCGCCAATTTGATGAACAGTAAGCTGTTTGCTTTCTCCTTTCTCCCTTGAAAGTTTTCCTTCTTCGCTATTTTTCAACCCATAGAAGAAATATATTAGGAAACCTGCAAATGGAAAAGATATTTATATTATTAACAGTACAGCAAATATCAACTTGTTTAACACTGTCTTAGCAGTGTGCTACTGTAACACACGGACAGCTGGACTGCTCAAAAGCCGTGATGCACAGCTGACAGAGGTTATGTTAACATTTCTCTCCTTAATTTTAGACAAATACATATTAGGTAATTAAGAGCATTGTTTTCCCCCAATATTTTGTATTTATCCACAATACAAGTTTTATTTCTGACTCGTTGAGTTTCCTTGTTCCATTCATGCCTATGACATATTCCCAAACAGTAAAGAGAATACTATAAATTATCTTGGCACAGCACACTGGTTGAAGTACGGACACATTCTTTTAAATAGAAACAAAATCATAAAATTGTTGGACATGGCTTCAAACAATTCCCACCTTTCTTTCTACAACATGCATCGTCATGACAAGCATATACGAGCATGTGTACAACAAACATACATACATCTTTATTACATTCCATGGATCCATAAGTTAGTCAGATGACAACAGGATGTAGAATAAGTCATAATAATACAATACATGTTATACAAATACAAGTCATTATATAAATGTCACAAAAATACAAACAAAGGGTTCACATGAAGTAGAGATAAGTTACAAATAAATCCACCCATTATATACAATAGATAAATTACGACTTACTTGTAAACATTAGAAATTCATCGACAGAGTAAAAGGAGTGTGTAATTAAGTATCTTTTTAATGCTACCTTAAATTGCTCCTTCTTATTTACAAGACTTGTGAGATTTGATGGTAGACTGTTGAAAATGTTGATCCCTGCATAATATGCACTCTTCTGAAAACATGAGAGGTTGGCAACTGGTCTATGAAGCTGATTTTTATTCCTTGTGTTGACGGAGTGTATAGCAGAATTAGTTCGAAAGAGTTCTTGGTTATTTACAATAAAGTTCATTAATGAGAATATGTATTCAAACAAACGTTAAGTGACATTCAAAGCCTTGTTTAACACCACAATGAATTCTACTTCATTCAAAAATCTTTCTTTTCCAGTATTACAGGCATCAGGTCGTTCTACACTTTTATGTGATGCTATAAGTAACTGTCTGGGAACACTACGTTATTTAGGACCTTTCAACTAATTTGCTGGTGTTAACAAAACACCTCTCATTAATACATCAGTTCAGTCCATTTTATGATATACAAGCAGAAAAATATATTCAATCATTTGATTCATCACATAAAAATAAGTTAAAGCTGTTCTGTGACGTCTTTACCTCCTTGTAATTGATATGACTGTCCTCATGCCACTTAATATTTTGTTTTCTCAGAGCCAAAGTCTGCACTTCATAAATCATTATCTTAATATTTGGAAAACTTATTGTGTAACTGGAGATAAGTATTTCCTCAACCCACTGAAAAAACTATCAGAGTTAATTCCATTACGTCAATCCCCACTTCTACCTAGTTCAGACAGCCAGGTGTGCTCCAACATTTTATTTATTTATTTAGTGTTCTGTCTGATGACAGGTCCATATGAACAGGATCCTTCCATCCTTTTCTCGGACTGGGACCTGTTCATATACGTTCTTGGCAGATGATCCAGAAGTGGTTTGCCATTGCCTTCTTCTGTGTGCGAATGGAGTAATTGTTGGGATGCCACGGAGGAAAACTCCGTGTTGCCTAGACCACGGCCTTGTCCAACACAAGTTATAAATTCGGGCACCGCCAGGAATCGAACCCGAGACCCCAGGATTACAAGGCCAGCGTTCTAACCGCTAGACCACCTCATCTTATTATTATTTAGTGTTCTGTCTGACGACAGGTCCATATGAACAGGATCCTTCCATCCTTTTCTCGGACTGGGACCTGTTCATATACGTTCTTGGCAGATGATCCAGAAGTGGTTTGCCACTGCCTTCTTCTGTGTGTGAATGGAGTAATTGTTGGGATGCCACAGAGGAAAACTCCGTGTTGCCTAGACCATGGCCTTGCCCAACACAAGTTATAAATTCGGGCACCGCCGGGAATCGAACCCGAGACCCCAGGATTACAAGGCCAGCATTCTAACCACTAGACCACCGTACAATCATTTAATTATGGCCACTAAACACTGCGCTGCTGCTGACACATAAATTTTATCCACTAAATTACTAATAACATGCATTTGCATAAATCTCATTAAGTTTGTAAGGAGCTAGATTATGTCATTACCTACATTTTTTTAAGAAACTAATCTCACTCAAAGGAGCCTTAATAGCTCAGTCAGTATAGGGACTAGCTACAGGCTAGACGGTCAGGGTTCAAACCCCGATGGGAGCAGAGGATTTTTCCTCCATCATCCGCATCCTAACCAGCTCTGGGGCCCACCCAGCCTCCTACCCAATGGGTACCAGGGTCCTTTACCAGGGGTAAAGCACGACCAGGGCATGATGCTGACCACTCACCCCCATTTAGTGCCGAGGTCAAGAATGAGCAGGAGCTATGCCTCTACTTCCCCCAAGCGACCTACATAGCAAGTAGTGGGACTGCTTTAATAATCTCACTCGGAGCAGGTCTCAAGTACAGTTAGTATGGAACAGTACAAGACGACCACAATGTGATGATAACATCTAAATAAGAAATGCTCTTTTTTTATTTGTATTACATACAAAAACTGAGACACAATACAATTTGTATGGTGGAAAACTGAGTGATAAGGGATTAAGTATGTTGCGTCACAAAGACCAATCCATCTTTCTCACAAAGATAAACTTGTTTTAAGGTGACCTCATTAAGTAGGAGTGCTTGTTAAGATAAAAAGTAAGAAACTGATAAATATAACAACACAATGATCTCCAAATTAGGTTACTGTACACATTTTTAACTAACTGTCCTAATAAGGTCGTTACACTTGAATGATACATACCATGCTCCTCTTAATAAAGAGAGCCTGACAACTTAAATGGGACTAATTCATGGTGGACTGGCAAACAGATTGTCTGTGAATGAGGAAGAATGGAAGAAGCTTTTGAATAAGACCAGGGCCCACACACGGCTGTAGCGCCAATGATGATGACAACTTAAATTATAGTATTTAAAAGGATTATCTGTGTACTGGGTTTACGATTACACAGAGGTCTGCAGGTCAGTTAATGTGTCTAACCTGCCTTGTTTAACATTTCTGTATTCCTGTATAAGATTAATGCTGCCTATACCACCTACACCTGATAGCTTCAGAAAGTTCTGGGACAGAAGCAAAATTTCAATTTTTTTTTGTACTGTCGGGTAGCAGCCGGCCCCTGGTGACACTATGAACAAGATCCCTCTGACAGGGACCTGTTCATATGTTTCCTAGGCAGATGATCCAGAAGTGGTTTGCCGTTGCCTTCTTCTGTGTGTGAATGGAGTAATTGTTGGGATGCCACGGAGAAACCGGGGAAACCCCGGAGGAAACCTCCGTGATACCTGGACCACGCCCTTGCCCAACACAAGTTATATGACGTTACTACATATACTACGCCTATAAAAACAGAAAATTATGGAACGCTGGCTTATTCACAATATCAAAAACCTACAGAAAACGCTGCAAATGAAATGTATGTGCATCAGAATAAACCTGTAAGCAAATGCTAACTCCTAAATCATCAAGGCTTTAGCTTCTCCTAGCATACCGATATTTATCATTTTCCTGGGATGTGAACGGTCATTCTCAATGGATTTTCAAGAGCAAGGCGTCACAGTCAGAGCAAGTTGTACTGTGACTGCCTGGACGACTGAAACATTCCGTCAGTACAAATTGGTGCTCACTCATCGAGATCTTGCAGCATCCAATCCAATCACCGTCTATTCACCCTCTTGACTTCATAGAGTCAAAGATGCTCATGTCATGACATTTTGAAGCAAGCACTGCAGGAAGCATAACTCTAAACAGCATCAGTAAAGATATATTGTACTGGATTAGGTGCACTGTAAAACTGAGAGACTTTTAAAAATAAAAAGATTCAAACCATTCTTATTTTCTGTATACACATCAAATAATAAACTACCCTTAATTTTTTATTCACCCCTGTGTGTTTTAAGAAGACCGAACAAAATTCTAGAAGTGACAATAAAATTTTGTTGAATAATTCTGATGCAGGATACCTGTATGCAAATTTTGGCCTCAAATTCAGGCATATTTTGTTCAAAATGAAACTTACCTATCGCCAGCCAAACACCAAATCGTATCCAGGTGTATACATCCAGTACCAACATAAGGTATACATTGATGAATATGCTAAGCGCAGGCACAATGGGCACGAGAGGAACCTGCAACAATAACACAAACACGTCCTTGTACTACGGAACTCGTTGCACATCACGTCTGACGAAAATAAATTGTTCATGCCATTCTTAAAGTAATCCCTAGCGTCTTCTTTCTTCTGGAACTTATTCACCTTATACATGACATATTTACATAAGGTGCCGAGGTCAAGAAAGAGTAGAAGCTATACCTCTGCTCCCCCACAAATGCCTGCATAGGCATGTAGCGGGACGCTTTACTTTACTTACATAATTAACCTCGTGGATTTCAATTTTTGTGGGTATGTCATTCTGTGACCAACGCAGCAGAATGGTGCATCCTCAAGTCTTATGTGGGGCCTTACATTGCTACGTTTCAGGAAATTAATGCCTCATTTTAAACTAATATCTTTCCCTGTACAGACATGTACACACACAGACTGGTTAGGCAAGTTAACTTACTTGTTTATTCCAAAATCTAAAAATTGCCTCACCTTAAATGAAAGTTTAACACTGGAACTGGGCTGCCTGCCAATAATCAACAAAATGACAAGCATCAGGAATAGAAAGACAGTAGCCAATAGAACTGGCCATAAGTCAAGATTCTTTAGACCACTTCCTGCAAAGATGATGACTGAACAGAAGCCGACAGTGATAATACCTGAAAAGGAAAACAGTAGGAATATGAGAATTTCATAGCACGTCTTTATGAAAATATTGGCATTCCCCTGTTTCTGTAAGTATTTATAAAAAAATTCATATCTGTAAAAAAATTTCACATAGTATCTTGTAGAAAATAACATCAGAAGAAGATTGGTTTTCTATATAATTTTCAGTGCAAGACTTTCATCAATAAATCAACTGATTCTTAGGTTATTTAATGACGCTATTTGAATTACAGATGTACTGTTGAAACAAGATGCAAAGATACACATCAATGACATGCAGGAAATAATTTAGAAGGAAGAAAAGTTGATAAATTTCAGTTAATACAGCTGATATTCGAACAATGAACTCCCCAAATACATGTTCAATTATCTAATTTGCTCAATATCACTTGACATAAAACAGGAAATAATTTGTGTTTAGCCACCTTCAGAAGTCTTTACTTAAATACTCTTATCAAGTGTAGGAGCCTTCTATGAATGGTACGACCACATTCAACTTCTATCTTCTTCTTCTTCTATGGCTCTCCGGTCCGCGTTCGGTCCATGGCCTCCTCAATTCTCCTCTTCCATTCCGTCCTCTGTTAGGTCCGTCTGTCCGAGGCTTTGATCGAGGTTTCGAAACATCTTCCTTTTTACGGTGCGAGGTTGTTTGCCTTGCGACCAACCCCCAACCTGGAGTATCAGGGTACCTGTCTTAGTCTGACCTCTCCCCCTCGACCAATCTGGCTAGGGAGGCCATACCAGTAGCTATGCTACTTCCAACTTCTATAAGAGCTAATATTCTAAATACAAACCCATGCACACGTGATATGACACATAATTTTAAAACCGATCATAGTGGTCTTCTGTGTCACACGTTTGTTAAAGAAATAACACAGCCATGTGAGCTTAAAGGGGCTAGAGCTGAGATACATTTCCTCTTGCTGAAGACATTTCCTCAAATATCCTTTAAATTTTAAAAAGTTTAAACTATCCACACCTAATAATAAGCTTACACAAGAGACCGGTATGCTTATAAATCCTGGTTTATGTTGCAACACATTAATGCAACAAAATATAAAAAATGGGCAGTTTAACAGTCAGATGCATAAAAATAAAAAATTAGAAAAATTAAATCTACTTAGGTATAAGCTGTCCTTTTCAATATACTGCAAAGCTAATGTGAATACAACACCAAAAGGATTAAATACTTAAATCAATAAGTAATGAAATATAACTCACTGAACAAGACAATTGACCATTTTGTTATGGATGATGACAGCAAGCTGGGATATTTAATCATGGAGAGGTTAAATAACAGTTTCATGGAACGAAGCACTAAACTGACGATGCCAGCATCACCAAACTGGATCTCCTGCTCATGTGAGGAGTAGGCATATGAAGACTGCGGTGGATCTTCATACCTGAAACATAAATGGATTAATATCCTTGTATCCGAGTCATCACAGCACCCGCATTTCTCGAGAATCATAAGAAAAGTGCAAGACACAAAATTAAAAGTATGATAATTTATAAATGACTGCATGGAAATTTCACAGCTGAAGTTTATATTTAATTAGCATCCATTAGCACTTAAAAAAATATTTAAGTGTAGTTTCATCTGAATGCAACATAAACATAAGATTATAAAATATGATACACTTTAAATACTTAAGTCTTTACTGTGAGGCGAACACGAACTGTGTATTGATAGAACGCAGTGATCACACAAACCCAAATTTTTTTCCATAAGGTTAAAAAAGTATTGCAGATATGTTTATGATCTATCATCACACCAAATTTCAAATCTCTACCTCCAATGGTTCATTAGTTATTGCTATCAGAAACAGAGCACAAAGATTATGCAATATTGCAATCATCTAGATTCTACAACTACTCCATTCTCATCTTCATCGTCATTGCGGTGCAATGTCAACTCGCCACCACTCGGTGCACCCTGTGCAACGCCACTCGGCGGAAAAGTAGTTCACTACATCGCAGGACTTCACGGCCAATGACGTAAGTCAAGAGCCACTGTATTAAAAAAAATACGACATATTTCAGGCACCTCTATCACTCTCACCTCAGAAGTTTTCATGGACAGAATATTGGTATTATGGACATTAGAAAATGTAAATGAACAAGGTGGGGAGACCTCCAGAGTCAAGACAAATTCCACAAATTCAGAAAAGTGGTACAAGAGTTTGGGTGTGGGTTAAACAAATAGTTACCTTAGAACCAGAACACAGATGGCAACTATGGTATACGCTAAGAGCGTTCCGATAGACATCATGTCAATAAGCTGTTGCAGATCAAATATTGTAGCCATAATCCCTGCAATGACAACACATAACAAATATATATATTCATTTTATTTCTTAAAATATGCCTTATATTGTTAGTGTCATACATATCCATGGTAAAATAAACACAACCGTCAAAAATCTTAAAACTTTGCATACCGTGTAGTGTATTAGAATATAGAGTGAACAAACCAACAACTATTAACACTATAATGGACACTATTGCCATACGCGTTTCAACCGTCGGCAAGAGACTCTCGCCGACGGTTCTGGAGTTCACAGGTACAGACGACGCAAGTACAGCTCGCCGAGACCAGTAACGGCCACCGTACAACGGAATCAACAGCTAAGTGCAAGTTTTACTTCTCTGAATAACAGCATCTAGTGCAGTCATCTTGTCAATTACCTTTTATTTTAATTATGAAATTTGCTTGAACCATTTGACTATATGTATTAATTTCCCTGATGCCACTGATGATGACCTCTTGAGGTCGAAATGCGTATGGCAATAGTGTCCATTATAGTGTTAATAGTTGTTGGTTTGTTCACTCTATATTACAACCGTCAAAGTCCAAACAAATGAAATACACCTTAGTTTTCTAACAGATTAACAAGAGAATATATTCACTGACATTACTGAACACCAACGTTATTCAGAATGCACAGCCAACACTCTGATGTATCTTGTTTACGGCATTGAAAGGGTTAATAAAATCTACATTATTTAAAGTGTACTTTAACTTTTAGGGTAGTTTGTTATTTAATATGGCTGTATTGACTGCTGAAATCATAATATATCAGTGGATCTTGAAGAATTGAAGCTTCATTCTCAAAGAATGTTTAATTTCGCTGTATAATACGCCATCAAGAAAGTTCATGAGAATAAGAGAAGTCTGGAATGTCTAAATAAATATACCACTGGCATTAATTTCTTCTTCTCCTGTTACATGGATTAGGCATTCAAGACTTCTTCCATAATCAGGTAAAATAATTTCTAAATGGCTCCTCCAATCTTCTTCTGGGTCTAACAAGTTCCCCTTTCCTCTTGGTTTATAGAGTAGGCTGCATTTTTGAAGTCTTATAATGGCCATTCTCATTATTCTACCAACTTTTCATTTCACATTAATTTATTTCAAGAAAATTTAAGTAGCATAAATAATAATGCACAAATTACTTCACGAGCCAGCAAAGAAATGAGTCTAGAAAGAGACGAAATATAAAAAACAAAAACACCTTAGTCTGAGAATAATTAATAATAATAATTCAGAATATGTGTATGAAAAATTAATTGTATGAAAGCTTTACCAGCCAGTATTCCTGAGAGCACAGTGGCCAATACAGGTGTCTGTGTTCGCGCATTAATATTGGCTAAGAATCGGAACAGCAAACCATCATTAGCCATGGCGTACAGAATTCGAGGTAGAGGAAACATGGCTCCCAACAAGCTACATCAAAAGAAAAATAAAACACTGATAATAAAAATGATCCACTTTGAAGCCTTATAAAACAGAACACAAATTACATACAAGTATTTAAAATATTTAGAAAAATAATTAATAAATTTGTATATACAGTCTGCATACTACATTCTTTCGAATATGAGATAATGTTTCAAGATAAAAATTTGTTTTTCCAACATTTTATCCCGTAACAATTAACATTTTAGATTAAATGAGTAATTTTCAACCAGAAGTTAGCAAAAGAGATCGTCTCGGAAAAATTAATCGTGCGGCCAGTTCACAGAAGTCTGTTTTCAAAATATGTGATACTACCTGTTACTTGGCAGTAAACCTGGAAATATATTTTCATTTTCCCTACAGATTATTCATTGTGTATTCTAAATCAACCTGAACACACTTGAAATAAAAATGTATATTAGGGCTGCCCAGTAAATCACCAAAATTATGAAGATGTTACACATACATACAGCATTAAAATATTTGTAAAGAAGTGTGTGTGTGTGTGGGGGGGGGGGTTATGTATATTAAATGGCTTGATATGAAGGAAGATTTAGTTCATAAGACAACAATAAAGTGTACAAATCTTGGAAATTTGGAGAGTACAGGAAAATATCTCTGCAAAATAAGATGTCAAAGGGAAATAAAATTAGTAAGATATAATTAGACGTCAAGGGTGAGAGTAAAATTACAGTTGCAAGGTATTATACAGCAGGACAGTAGCATTAATATAATATCTGCACCTTGTCATGGTGGTGGGGCTTGAGTACCTCAGTGACCCCAAGAGCTGTGCTGGCGGTAGCATAGCTACAGGTAGGGCCTCCCTAGCCAGATTGGTCGAGGGGGAGAGGTCAGACTAAGACAGGTATCCTGGTCCTCCAGGTTGGGGGTTGGTCGCAAGACTAACAACCTCACACCGTAAAAAGGAAGATGTTTCGAAACCGCGATCAAAGCCTCGGACAGATGGACCTAACAGAGGACCGAATGGAAGAGGAGAATTGAGGAGGCCATGGACCGAATACGGACCGGAGAGCCATAGAATAATAATAATAATAATAATAATATCCGAGGACTAAAAAAACTCACAGACACAGTCTTATGTATAAGAAAACTCAACCGTTATTACTGTAAAGGAAAGTTTGCCTTTGAGCAACTGGAAATTTCTGCTGATGGTTAAAAAGTTATCCTTACCTTGTGCAAAGTGCAAACACAGCACCCACTGTCACAATCCACATTATAACAGGCCAGCCAACTTCTGTAAAGACATGAGGTAAAGGTGCATTTTCATCCTGAAACAATAACACGATACAGAGTTGAACAGTGGCACGTAAACAACTCCATCGCCAATATTTTTCCATTACCACTCAGTTCTTCAGTATAACACTCTACTATTGATTCAGTGTTTCGTCTGGTGACGGAACAATACATTACACAAAATTTAATATGAATGGCAGTCCTCCTAAATCAGTTACTATTCAGCTTATAATACGCGTCCTAGAAGTTCTTCATTATTTGTCCGATAACGTAATGCATTACAAACGATAGGAATAGCAACAATTTAGCAATAAATTACTAACCTGATAGTAATAAGGCCACATCATTGTGAGGACTGTTGAGATTCCGAAGTATGAAATAAAGATTATAATCAGGGAAATTACAATGGCAATCGGAATAGATTTCTGCGGATTTTTTGCTTCTTCTCCTGAAAACATAGTTGAAAAAAAAAACAATGTTATAAAAATATGTACAAGTCTTACAATTATGATTATAGACTTGTTTTTGTGTCGGTTGTAGCATGACACTGCAGTGAGTTGACATTACTAGACTGCATGGGGTCTGAATACAGCGCAATACAGCTGCAAGGAAAAATTCTGACTGTTCTGAGAAGCCTACACATTTCACAAAAACAATCGATCATTATAAAATGTTTCACAAAATAAACATCAGCTGTATAAAGGGTTAAGAAAGTTAATGTGCTTCGAAAGGAAAATTCTACGGAAAATCTTTGGCCCCCTAAAGAATAATGACGGATCGTATAGAATTAGATATAATGCGGAGTTAGAAGAATCGATCCGTCATGAGCACGTTGCGAGATATACCGAATCGCAACGGTTGAGATGGGCGGGACATGTGGTCGGAATGGGAGAGGATAGACTGCCACATTTGGTATTAAACCAGAAATTGTGGGGAACAAGACCTAAAGGAAGACCAAGGGGAAGGTGAATTGATGCGATAGAGGAAGATATGAGAAAGATGAAAGTGTGCAACTGGAAGAAGGTAGCTCAAGACAGGAAGAGATGGGGGCATATTGTTCGGGATGCCAGAGCCCACCAAGGGCTGTAGTGCAAATTTGTGTTGTTTTGTTACAATATTTTGAATTATTATTTTTTATTATTTATGCTTCTTCTCCCCTTCATTAGCCCACTAGCCAACACTCCGCTTCCCCATCTACTGTTTGCAAAAATCCAAACACAAATTTATTTGCAGTAGGAAACTGTGATGTAGACTGAATTGAACCAGTTTCACGCATAATCTTATGGTGGACTTTTCCAATTGTTTCCACCGAGCAACAAACTACTCAAATAATAAGAGCTACACAACATTACCGGTTGTAGCCACGCAGTCAAATCCAACAAAGCCATAGAAACACTTGGCTGCCCCTGCCATAACGCCTGCCAATCCAAAGGGCATAAAACCTCCTTCACCTGCTTTTGAAGCCACATCTGCTGGAATTTCTGATTTGGGAATATTCCAGTTGTGAAAATCACCTAAAAATAAATTAATACATTCGTGTATTTTCTTGCAGACCTATGAAATTCCTTTGTCTACTGTTCTTAAATACATTGCTTACTGATAAATTAACATACCCATATCACACATTTCAAATGAAATAAGCATGAGATATTGGGGGAGGGGGGGGGGGGGGAAATATATATATTATTATTATTTAGTGTTCTGTCTGACGACAGGTCCATATGAACAGGATCCTTCCATCCTTTTCTCGGACTGGGGCCTGTTCATATACGTTCTTGGCAGATGATCCAGAAGTGGTTTGCCATTGCCTTCTTCTGTGTGTGTGTGAATGGAGTAATTGTTGGGATGCCACGGAGAAACCGGGGAAGCCCCCGGAGGAAAACTCCGTGTTGTCTGGACCACGGCCTTGCCCAACACATTACTTTATATATATATATAAAGTAATAACAACCAAAGTGTTTAAGTATTTGAAGATTTCTGTCTTCTGGGTTGTTGCGTTGTGTAGTCTGGTCGATGTTTACCAACGTTTCAGAGGTCATACTGCCTCCGTCATCAGGGCGATAAGTCTGAAGATTTCCGTCTTCTGGGTTGTTGCGCTGTGTAGTCTGGTCGATGTTTACCAACGTTTCAGAGGTCATACTGCCTCCGTCATCAGGGCGATGAGTCTGAAGATTTCCGTCTTCTGGGTTGTTGCGCTGTGTAGTCTGGTCGATGTTTACCAACGTTTCAGAGGTCATACTGCCTCCGTCATCAGGGCGATGACGGAGGCAGTATGACCTCAGAAACGTTGGTAAACATCGACAAGACTACACAGCGCAACAACCCAGAAGACAGAAATCTTCATACTTACCACTGTGAAAACCTCAAATCTTACACCTGTTTGTGTTTGCTTTTGAAATCTTTATTTTATTTATTTATCTAGCATTAAAGTCAGTTGCGGTACAATATTAAAAATGTGTGATTATGTTAATATGTGCGTGTGGGTGAATGAGCAAACACTATTGGTTAAGGGATCAGATTGCATGAGACCGTGTTTAATATGCGTAGATTCTGACTTTTTTTTTCAGTATGTCTGCATATAGGCCAACTTTCCCCAAGAACGCTGATAACATATCACTTGTAGATATGTTGGACTGTATTTTTGGTTTGCATAAATCCAGTATGAATCTAGGCCAGCTTCGAAAACGTGGCTCGCTATGTCTTCAGAGAAACGTTTCACTTAATAAACTTTACACGAAAACGAAATTGTTATTTATCTGAATCATAATTTAAATCATCAACAGTAGTTAATCATTCTTTCACTCAACTATAAAACTTACTGTGCAAATGTTTTCTTTGCAGACTTACATTTTAAAGATCCTGCTATTATGACAATTGAGACCGTAAGCAAATTGACTACAGTGAATATGTTGTTGAGGATCGTAGACTCTTTCACGCCAATGGATAGGATACCTGTTGAAAGAAGGCAAAAGATTATAGTTCCATTTGAACTGCGACTAACAAGGAACTGTTCAGGAATCTGTAGAGACAGCAATATGAGACAATGGAAGATATTCTGCTAAGGATAAATCACGGTAATAGTATAGGGCGGTTAACTAATCTATTCTTAAATTCCGTAAATGTTCGTCCATAATATTTCAGATTTCATAAATATAAACCTTGTCTCATTACTTTCTCATTATCTGTTGAACTTATTCATAAATTACAATCTGTCCTGGCAGGTGGTAACTAGGGGAGCAACCCCTGTGGTCAAGATTTTGCAACTTGAAACTTACCTGCTAAGACAATTATCACTCCAAAGGATAAGAAGTCTGGATAATCGGAGAGAAAGTCAACGTTGATAGGCATGATTTCTCTCATCGTATTCTGCATCACATTGTCAGCGAGTTTATCGATGTAGCTGCTAAGGCCACGAGCCACACTCGCAGTTCCTAAATATAGAAAGAACAAAAATCTATTCATCCTTTAAGAAGACAGTTTCTCCACTGTAAAATAAGGTTAATAGTGTTAAAAGCTGTTGCTGTTTCACTTACAGTGGATTAGATTACTTTATTTATTAAATTTAAATAAATTACACAAATTACAATACTTTGTTGGGCAAATAATCAATCAGCATTTGCGGTATAGCCTGGAAAAACTGCTACGATACATTTGCAGTTCTATCTCTGTGCACACATCAGCAGACTAACAGGAAACTTGAAAATAAAAAAATTAAGAATCTGGGGTTGACTTTATGTTGCATGTGAATCATATATGCCTTAAAAGATGGCAGCACCATGCAATATGCTGTATTTTATTCTTAATTCTTCCTACTTTGTATCTCTGGCATAACAGTTTAACTTATTTTATTTAATTTTTAAGAAACAGCCTGGAAATTTCTGCATAGTCTGTAGCAATTTACGCAGCGAGAGTTGACGTTTGAAATCACTGGTCGATGTCAAATTTTGGCCATTTCTAAGTCTGGGAAATAATCTTAGTAACAACTGTGTGGACCTCAAAACGAATATGGTAATGAAGACAAATAAAGATTTTTTTTTAAAGCAACTGTTTATTTCACAAATTAATTTTCAATTGCAGCGCAACACTCTCGTCACTCACCTATAACATACTCGAGAATTAGATTCCATCCAATCACAAATGCTACAAATTCCCCCACACAGACATAGCTGTAGATGTACGCAGAGCCAGCTCGGGGAACTCTTGCTGCAAACTCCGCATAGCAGATGCCTGCAACACGCAAACAGGAACAGCATCCATTGATCTCAATGTCTGAATTTGTCGGTAAAATTAAAAGATTTGTAAGGTAAATTTATATTAAAAAGCAAATAATTGGTGAAATGGCGTAGACAGGTGCTAAGTGGCATTACAAAGTCAATGGACCTAGGTTTGAAGTCATGGAACTACGGTGTAAGATTACATTAGAGCATCATGCCGTGGATGTAATTAAATTATTAAAAAATATCTGTCTCCAAAGCACAAAAAAATATATATAATACAAATTCAAGCAATTCAATTTTACTTCGAGTCATTACGCATTGGACGACATGCATCAAAACCATTAGTCCATCTTCTGGCCCTTAATTATTATGATAAACAATGTGACAGTAACAGCTTCTAGTCTCAAAGGTATGCACAGTTTAAAATAAAACCATCTTCAGGGAAATCTATCTGTAGGTTAATTTAAAAATATACAAATTTAATTACTGGCAGAAATGAGTCTATCCATAAGCATTTTTCTCAAGAATTAGTGTAACAAAGAAGTTTTTATTGTAAGAGGTAATGGAAATGTGTAATAGAATATCAAATCTAAAACTTCTTGACGATGGTGAAGAGTCATTTGAATAAAAATTTCCTTGGATATTATCCATCGTCTAGTAAATATAAAACGTAAAACGACGTTTCGGAGATTAGCTCTATCTAGTGGGCCCAACTGTGTAGGAACCTGAAGACGGAGATAGAGTCCCATCTCCGAAAAGTCATTTTACGTTTTATATTTACTAGACGATGGATAATATCCAAGGAAATTTTTATTCAAATGTAATAGAATATTTCCTGCACCTGATGTATTCAATACCTGCTTTATACTCCCTTTCCAACAAACTTATGAATTAATTTTGAGGAGTTCTGAAAGTTTTGAATAATTTAACTACCTTCAGTGTGACAAAACTATCTCCAAAAATTCCACACTGAATGCATACATGTTACCATTAAAGTGTATTACACCTTAAACTTTTGAATTTCTTAAATGACTTCAATGAAGCCCAACACAAAACGAGTGTTCTGAAATCTAACATGGAATGTGATAACAACATCCAAACCAGGGCATGCACTCAAGAAAAATTCATTCATGGTAATGAGACTGGGTGAGAATGCCGTTTCATGACGGCACTGGAAATAACGAACGGTGAATTTTAACTAGACATGTGAAGAGTAAAATATACTGGACTGTGTCTCACGAGTGTCAAAAAGGACGTCAAATTGTGTCAGTTAGTGTCGAACACTTTTCAAACTGCCGTTTACCATTTTGTGTGATTGTAACAGGAACTCAGGAGGTTAGGTATTAAAGTATTCGAGTACATTTGATATTCAATAATTGTACACCTCCCTAATAGGTAAACAATGTTATTACTAATTCAAGTTTAAGCTCAATAGAATAGCAGCTACATGTTTTCAGTAATCAAACTGTAACCTATTTGGAAAGGATTCACACTTCCAAGAATAAACGTCTCACTCACGGATCTGAACAATTTCAATCAGCTACAAAACAATAATGAATGTAACTGAACATTTCAAAATACATAACTTCTAATCATATCAGTTCTGTCATTTCCCACCAGAGGAAAAGTTATTTAAAATTTTCAACTCGGATGCATATACACAAAAACACATAATAATTTTGCTAGAAAGATTAGTTTTTGTTCTGAAATTACTAGACAGTTCTTCCATCTGTGACACATTTATTTCAGAACTGTACACTACATACATATTGTTCTTATGTTAACAATTGTCATTAATCTTCAATGATAAATCAGTTGATGTAAACAGGCCAAATATTTATATAAAATCCCAAGTACCCCAGCTGCTTTAAATTCAGTTGTATTTGTTCTTAGTAACAATAATTCTTAACAAGACACTCACTTCAGTTGCCTTGGTTTATATTTGCAACATCACCCTTGCAATATAATGAAAAGTATGTTTATTATTTCACTATTCCTTACATAAGATACTCATCTGTTTAGTAAGCAACATTCACAGTAATCTTCTGTTCCGTACTGTCTGTTGTTTCAGAAATAACATAAACTTTATCTGATGTTTCTCTCAAGTATACTTATTTCTCCTTTATGATCTGCTGTTTGTAACCAGGAGACAGATATTTATGTAGAGACTGTGCATACAGAGGTAACCGTTGTGTCATTTGGAATCCCCAGTAATCTCTCATCTGTCTGCAAATGTTAAGATCCAATTCAGCCACCATCAAACCATCTCGAACACGACTGAGTCCTGGTGTGCGGCTGCCATCTGGGGCAGCTACGTAGCTAGACCCATAAAAATGCCCAAAATCTTTGTGGGCAGGTTGCCCATTTCCAGACGAAAATTCATTGGGGTACAACTCAGTTCCGACTCGGTTAATGGCAAAGGTGAAATACCCATTCGCGATGGCCGCATTACGTGCTTCGATTCCCCATAATGGTTCACTAAGTTTACCAACAGTTGCAGATGGATTGAAGACAATCTCAGCTCCATTTAATCCAAACATGAGCCAATTAAGTGGATGATGTCGACCATAGCAAATGTTCACAGCGATTCTTCCAAACTTGGTTTCAAAAACTGGATGTCCTGTGTCTCCTTCCATGTAATACGTGGACTCGTTGAAATCTCCAATTCTGGGGATGTGGTTTTTTCGGTGTTTCCCCAACACCCGACCAGTATGAGAGATCACAACAGCAGTGTTCCACAGGATGTCTTCGCGGTCCACATCCCGTTCCAAGATGGGGGACACTATGACCATATTGTACTGCCGACAGAGACGCTGTAAGAAATGCGTGCTCGGTCCGTCATCAGCTGATTCGGCCAGCTCGCACCATGGTTCCTTCTCTCGCGTACAGAACATGAACGGGCATGGCCAAGCCTCTTGGAGACACAGCACGTTGACTCCACACAAAGCTGCCGCCTCCACAATAGTCGCAACACGCTCATGGATCGCGTCTCTTTGAGCCTTCAGCGAGGCACTTGTTGGAAGTACAATGTGGTTCTGAATTATACCCACTCGAATAACTCTGGGAGCCCTTAGCTGCTCAGTTTGGGCTTCGAACTTGAAACCCTGAATCTCGAAGTCGTGATTCACAGCAAGTTTCTCAGCTTCGACGGGAATGCTCAGGGCTTGCAATTCTTTCCCGTAAAACAGCCTTTTCACCTCTACCAACTGATCCGCGGGCAAATGCTCAGATAACACTTTCTCCACACTTTCAAACTCTTCAGTCGAGGACGCCATTACAGTTGTGTGTAGCGCTCAGTCAGACATTAGTACCAAACTGATAGTGCCTATTTATAACTCCGCGACACGTGACACACACTTACGTAACACACAGTCTCACTCGCACAACAAACAGGACAATCTTTATCGAACACGAAGAGGGAGAGGGGAGACAAATCAACTTTGGCCAGCGGATCCCCAGTTCAAATCCCGGCCGGAACTTATTTCAACAAACGGTTTCCGTGTTTTATTTCAGATCCTTCGTCTGACCACATTGGATCAGAAAACCACATTCATCCGTGTCCATCGTTCAAAATTATCCTCTCAATTGATACAGATTCGTGACACGAAGGTATAAAGTAAACACAGTCCTCGTGAAACATTGGCGCAGTCAGATTATAGACTGGAGTATCAGCTCGTGCGACCTGGACGAAAACGGGTGTGGTCACTTCAGAAAAATGTCCGGCAGTACTTTTAAAACTATCCAGTATGCGGACTGGATGTCCAGGGATCGATTCTCTGCATGGGAAGAGTAGTCTCTTCGTCAATGGTCCATACCGGCACTTGGGCTCATCCAGATTCTTATACAGCGGGTACCAGAAACAGATTCACCACGCACCTCCACCTGGTTACCGCTAGATTCGAAACCTAACCTAACTTTGCAAGACCAGAAAACCTTTAGCACCAGTAGCTTGTCATAAAACTGTGTTACGCGTAACAAAATGTAGATCAGTGAAAGGAACTTGTACTTTCACATATTAAAAAGTTTTTTTGTAACAAGAAACCCGTTAAAACATTATATACCGATAAAACAAAGGAATATAGTATTACCCGAAAGAAAGAAAGAACTTTCAAATAAAGCAGTTCCATATTCATAATTCAGTTTTCATTCAGCCTAAATAAAAGTATTTATCCCTGTGCCCCCTTTCCCCAATTACATTCCGAAAACTAATATAAATACACTGTACATACAAACAAGGAGTTGGTCTTCATTACACACATCAACCAATTGCACACGATGCCACACGTTGGCTCGATATTACAAAGCCATGAAAGCAAACATAGATATTATTTCCTTAGATTTATTTTTTATATTCTATTTTAACCCCACGTGGCCGCTTAAATTACAGAAGTGTTAAACACTTTAAAACTTTTCAGGTTATAATATTTGTAATTACAAGAACTTGCAGTAGATTTCAAAGGCCAAGAACACCTCACTTTTTGGCATAAACATAGATATGAGGTGCGATCAGAAAGTTTCCAGACTGCGCCTATAAAAACCCGTACACTTATCTCAGGTATTAAGTTCATCCATCACCCTCGAAGTAGTTCCCCTGGGAGTGAACACAACGATCCCAGCGCCGCTGCGAAGCCTGGAAGCATCCCTGGAAATCTTTCTTTGTCAGCCTGTCAAGCACCATCTGCGATTCTGCCTGAATCTCTTCTATCGTCTCAAATCTCCTTCCCTTTAGCTGAATTTTCATCTGTGGGAAGAGGAAGAAGTCACACGGAGCTTAGAAAGGAAGTTGGGGTCGGTTCTTGCAAGATCTTTGAGCTCCTGACAAACGAGAAGTCGATTCTGCTTCTGGTCCTCAGACAGGATGCGTCGCATGTGGAGTTCTTCCTTTAGAATCAGCTGACAGGTCCCATAGCCTATCCCAACAATGTCGCACAAGTCGTTGATGGTACGACGTCGATCTTCGTAACATTTTCGGGCGTTGTGCTCGAAGATGGTCGTCCAGAACGCTCGTCATCAGCGACAGAGGTTCGGCCATTTTTAAAACGTGAATGCCACACAAAAGTTTGCGGACTCCCCAAATGCTTGCTTTAGCATTTCATAGGTTTCCGTAGCCGTTTCGGCGAGTCTTTGGCAAAATTTGATGCACACTCCATTCCGAAATCGCAGGAGGGTCGGTGTAATGCACTACCAAAACGCCCGTAACTAAGAAACAAATGCTAATTCGATGATGCCGGCTGGCACACTGATTCACTATGAATGTAGGCCGCACCCACTAGCGGCAGAAGCTCGTACTGCATCCGGTTCGCCCTCTATTGACACAGTCTTGAAACTTTCCGATCGCACCTCATATCTCCAACTCTTTCCTAACCTCGGCACTAGATGGGGAGGGGGGAGTGAACAGCTTCACAAATGAGAAAGTAGCCCTGTACCCAGAGGCTACAGGAAAAGTCCTCTGCCCCTATCGGGGATCGAGCCCCGTTCGTTCAGTCCGTAGTCGGTCACGATACTGACTGAGCTACCCCGACAACTCAGCACGTACAAGCGAAGGTCATTTAAGTTTCGACCTGTAATAAACAATACCAGCTGCTTCATCTGTAGAAACTACTTACCGGCGAAAGCAGAGGCTATTGCCGCGACCAAGAAGGAGATGGTGACGGCCGGACCAGCCTCGGTCTTGGCCACCGCGCCGGCCAGGACGTACACTCCCAGACCCAGGGTACTGCCGACACCCAGGAGGGTCAGGTCCACGACGGTCAGGCATCGAGACAACTCCGACTTCGCCACCGACTCGTCCGTCAGTGTCTTCTTACGTGATAGCACCGACAAAACATTTCCCAGCATCGTCGTTCACCTGCAAACGAATCAACAGGGGTCAATGCGACACTGGAGCTGTAGGTTGTTGTTGTGTGTAACAGAGGTCTTTGAAGTTTGCATTTGATCTCAAGGTATTTTTAAGGACATGTACAATTTTTCCCATCCGCATTTCTAGGAGAGACCAAGGTCTTTTCAAGGTTAGGTCGTCATGCTAAGGTCACATGAATCTCATGTCAACCGTCTGACTAGTACAGGCATTTGAAATTTCAAGTTCAATTTCGAGGTCACAATAAAAAACTTTTTTTTTCGAACCATAGGTCTGGGATCGGTCACAATTCTAGTAAAGTGATAACGATTATTCTGTTAACAGAAAACATCTATATGTGACTCTCATTGTTTCACTTTTTATATTAGGACCACCCCTCATCGGCTGTCAGCGACCGCTTATTCAATATATTCGCGGCTAATCTCCACGCCATGCCGTGTTGACAGGGAACAACCACAAATGAGCTGGATATCGCACTGTTATAATAAATAAATATCCACCAAATTCAAGTCGTTTAAACAGGAAGAATTTATACAAAATCTATAACTGTAACATTTAACAATATTTGTGTTAAACTGTAGCCGGCAAGACGCTCCAAATCATTCTCACTTTAAAAAGAAACACAATAACAAACCTGTGGTTTTCTTTGTCCAACTTCTTCGAGAGCGATACACAGAAATATATCGCTTGATTTTCGAGTTAAATCGATACGATTCACCAACGCCATGGAAACAGAAGTAAACAATGGTCGCGAATATAACAGTGCTGATCACGTGTATATTCTAAGACTGCACAACAATGGAATTACTGAGACGCTGTCTGCCTGCTTTCCTTTATAAACAAAGGAACAAACAAACTCATCTTTTGAGAACTGTTAATTTACAAAAATTAATACGAACTCAAATGACACTCAAAAACGGCGTTGTCAAACTGGCGACCCGCGGGCCGCATCCGACCCTCGAAGGTATTTGTTACTAATTAGTACAAACCCATTTAATTTCTTTAGTCCAAAGTATAGCCACGGTGGTCTAGCGGTTAGAACGCTGGCCTTGTAATCCTGGGGTCTCGGGTTCGATTCCCGGCGGTGCCCGAATTTATAACTTGTGTTGGGCAAGGCCGTGGTCTAGGCAACACGGAGTTTTCCTCCGTGGCATCCCAACAATTACTCCATTCACACACAGAAGAAGGCAATGGCAAACCACTTCTGGATCATCTGCCAAGAACGTATATGAACAGGTCCCCAGTCCGAGAAAAGGATGGAAGGATCCTGTTCATATGGACCTGTCGTCAGACAGAACACTAAATAAATAATAAGATGAGGTGGTCTAGCGGTTAGAACGCTGGCCTTGTAATCCTGGGGTCTCGGGTTCGATTCCCGGCGGTGCCCGAATTTATAACTTGTGTTGGGCAAGGCCGTGGTCTAGGCAACACGGAGTTTTCCTCCGTGGCATCCCAACAATTACTCCATTCACACACAGAAGAAGGCAATGGCAAACCACTTCTGGATCATCTGCCAAGAACGTATATGAACAGGTCCCCAGTCCGAGAAAAGGATGGAAGGATCCTGTTCATATGGACCTGTCGTCACACAGAACATTAAATAAAATAAACTCTTAAGGATTTGGAAAGAAATAACTGTGCTTCTCATCTCGTCTGCTGCTTTACGTACAAATGCCTTTTCCGTCAAAGAATTGCATGATTTAGTACCACTCCATGATAGTGACAAAGGTTCAGCTGGATTCGAAAAATGTTCGCGCATAGCCAGAGGAAATTAGTATCTTTCCTGGAGGAAATGTTTGCCGAATACAATTCGTTGGCTTCGTGCAGGAAAGACTTTGATTCAATACTTCCACATAAGAAAGGAAATTTTACAGTTTATGCAAGAAAGTGTCAAAGCCGCTTGAAGAAAAACTGAAAAAATCATAACTGGCTTCTCACTTTGGCTTCCTTTGCAGATCTCACGCTTAGACACAAATCCTCGACGTATTTTATCACATATGGTGACCTCTCGTGAAGCCTTTATAGCAGGTCACGCCTATTCACGCTACGTAACTCTTGGTCACGCATGGTTACGTTTCGTCACGCTTTGTAAATCTTCGTCATGTTTCGACACATTTGGTGATCTCTTGTCACGACGTGTACGCAAGTCACGCTTAGTCACGGGTTGTCACTAAGTCACGTTTCGGCACGCTTACGTTATGTTACGTACGGCTCGGTTAAATTTTGCTAATTTGCGACAGGTTTGGTTAGAATAGGTTAGGTTAGGTTAGGTTAGGTTAGTTTAGGTTAGGTTAGTTTAGGTTAGGTTAGGTTAGGTTAGGTTAGTTTAGGTTAGGTTAGTTTAGGTTAGGTTAGGTTAGTTTAGGTTAGGTTAGTTTAGGTTAAGTTAGGTTAGTTTAGGTTAGGTTAGTTTAGGTTAGGTTAGGTTAGTTTAGGTTAGATTAGGTTAGTTTAGGTTAGGTTAGGTTGGGTTTTGTTGTGTTGTCTTAGGTTAGGGAAGGTTAGGGTGGGGTTTTTGTTGTTGTTAAGTTAGACTGCTTTACTTTCTTTAGGTTTAGGTTGTGTACACAAATAAATATATAAAATACTCCAAAACTGCCTTACCTCGTCTGTCTGTTCAACACTTCCATCTAACTAGCCAATGACTGCTTATTCACGGGGCTGTATTTAGCAATGTTACTAAATTTCTTAGTCTTATCAGGTACGGAAGACTTCATTTACGACACGTCTCAGAACAAGAAATACTGATTTCATCTACAACTACTAAAACCAAGAAATAAAAGTCTAGATTCCGTGTGGTAACAGAAGTAAACTAATTACTACCAAGTGCATCATATTGCAAGTCACGAAACTGATAACGCTAAATGTTACTAACGTCCTCAGTTCAGAACAAGGAAAAAACGGATACACGCTTCAGACTGTCGAAATTTATGTTGGTAACCTTGAAAATGTGAATCTAATTGGTCTCTGAAAACAGAGCATCGTCCGAAATACCAACATTAAAAAAACTATCTTTTAATCTTCATGTATGTTACACGTTTTGTATTCAAATATTAGCCAAAAGTCATTTCAATTTTGGTAATAAAATGTCGCGCTCTTTCAGCTTATTGTTAATTATGAATGAGAGACCTTACAGAATTCAGAGCCGCCTGCCACATCTCCTTTCAGACAGGTTCTTCAGGGACAAACAGGTTTTCACAATCGGACATTCCTAACGTTTAAGAGATTCCAAGAACTACAAAACAGGAAAGGAGCTACAAATGTTATGACGTCGTGCACTGTGGACAGGATACATTACGAGTGGTAAATTGCCCATTCACAGTGCCCGCGAGTTCGAACACGTGCATTTGGGATCGACGATTTAATTCTCACGATCACAGAAGCGTCCGAAAAAGAATTGGCAAATTCGCGCATGGAGGAGGACCGACTCGTTGGACCTTGCTAAATTACTATAAATCATTATTAAATTCATGTAACGCCATCTGTAGTCATCACAAACGAAAAGTTTTCCCAGACTTGCAGTGCAACTATGAAGTTCGACAATCTCGTTTCGAAACTTCAGAACTTCCTTCTGAACTGAGCGCTCCTGTTCCAGACTACCCGCACTAACACAACTACTTGCAATTCTACAGTGAATTGGACCAGGAAACAGCTGGTTAGGTTAGGTTGAGTTAGGTTAGTTTAGGTTACTTTAGGTTAGGTTGGGTTAGGTTAGGTTAGGTTGAGTTAGGTTAGGTTACTTTAGGTTAGGTTGGGTTAGGTTGGGTTAGGTTAGGTTAGTTTAGGTTAGGTTGGGTTAGGTTAAGTTAGGTTAGGTTGGGTTAGGTTAGGTTGGGTTAGGTTGGGTTGAATTAGGTTAGGTTAGTTTAGGTTGGGTTAGGTTATGTTAAGTTAGGTTAGGTTAGTTTAGGTTGGGTTAGGTTAGGTTGAGTTAGGTTAGGTTGGGTTAGGTTAGGTTGGGTTAGTTTAGGTTGGGTTAGGTTATGTTAAGTTAGGTTAGGTTAGTTTAGGTTGGGTTAGGTTAGGTTGAGTTAGGTTAGGTTGGGTTAGGTTAGGTTGGGTTAGGTTACTTTAGGTTAGGTTGGGTTAGGTTAGGTTAGTTTAGGTTGGGTTAGGTTAGGTTAGTTTAGGTTAGGTTGGGTTAGGTTAAGTTAGGTTAGGTTGGGTTAGGTTAGGTTGAGTTAGGTTAGGTTAGGTTAGTTTAGGTTGGGTTAGGTTATGTTAAGTTAGGTTAGGTTAGTTTAGGTTGGGTTAGGTTAGGTTGGGTTAGGTTAGGTTGGGTTAGTTTAGGTTGGGTTAGGTTATGTTAAGTTAGGTTAGGTTGGGTTATGCTCATCTTTGTAACCGCTATAAATGTCACAATGCCGTCACAGTGGCCGCGTGGTCTGAGGCGTGGGCCTTGTGCCGCTTGGTCGCTGGGACCGTGGGTTCGAATCCCACTCAAACCATGAATGTTTGTCCGCGTTTTTCTGTGTTGTGCTGTCCTATGGACAGGTAGAGGCCTTGCGAAGGGCCGATCCCTCGTCCAAGGAGTCCTACCGAATGTCCATAGATCAAGACAACGAAAAGTTGGGACCCGCAGATGCTCAAGGCCTAAGTATCCTAAGTATAAATGTCACAAACATAAACAGGGAAATATAGAATTTGTGAAGATCCACGACTTTTATTTGAAACGTTTTTCGATGTGTTTTATTTTCAACGGAACCAAAGCATGACTCTTCAGCGCAACGAAAGATTTGTATCTCCGTCAGTTTAACATCGCAGTTCCTATCGGGGAATGAGACATTACAGAGAACGCATCCGAAAGACTCCACGCTGTTATTAACGTCTTATACTGAAAGTCACATACAGAAACCTTCCTTCTCTGAGGTGGTCACGGATAATCCCGTCGTCATATTGGCATTTAAAGTGGACAACCTTGACTACAAGGCCATAACATGGCATAGAAGTTTCTCTCCACACGATGTCTTGATTTCGTAAGGCATCATCCTTATGTAAGAAACAGCACCAAACCATACCATAACTATCTAAAAACGTGCTTCGGTTGATTAACTTTGATTAGTTCCAAGTATTTAAACGAAGTCTTAGATAAAAATTACACGGATCAGTAAAACACGAAAGTATTATGTTACAAAACGTTTGTTCGCTGTACAACGTCGAAGGCACTGTCTAATCTCCTGCTGTCGCCCTATCATGTTGTTCTCTGCTTGATTTTTAACGCGAATGGTCTTATGTCCCTAATAATGAAGGTAGCAAGGACCTCTGAAACGTCGGTAGACTTCTACCAGACTACACAGCGCAACGACCCAGAAGACAGAAATCTTAGAAACAGACAAAATTTGAATCACGTCTTTCCCTTTTAACATTAGGTTTCATGAGTGGGGTATGGGTAAACACAGTTCAGGTTCGAATCCTGGTTAAGACGGGATTGCTTCTCCGCCAAACCACGTCCCAGAGCAGAACCTCCAATGCAATGGGTGCCGAGGGACCAACAGAACACACCCTGAAGCTGACAATTCACCCAAATTTCTTGTCGGTTTGTTTGTTTGTAGGTTTGGAAACACTTCAACTTCTGAGGTCATCTGCGCCTGTCTACTAGTGACGTAAAATTCTAAGGTCTTAATAAAAACGGATATGAGTTACCTTCAAGAACACGTGTCATAAAACTGACAGCCGCGAGGTCTCAGGCGTAGACCTCGGTCGCTTGGACTCTGGGACCGCGGGTTCGAATCCCACTCAAGACTTTTATCCGCGTCTTTATGTGCTGTGTTGTCCCGAGGCCTTGTAATGATCAGCCTCCCTTATAAGAGGCCAAAGATCTGTCACTGTGACTTGGATTGAAACCAAAATTACTAAAACTTAAGGTAAATTCATTGTCGAGACTTAGAATGCAGTTCTTTATACGAGGTGCGATCAGAAAGTTTCAAGACTGTGTCAATAGAGGGCGAACCGGATGTAGTACGAGCTTCTGCCGCTAGGGGGTGCGGCCTACATTCGTAGTGAATCAGTGTGCCAGCCGGCATCATCGAATTAGCATTTGTTTCTTAGTTACGGGCGTTTTGGTAGTGCATTACACCGACCCTCCTGCGATTTCGGAATGGCGTGTGCATCAAATTTTGCCAAAGACTCGCCAAAACGGCTACGGAAACCTATGAAATGCTAAAGCAAGCATTTGGGGAGTCCGCAATGGGGAGTCCGCAAACTTTTGTGTGGCATTCACGTTTTAAAAATGGCCGAACCTCTGTCGATGATGACGAGCGTTCTGGACGACCATCTTCGAGCACAACGCCCGAAAATGTTACGAAGATCGACGTCGTACCATCAACGACTTGTGCGACATTGTTGGGATAGGCTATGGGACCTGTCAGCTGATTATAAAGGAAGAACTCCACATGCGACGCATCCTGTCTGAGGACCAGAAGCAGAATCGACTTCTCGTTTGTCAGGAGCTCAAAGATCTTGCAAGAACCGAGCCCAACTTCCTTTCTAAGCTCCGCGTGACTTCTTCCTCTTCCCAAAGATGAAAATTCAGCTAAAGGGAAGGAGATTTGAGACGATAGAAGATATTCAGGCAGAATCGCAGATGGTGCTTGACAGGCTGACAAAGAAAGATTTCCAGGGATGCTTCCAGGCTTGGCAGCGGCGCTGGGATCGTTGTGTTCACTCCCAGGGGAACTACTTCGAGGGTGATGGATGAATTTAATACCTGAGATAAGTGTACGGGTTTTTATAGGCGCAGTCTTGAAACTTTCCGATCGCACCTCGTATATCTTTCTGCCCTTGCGTATAGACGCAAGGAAACTTCGTGCTTGCTTTCAACTGCATAACTTCATAAGTTGAGGGTCAGACACGCACTGCTTATGGGTAGGCTTCAAATACAGAATGTTCCAAAAACATTTATACACATTATAATACGAAATATTAACCTTGTCATCGATTCCTGATTTTTATTGTGACAGATGTTTGAAAATATATGATCTGAAGCTTTCACGGCGACTAAATATAATAAATTCTTCTCGGGCTACCAACCCTGAGGACGAACACAGAGATGGCTCTCGAAACGGTGGTGTTTCCTTCATCAAGCCACCTTACACATTGTAACTTGCGTACAGAAACAAAACAGAAAGATGGCGCTGTGGAAAAGTCTGTGTTGGAATCTACTTGTCTGCTTTTCTATACTGTCTCACCACGAAACTGAAAGAACCACTTTCATGTTCTAGATCGGCGTAAAGCAACTTGCGGCCTGCGGGACACATCCGGCCCGAGAAATTATTTGTTAATTTGTTACTAGTCGCTACAAGGTCTCGGGTTCGATTCCCGGCGGTGCCCGAATTTATAACTTGTGTTGGACAAGGCCGTGGTCTAGGCAACACGGAGTTTTCCTCCGTGGCATCCCAACAATTACTCCATTCACACACAGAAGAAGGCAATGGCAAACCACTTCTGGATCATCTGCCAAGAACGTATATGAACAGGTCCCCAGTCCGAGAAAAGGATGGAAGGATCCTGTTCATATGTACCTGTCGTCAGACAGAACACTAAATAAATAATAAATAAATAAATAATAAAGTATTTGGAAGAACTGTAATTCTTATCTCGTCTTCTGTTTTACGTGTCACGTATGTTCGTGACTTCAAATCCCTACTGTAAAATGTAGGTTATTCAGTATAAACTGACAGAAAACATGTAAGTCCATAGTAACCTTCACACATTTAACAAACTTATATTTATCACTCACTACTCATAAATGGGCACTTCGAAGACAAAGAAACTTCCCACATGGGACGAGGCCAAGGCTCCTCTCGGGCTGTCGCGTCATGGGACAAGAAGACGGTAATTTGTCATTTCTGGGTTCTCAAGAACGACTCCGTTCCATGTGGCAATAACTGTCAGTCAGGTCTGTTCAATTTACTATTCCAGGAATACCTGAGTAAACTCACGCTAGGCGAGATTAAGACGCATATACGAGTTATGAAGTGCAAGCAGACATATCTAAACAAGTCTGCAGTAAGTGAATGACGTCCTTGCCGCATCCAGAACGAGTCGCAGCGAATTACGTAACAAAGTTAGCTGAAGACACCAGGAATTTCCGGAGTTTCGATAAAATCTCTCAGTCGAAGTAACGAGGCATAAACGCGGGACCTTGAATCCTTTGAATGTGAATATGGAAATGGAATCTCTCTCATACTGATTCTGTAACTTTGTAGACGAACAATGTAAAATGCATTACGATTTCATACGACGCTCACGCTGAGAAACTTCGAAATCAAACGCAAATTAAGATCAGATAATTTTTGTGTCAATCCACCGAGAAAGGGGCTCCGGATATTATATACTGGAATTTGCATTTAATACAGGAATACCTCGGATATATTGCGGGTTCGGTTCCAGACCACAGCAATAAATCGAGTCACATGAATGTTTTGGTTTCCCAGTGCATATAAAAGTTATGTTTACTCTATGCTGTAGTCTATTAAGCGTGCAATAGAATTATGTCTAATATAAACATTGCGAGAATTACCAAAATGTGACACAGAGACACGAAGTGAGCACATGCTGTTGGAAAAATGGCGTCGATAGACTCGCTCGACGCAGGGTCGCCAACAAACCTTCAATTTGTAAACAAAAAAAGTTGTCAGTGGAACCACTGTTCCGGAGAATTTGACGTAAATACGTCTATACGGAAAGGAAGTTTATATATTGGCTTTATTCTAAATATTAACTTTATATATGCTTTACAATTGAGTAAAGTTTGATTAAGACTTTGCTTATTTAACTTGAATTAGTTACGCTTAAAATGGGTCTGTGGTAGCTGAATGTAATGTAAGGTAAGGTAAGGTAAGGTATATATTATTTATTTAGTGTTCTGTCTGACGACAGGTCCATATGAACAGGATCCTTCCATCCTTTTCTCGGACTGGGACCTGTTCATATACGTTCTTGGCAGATGATCCAGAAGTGGTTTGCCACTGCCTTCTTCTGTGTGTGAATGGAGTAATTGTTGGGATGCCACGGAGGAAAACTCCGTGTTGCCTAGACCACGGCCTTGCCCAACACAAGTTATAAATTCGGGCACCGCCGGGAATCGAACCCGAGACCCCAGGATTACGATGCCAACGTTCTAACCGTAAGGTAATGTAAGGTAATGTAATGAAATGTTTTATAAGTAACAACAATGCCGAGTAAACAGATTACGTTACCCTTCCTTATAGACGTATTTACGTCAACGAAAAACCGCAATATCTGCGAAGCGCAATAACACGAGGTATGCCTGTACATCATTCGATTGGTAGGCCCCAAGCAAATGTTCAAGAGGTGCTACAGAAGGTTCCGTTGGGCACAATGAACGGACGCAGGTCGAAATAAAAGTACAACGAGCTGTGAGTTGCTGTTTGTCGACTTTCAGGGAAATAAACAGACATGTGGACGTGTTTTGCAAACAAGGCTTTCCCTTTTCCATAACCGGATGCTTCGCCGTACCAATCCTGAGCAGCGGCCATTCGAAAAAAACATTTGTGATTCCTGTCATAACAACAGCCTCTGCATTAAAATACTTAAAGGTACAACAAACTCCTTCAACATTAAATTCGATAATATCACGAGCCTCTGATTGCTAACTCTCACAGAAAATAAACTCCACGGTGGTCTAGCGGTTAGAACGCTGGCCTTGTAATCCTGGGGTCTCGGGTTCGATTCCCGGCGGTGCCCAAATTTATAACTTGTGTTGGGCAAGGCTGTGGTCTAGGCAACACGGAGTTTTCCTCCGTGGCATCCCAACAATTACTCCATTCACACACAGAAGAAGGCAATGGCAAACCACTTCTGGATCATCTGCCAAGAACGTATATGAACAGGTCCCAGTCCGAAAAAAGGATGGAAGGATCCTGTTCATATGGACCTGTCGTCAGACAGAACACTAAATAATAATAAGATGAGGTGGTCTAGCGGTTAGAACGCTGGCCTTGTAATCCTGGGGTCTCGGGTTCGATTCCCGGCGGTGCCCGAATTTATAACTTGTGTTGGGCAAGGCCGTGGTCTATTCAACACGGAGTTTTCCTCCGTGGCATCCCAACAATTACTCCATTCACACACAGAAGAAGGCAATGGCAAACCACTTCTGGATCATCTGCCAAGAACGTATATGAACAGGTCCCAGTCCGAGAAAAGGATGGAAGGATCCTGTTCATATGGACCTGTCGTCACACAGAACACTAAATAATAATAAGATGAGGTGGTCTAGCGGTTAGAACGCTGGCCTTGTAATCCTGGGGTCTCGGGTTCGATTCCCGGCGGTGCCCGAATTTATAACTTGTGTTGGGCAAGGCCGTGGTCTAGGCAACACGGAGTTTTCCTCCGTGGCATCCCAACAATTACTCCATTCACACACAGAAGAAGGCAATGGCAAACCACTTCTGGATCATCTGCCAAGAACGTATATGAACAGGTCCCAGTCCGAGAAAAGGATGGAAGGATCCTGTTCATATGGACCTGTCGTCAGACAGAACACTAAATAAAATATAAATAATTCCGAAATTGCAAATTGCTAACACCTTCCTCGTATCGTCCCAGCATCACCACCTCCCACCTTTACGTGATGCTCAAACTGAATTTAGTCTTGCAACAGGCGGCAATATAAAATGTATGTTTGCAAAGTGCACATGACGACCAATGAGGTAGACTTTGCAAAATCGATAAGATAATTCGTAACACAAACAAACTTTAGTCAAGGACCGCCAAATAGGCCTACTAAGAATTCACGACGACACGAAAAAGTAAACAGACTCTCTTGAGTTTGTCTAAATATCACGCGGGTCTCTGCTGCAGTTCCACAAACACTAAGCCAGATCGCAAATCAACTGCTTTCTTTACTGAAGGTTTAAGGAAATCACAAGAAACTGGCAAAGTTTACTTCTCTTTAGGTGAAACAAATGAGAGTCGAAACATCACGTGACCTACTGAAATTTATGCACGAATCATCTGCATCTCCTTAACACGTTTACCAAAGATCCATTTTAATATTATCCTCGTGTCTAAGCGTGTGACCATCTAAACCTTCCAGCGTCCAGGAGGGTGTGAAGATTCTCCTCAACACGCGCCTTCCAACCAAAAAATGCTTTTAATATCCACATAAAGACAAAACAGCAACGCGTGTGGTCTGGTAGACAATTATCGACGTTTCAGAGGTATTTGCTGTTGGAGGCAGCAAGGACCTCTGAAACGTCGGTAAACTTCTACTATACTACGCGACGCCACAATACAGAAGACAGCAAAACTATGTTCGTGTTCAAAGCCGTGAGAACCTCAAATTGTGTTTAATAATTTAAAAAAAAACAATTCAATTGAAATGGATTAAAAACAAAAATGACACTCACGAGGAAGTTAGGAGGAGACTAAATTCTGGAAATGCTTGCTACTTCTCAGTCCAAAATATTTTGTCTTCCCGCCTGATTTCTAAAAACCTGAAGATTAAAACATACAAAACAATAATCTTGTCTGTTGTTTTGTATGGGTGCGAAACATGGTCTCTCACTCAGAGGGAGGAACACAGATTGCAGGTGTTTGAGAATAGGGTGTTGAGGAGGATATTTGGACCTAAGAGAGAAAACGATGGGGCATGGAGAAAACTGCATAATGATGAGCTTAAAAATCTGTACTCCTCCCCCAGTATTGTCAGGGTGATTAAGTCGTGAAGAATGAGATGGGCGGGGCATGTAGACCGAATGGATGGGACAAGAGGTGTGCACTGGGTATTGGTTGGGAAGCCTGAGGGGAAGAGACCGCTGGGGAGACCTAGACGTAGATGGGAGGATAATCTCAGGCGGGATCTATGGGAGATAGAAGTTGAAGGAGACTGGATTTTGTTGGCCCAGGACAGGGACCGGTGGAGGGCTTTGGTTAATTCGGTGATGAACCTTCGGGTTCCGTAAGCCATCTGTTTGTTTGGGCATTAGAAGGTTAAAAAGCTGTCAGGCAGCGCTGTGAATGTTCTGAGAACATTCTTAGGCTAACGCGGTTTAAAATTGTCCTACAGAAATGGCATTCCACTTCATAGGTTATATAGATACTTCGTTTCAGTTACTGGAGTACGACAATTAACGTCGAACGACAGGATGATTCATAAAGGCGAGTTTCAAGGCGTTGCCCTAAAAATTTCCTTGACATTGTCGATAAGAAATTCACGAACGTTCTCAGCTAGTGAGACAGTGTAACGGTTGGTAATGAAACCTGTCACTGTGACGTCATTTCGTCAGTTCCTGCATTTTCACAGACGTAGAATCACGCTTTGGGATTAAGCGTAGGCCTGCATCCCACGAGGACCGAGTTGTATCTGTCTACATATCATTAATTGGTAAGCACACGTCTAATAGCTTAGAATTCACGGATCTTCGCGCAAAATCTACATTTACATTAAAGCAGCCACAAATACACTGATTAAATCACTCATCTGTGGGGTACAAGATTCCACAGGCCTCGTGGTGTTCACGATAAAAAAATTATAATAAATAATAAACTCTGTATTAATCAGCTCATAAATCTGTGACCAAAACACTAAAGAATTTGTGAATAATAATTCTGTTATCTTTTTCATAGATGTGAATCAGACTTAATTGGGCGATTTAGAATATGACGTAACGAGGAGGATCGTCTGATATTATTGAGATAATGAAATTCAAGGGGCTACAACGGGCTGGGAATATGGCGAAGATGAAGGAGAAACCAGAAATGCTTACAGTGTTTTAGTAGGAAACCTATTAAAACACTTACTTGCAAGACAGAAGAGCTGAGAGGATAACATTAAGATAGATCAAAGAGAGAAAAAGGTTATAAGGTTTGGGTACAATCCGGAAAACCTAGAATTCTAAATCTGCTTATACTTACTCTGTAGATGGTCTTAGTAAAAACAAATTATTTCAGAGCTGAAATTCCACAGACTGTCCCAAATTTAATCCCATCGTACACCACAGGCTTCTATGGTATTTGAACGCTGTTGTAAATAAATGCTAAAAAGAAATGTCACATTCCCGAATCAGATCTAATTTACGTCGAGTCATTTTAAGCATTAAAAACTTTCCAACATGTGCAAGGTTTCTAGCGATGAAACGGAACGATGTTAATTATAATTAACACAGAGAAAATTACCCCCGAAGAACTTGAAGCACCGAAACTGTTTCAGGATTATTAATCCTTTGTCTCCGCACGAATTGAGGTCTACACGGCGACGAAATGCAATAATGTCTTTGTCGGGCGGTCAGCTGCATGAGAATGGCTTTTCTCTGTCTCAGTCAACCCCGAAGACTTCATCGAACCCGCTCGAATACACTCAACGAGTTACATTTCGTATACGACAGCGAGGGTTTATTCTAGCAATGCTGCTAACAGCATGAACAATGTCTGCCTAGAAGTATCACAAGTTATTTGAAAATAATCCAATTGACAGCGTCGACGAGTAAAGATGCACACACATACCTTCCAAATATTCAGTAGCAGATGCTTGATGTAACACACAGCATGAAAACACGTTTCTGAAATGCCCCCGCCAAAATTTCGCTCACGTCCGACCACCAGCCCGCCAGTAGCGAACAAGTGTGCTAAATTGGTCGCGCAACCAACCTGTACCACGTGACTCAGTGGACGTCCTACATTATGACGTATCAATAACAAAACCATTGGCTACCTGCATTAGAAAGTATTCATTCTGCTTCTTGACACAACTGAACAACAGATGCCACGCACGACATAATTTGAGGCATAATGGGAACAAATTACAATTTTACTGACGTTGAATTCTGTTCTCGCTCGAAAAACACGTTTCGAACCAATGAGGCCATCGTCAGGTTCAGTTCTCTGCTTCTGTGTCATTGCACTAAGGATTTCCTCCTCGATGTCCATAAATAATTATAAAACTGTATATTAAAATGAAAGCAAATCCGTCCCGCTATAAGAAATGTAGGCACTTGAGGGGAGAGGTAACATCGCTAGTACTAATTCTTAACGGCGGCACTAGATGGGGGTGAATGGTCAGAGTCACACCCCGGCTGTGCTTTGCCCCCCGGAAATAACCCCGGTACCCGAATTTATAACTTCTGTTGAGCAAGGCCGTGGTCTAGGCAACACGGAGTTTTCCTCCGTGGCATCCCAACAATTACTCCATTCACACACAGAAGAAGGCAATGGCAAACCACTTCTGGATCATCTGCCAAGAACGTATATGAACAGGTCCCAGTCCGAGAAAAGGATGCAAGGATCCTGTTCATATGGACCTGTCATCAGACAGAACACTAAATAAAACCCACTGTAGAGAAGGTTGGGTAGGCCCCAGAGCCTGTCTGGATGCTAAGGTTACCGGAAAAATCCTCTGCCTCTGTTGAGGTTAGAACCTCAGTCGTCTAGTCAGTGATCAGTCACCATACTGACTGAGGTACCCCAGCTGTCAAATGGTTCAAAAGTGAACATTTTGGGGGGAGACTAACTTAAAATGACATACCGTAAATATAAATCGATCTAACACTTTAACATTGACCTCTGAATGTATAACTGCATGCATTCTGTCAGGTATGAAGTATGAAAAAATGTTTGATATATGCGCAACTAGCTTGCCTATGAACATTTTAAACAAAAATATTATCAATATGTACACAGTTTGTTGTTGTTTTTAACCAAGATCCTAGGCAAAGTGACATACATTCTTCTCATGGACAACTATTATGTTTACCAAAAAAATTTTACGTAGCATGTAATTGTATCATGATTAACAACAATTTAGGAACAGACTAGCCACACAGAAAACAAATTTTATTCAGCAAGAGCATCACCTTCCTGTTATTAACATCAGAGAAACACATACAAGCAATCGAATTCAAAACACAGGAAAATTTAACTTCTCTACCAAAAAGTTTGAAAGCACTAAATCGAGGATTAACAAGTAAACATATCTACTAAGAAAGGAAAATACTCTGTAGTATTAAGCCTGTGTATAGAGTTCACACACAAATCTGGTATGACACTTAACCCAAGGTTGGCTGCCCTTATTTCCCCAACTATAATGTAAAAAAAAAACACAAGAAACTCTGATCGAAGCAATTAATATCAATTATGACTTACTTCCAAAGCCTTCACCATATATTTGTTTCAGTAAACTACTCTCCAATCTTAGGCTGCCAATGTTGATAACCTGTGACAGTGAAACCGTAAAAAAAACGTCAGAAAACATAGTTTTGCACACAAAGCTTGAAAACCGCGCACTATCAACACACCATCTTGCACTAAAGTTGAGTACCAATTCGACCAACCTAAAGGCGTTAAGTTTAAAATAATTTAATTAAAGAAAACAGGTGATATAATTTTAGCCACGTACATAATTTTAGTCCAGTTTCCCCTAAGCCCATTCTTTTTCGCGAAACAAGGAAAGCATTTTAGCTGTGCGATGTGGCTAGTTCCTTTGTGTTTACGCAGACATACCCAGTTTGTACCTGGACCATACTATTGGCTATCCTGACATGTATAACTTTACACAGGTCACCACCAGCCGCTTTGAAATCCTTACCAAACCACCCTTCGTGATCATTTCCCATTAGATATATCCTCCTGCAATTCATTTCAACAAATGTCATGAATGCTATATTCCCCAAGTAGGGAGGGGAGCACCCATTAGTAGACTATTAGAGCAACAGTCAGCCAATTATGTAAGATCTCCCCCATGTAGAATATTACACACATCTTTATTATGCAATAACTAATTTCCCTAACGTTTGGCACTTTGCCCCTGTGGTAACTCCACTCTGCAAGTATCTCTATATGAACTGACGGCTCTGTAGAGATGAAGCCAAGTATCAGCATGATAATATATTTGAAGCCATAATCACTACTAAAATTATAGTGCCAATGGTACTCATGATAATCAGAGATCAATGCATATTTATTTAGTTTACCAGTCACATAAAAAAATCACTTCTAAGGTACTTTAATATTCAACTACAAAATATAAAATCTATATGCATACAAGACACAATAACCAAACTTTAGTCTACTTCATGGAACCATGATCTTGCTCATTGATTCAAATTTGTTTGTGAACTGGATAGTGATGAATTGTTTTTTGTCAATTCTAACGTGCCTGGTATTATTTAGGTCATAAGTTATTCGATGACTATATCAATTGCATAGCATATTTATCTTCTAATGACATTAGAGGGTAACCATGTACAGTAACCTGGAAAGAATGGAGACAAACTGATCGTGGCTTTCTTAAAAATACAATCATGTCACCTTCCAAGAGAAACACAGGATGAAAACCATCTACCAGCATAACCCATCTCCAAATGAGATTCACATTAAATATAACTGACATGAAACAGAACAGCACTTGGCCATACAAGTTTTTGAGTCAGGGCGGCTCAGTCAGCATAGTAACTGACCATGGACTAGACAACCGAGGTTCAAACCCCGACAGGGGCAGAGGATTTTTCCTCTAGTCTCTGCATCCAGACAAGCTCCGGGGCCCACTCAGCCTCCTATCCAATAGGTATTGGGGTCCTTTGCTGGTGGTAAAGCGCAGCCAGGGCGTGATGCTGACCACTCACCCCCATCTAGTGCTGAGGTTAAGAACAAGGAACTACTATTCCTCTCCCCTGAAGCAGCTTCATGGCATTTATCAGGACAGCTTTACTTTACTTTCACAGTCAAATTTTTCAGGGTTGGAGAGGAGTTGGATTGGTAAACCAATGGAATGGTTGCCTTTTAGTTACAGCTGTAATACAGGGGTAAATAAGAAAGTGCAACACACTGGTAACTCAGATGCATACTTATGAAAACATTCTGGACCATGCTATATTTACAGCCTCTCATTACAAATTGTGCATTGATAAATACTTCAAAAGATCTGATACAGTGTCAAAATGAAATAGCCTTTCCATGAAAAAAAATTAAAAAAACTACTAAAACATGAATTATACATACAGGCATACCTTGGAGATATTGTGGGTTCGGTTCCAGACCACTGCAATAAAGCGAGTCACATGAATTTTTTGGTTTCCCAGTGCATATAAAAGTTATGTTTACACTATGCTGTAGTCTATTAAGTGTGCAACAGCATTATGTCTAAAAAAACAATGCGAGAACATTGCGAGAATTACCAAAATGTGACACAGACACATGAAGTGAGCACATGCTGTTGGAAAAATGTCGCTGATAGACTTGCTCGATGCAGGATTGCCACAAACCTTCAATTTATAAAAAAAAAACGCAATATCTGCGAAGCGCAATAAAGCGAGGTATGCCTGTACTTATCTTGTGAATGATATTGTGCTGTGGATACAAAGTGAAATGACTTACAGGTAACTTCATTGTACCAGAGGCAGGTTTGCCAGGTTTTCAGACACTGCAGTCAGAATACGGTACCATCACCGAAACAAGATTGGAGTACAATGACATTCCAAAAGAGTACTTCATACCACATCAGTCACTACTGCATTAATCTGAGGTCATCATTGCACAGTGCCTTTCACCAATGATATCGCTTCAGTTTTTGTACTACGATGTGTTCCCACAGCCCAATTGTTGCTCAAAAATGTGACAGACATGGACAGGGTGCAAAGACACAAATAATAAATCTCAACAAATCATTGCGAAAAAAGTATTTCACTATTTCGTGACTATTCAAGGTTTGGAAGTAAAATCTCCTTGCAGCAACTAACAGTGCTTCCTTGCATTACCTCATACACACTGTGTTACTAAAGCAAGTGGAATCAATGGTCCCCACATTATTCAACTTTGTGAGATTTAAGATTCTCATGAGTATGAAGATGGCAATCTCAAATTTCCATCATATGCAGGCAGTAAGCTTCTCTAAGCCAATATCTACCAGACTACATGGTGCAACATGCCAGAAGACAGCCATCTTCATGTTCAACTCCATTCTTAACCAGCAGGGCACTTCTTATGCAAACATTATTCCGAGCCCTCCAAACACGAGCAGATATCCAATGTACACATTAACTACGGTACTGTTCGACATAATAGTCACCTAATATCAAGAAATGACTGCTTGAATAGTGCTAAAATCTTCTGTTCTGTCTGTACTCTGGCCATTTCACACCCCTTAAGATGGTGTCATGACCCTCAGTCACTGCACACTTCTTCCTCATCAGTATCACGTTCTTACCCTCTCAATCCTTCAAAACTTGCTCGTTACTGCTTCAGAGCAAAGTGCGACAAAGCTGCTCGGTAGACCGTGAGGTTCAGCAACAGCAAGTAGTAGTAGTAACAGTAGTTTGAAACTGACTGTACAGCCCATCATCATAAGATATTTACAATCAAAAGCAGACAATCGAAACAGACAAAAATAAAAAGAAAGAGAATTGATTTCAGAATATAAGTCAACCGCACAAAAAAATTCTATGGAAATAATATGGAACAAGAAAACATTTTCTTCTCATAATGTGAAATTTCCTAGACTCAAAACCACCATATAAAAAGAAAGTACTACATACAACTCGACAGAAAATTATACAATAATAATATTTTCCAGAGCATTCACTATTTCTAGTTAACTGCTCCAGTTCTGCTCTCTATTAATGTAGATGATGAGAATATTCTGCTCCCACTTGTTTTGAAGTTTCATAGACCCTTATGTTAGGTATCTGACAGATAGACACTGCTCGAAACAGCACCTGCAGATAACCGACGTAGTAGAATGTCGTCACATGTGAGTCTTTGAAACTCATGACTATCTTGGAGGCATAGTTTCATTTCCCACTGTCTGGAAGGTTGAATGATTTGTAGCGCATCCAGGGCATGTGTGCAGTAAGTCATGAATAAACAGATCACAGTCTAAGCAAAATATATTGCTGCATGTCCCACATTCATAAACCTGAAAAATAAGCAGATGAAGGTTATGTTCAATGTTGACACAGAAGATCGGATAACTGCGCCTGCAAGACACATCCTTCTCCACAGTTGTGCCAACATGACAGTACTGTGTGCACATTGATGTATCATAATTTTAAGCCAGAAATTATGTTGAGATATTACATAAGGGTACAATATGCTCCCAATTATCTGTGAATAGACTACCAAGTTTACAAATACATTTTACACTTTGATATAAAGTCGATTCATTGAAACTTCTTTTCGGCTATTATTTCGTAAATGAAACATTTTAGACCCAATTTTCATAGAAACATTTTTTCTTATTTTTGATCCTGGAACAGGCACACAAAGTTTGTAAACATACTTCTGACTGACCTGTATTTCTCAGTGTATTCAATTATGTGAGTTAAGAACGTGCTGCATGACGTGAACATTTATTCATAGTTTATAACTGCTCAAAGTATGTTACCAAACATAAGAACCACAACCTTGTATTCAGCCAAAACCATTTTACCAACTTATGCACCATTATCACATGTAGCTGAACTCTATGTTTGCTGCTGGTGACAAATCCCACGCTTCTCAACTCATGGCAGAAACAGATACTGGTAGCTTCTACTTACCAGTAAATGCCAGATTACTCAACTTTATCTGCATGACCAAACATCAAGAATCAGCAATTTTGGTGATCATATTTATTATTGATGAAATCTTTTATGTGTTAAATAAACAGAGGGTGCATGACTTATATGACAGTGCGAATCAGACGAGTAAATACGGTATACTGAAACGTACGTACGTGCTTATCGTGTTCTCCAAATCTTTTCTGACATGCGAAACACAACTCAATCTTGTCCTGCATATCTTTAAATTCCAGTTCCTTAAAATTTTCAACTGGAAACAAATGGTGATAGGATCTGGCTAAATGTGGTGCAGACACTAATGTCAATCCACAAGACTTGCACTCCACAGGAAGTTCACAATATTTGCTGCAGCACTGGGGACAGAAATACCCTCCACTATTCAACCTACTGCCTTCTACGTCTGATGAATCCACATGGCTGAAACATCACAAAAACATACTATACAGGTTTATCTGATCTGATATGGATTAGGAAGACATGTATAAGATGTGTCCCATTTTTAAGACATTTGTCTGGATGGCATGAGAAATATCACAAAAAATTAGTCCTGATAGTTGAACTTAGGGAATGAACCTGGAGATTCAAAAATCCAAATCACTACATTATAAAGTTTTGATCTTCATCAGATGGGACCTTCAATACTATGCAACAAGCAAACCCTCAAACACTTAAAAATTCTAGCATGAGCTCCTGTTATTCCCATCTGCGATCTCTTTTCAAACAAAAATGTCCCCTTCCCTTGGAGCACTTGCTAAATACCTTCAAATCTCCTACTCACAAGCTGTTACTTTCTGAATCAAATTATAAACTGGTAATCAATTCTAAATTCTGTGCTCATCACCTATGTACAATTGCCTGTTTGCTGATTTCAGACTGGACAAATAGGGTTCAATCCCCACCAAGATCAAAGGATTTTTCTTCTAGCCTCTGCAGCCAGACTGGCTCTGGGGCCCAACCTGCCTCCTACCCAATGTGTACCAGGGGTAAAATGCAGCAAGGGTGGGACAATGACCACTCATCTCCATCCTGTACTGAAGTTGAGAATGAGTAGAAGTTATACCTCATCCACACACAAACACACACACCCCACCAAAACACTTTTATAGTGTGTACCACGGACTGCTTTACTTTTAAATTCTTCAGCCTTCCCTCTGACTTAAGTAACCGACACATACAAAGGCAGGTGTCACAGAGAGAGAAAAAAACACATTTACACACACACATACATAAATGGCATCAGCTTCACACTTTAAGTAACTGAATACTTTATACTCCAACCCACTGAAGTTGGCTGGTTTACGAGGGCATAAGATAGTAACTGTGCATAAGCATCCAAAACTTCGCTGTTGTCACTTCAAATTACCCTCCATACACTGAGAAGATACCAAGCCGAATCCCAGAAAGAGGCCGATTACCATGACCGATGTTATTAGTGGATTTTGTCAAACCCTCCAGACAAATGCCAGGACAGTATGTTAGAAAAGCCTATGAACACTTCCTCTTTTATCCCAGTCATTCATAACTGCCTTTTCATTCATTGCCTGAGAGTACATAGCCTTAGTAATTGGTACAGCACCATAAAATAACCCAGTACCTGCCAACCAAACATCTCCAACTACTCAAGCTCATCACTGTGATAGCAACGGAGTGACAAGCTTACCACATGCACAAAGTGAGTGGTGTCTCCTTTCCTTCGTGCATCATGTGGTGGGGAAACCCCATCTTGATCAGAGACGAGTCGAGTAACGTGGCGGCTGGCGGGGGATCAATGTGCTGGAAGAGCTGATCCCGAAAGTGACAGTCATCAAGTATCACTCCGAACAGACCTCCTGTCTCGCGACACAGCTTGTGGCAAACATGAACTTCTGCTGCTAAAGATATCACTGAGCAGCGGACAGACTGAGCTTTCAAGTTCTGGAAAACCACAACACAAAATTCAACACAAAGATAGCAGAAATGTTCACAAATATCATGACTGAATCATCAGAAAATTTACCAAAATAATCACACACCCAGAGAACAGAAACTGGCGAGACGGATAGATTTAGTAAACTCGACTCACATTCTATTTTCCTCCTTCCACACAGAACTTCAGGCCAGCCGATTGGGTATGGCCTTGGAAAGTACACCAAGCAACCATTCACATTCACCTGCTCCTATGCCAGAGACTATATACACTGCTGTCTCACACGCAAAGCCCACATCTACTGGCCACTTTTCATAAGAGCCAATCAAGCATAATGCTTGGCAGGATGAGGAGGAGGAGGAGGGTAAGAGGAGGGAGTATTTATGATTATATTATTACATTGCAGTGGACCCCATAATTCACTCTTTTTTGGAAAGTGAAGAAAATGGTGAAAATTACAGGAAGGTACGACCTGAAGGAAATGCAAATTGTAAGCACAGTACTTATCCTCACCTTAAGTATTTATTGAAATGCTCAGAAAACAATGTAGGTAAATTATGAAGCAAAATCTAAAGCTTTCACAACATATAATTCTCAGAAGCTAAAAAAAAACAGATCATTATACAAATTAACACTAAAAATTTTTGCAGAGAATAAGCAATATTTTTACTTCTTTAAAAAAGTCTGATACCACACTCTGCTTGAAGTCCCTACATGTTTGTCGACATCTAGCAGCTCCTTATAAGAAAGAGAGTGGTTTTATTTTCCCTTTTGTGTTGCTTCGTGTCTTACCAAACACACAAATTCAGATAATGCATGCAGCAGACTCAGCTGACAGATTAAATAATTTATTTTTATTTATTTTATTTATTTACAAGTTCCAGAAATCCAATAGTGGATATAGAACACGTCACAAACTCAAGTATAAAAGCATAAAATACATACATTAAAGAATTACATCTAGACAAGCAGCGTACTAAATTCAAGACAATATAATTAGTATTTTTATTACAATAGTTATCCAATTAAGTACTCATCCACAGTGTAAAACGAGTGAGTAATTAAGAAATGCCTTAATGCAACCTTGAACTTTTTAAGATTATTTGAGGTATTCTTAACCTCTATGGGTAATTTATTAAATATCTTTATACCCGCATAGTGAACTCCTTTCTGAAAGATAGTTAAATTGGCTAAATTATAATAATAAAAAATAATAACTAACTTAAAAGCAATAATACATTTAAAGCTAAACTTGTAAGACTGTGACTAACTTGTCAGAGTAGCCAACATCTTAAATGAAAATTTGACCGGTCATAAAAATAAGAAGTGAAAAACCCCATGAAATTAAAATTAAATGATTTAAATTATGCAGAAACTAAAACCATTTCAATTATAAGAGAACTAATGCGGTTGAAGGAAATGGTGTAAATTATGGAAAATTTATATTCCAGGAATGTAAAGACAATCATGGGGGTTGCATTCCTGCAAATCGCCACATATAACAAAAACAGGAAACTAGTAACGATTGCTGTTTTGATGATAAACTGGCAAATGCATCGCAATCCCTGATAAGCCTGGAGTAGGTTTGATGCAAGTAACTGGTTGTAAAATTTAGCCTGGCATCTTCATACCCAAATGCAAAACTGAGAATCATCCTGTGTATGTATGACTGGCAGGACATGAACAGAACACACCAGCGACAAATTACATGGCCAAACACGCTGTTCATTTAGTTATGCATTTCACCCTAAATTTCCATAAGTGGAAAATATTGCAGTATGTAACATGTCACCAGTACTTGATGTTATCAGGGGTTACAGTATTCATTATGATCATTCAGAAATTCTAGTATTGATTTTTTCTGACCTGACCTAACATACTCACCTGCATTGTGACACAGATGTCACCAGGGTCACATGTGGTTAAGCTTCCCATCACAATCAGAACTTCACGACTAGCATGGGAAGGCAACATACGTAATGAGCGCAACGCAAGTTCTAAGGCATTCTGCAGAGATGGCTCTCCACTACATGCCACTTGAGTTAACTGTTGAACTGCCTGAAATTATGAGACGGCTCGTTACATAATTGATGAAAATAAAATAGTCAAGATTCGAGGTTTTCATGGGAGCGAAAATGATGCTGCCGCTGTTCTTCCAGGTTTTGGCACCATGCAGAAGTGTCAGTAGATTTCAACACTCAGAATGGAGACAGTTTCTGTGAAATGTTGGCATCTACTGAAAAGTCTACATGACGTCATAAACCAAAAGACATTATCAGAAGATAATGAAAGTTTTCTAAATGAATTGCATTTAAACAATTTATATACCACTAACTTATCGGCTGTGATATTATAAATCTAAACTTATCACACTATAGATATTACTCTGTACAGACTCAGAAATTATTTATCCGTGGCGTAACAGCCCTCTGAGAGCCTAAGCCGACTAGCTGGCTGCTGGCCTCACGTTCACATGCCTAAGCATAGGTGAACGATCATCCAACCAGATATAGGATGACGTGTGGTCAGCACGACGAACCCCCAGCCATTGCTAGTTTTCCTGACCGGGAAATTATTTATCATCACATTTAAATATGTATTTACCAGAACAGATTACATAGTTTTCCAAAACCTTTCTTCTGATTTCACACTTATTCATGACATATATTTTACAATATTATTTACAGAAACTTTACCAAACTTTTATAGGAGATGAAGTTTTATGTATACTGCGCATATCATTGTGGACATTCTTTTCATATTTAACAAATTATTTTGTTGCCTAACTACTCACAGCCCAATCTCATTTTGTTACCAACAGAAATGTACACTCCTCAATTGCCCTTGTTAAAAAAACTTATTTGCTTTACAGACGATATGCCTGCCTTGTTCAAGTATAACCTTTTTAGCATTCATGACAGCATGAAGCAAGCATATGCTCTAATAAATACGGAACGGATTGTACTGGATAAAAAGGCTACGCATCATGTCATCTGGTACACATAACTACCAGGTTTGTCCTGAATATAAACTACAAAAGCCTGTTTGTAAACAGAACACGTAAGCAAAAGAGTTATAAGCAAGTGGTCACCATATTGTAAAGATATATACCGCCCACACCATAACTTCAAGCACAGTATCAACTGTTTTTTTTTGTAGTGTTCTGTCTGAGGACAGGTCCTTATGAACAGGATCCTTCCATCCTTTTCTCGGACTGGGACCTGTTCATATACGTTCTTGGCAGATGATCCAGAAGTGGTTTGCCATTGCCTTCTTCTGTGTGTGAATGGAGTAATTGTTGGGATGCCACGGAGAAACCGGGGAAGCCCCCGGAGGAAAACTCCGTGTTGCCTAGACCACGGCCTTGCTCAACACAAGTTATAAATTCGGGCACCGCCGGGAATCGAACCCGGGACCCCAGGCTTACAAGGCTAGTGTTCTGACCGCTACACCACCGTGGCGGTTATCAACTGTTACTAAACATTATGTGTGATAGTGAAGCTTCTAAAGCATACACCTACTGGCGTATGTCCCACTAATCTTATCAGACAAAAGCATTCAGTTCACCACATGACAAGTCCTGTGACCGCTGAATGTTTCAGTGGACACTTGCAAGAAAATTACTTTGAACTGTCAGCAATTAGCTGGGTCACAGTGGTTAAAATATTTCCTTAAACTGCGGAACCGTGATTAAGAGCCTCAGGTAAGTGGTAAATGTTTTCAGCTCAGGTCATAAGCACACAAATACAAGAAGCAACATGCTACTGATGAATATCATCCGTGCTTCCAGATGTACTACGTCTATTATATCATTAGTTATAGTGCGTATGTTGTTTTCATTTTCATTAAAATATGTGCCTTAAATACCTTTATGTGTTTCCTTGGATTTCCAGCTAGCTCACTTATTTTTTCAGCACGTTTGTTTCTTGTTATGATGATTCCTATCTGGCTAATTGGATTCTGATCAAAAAATTCATCAATGAAACCCTCCAACAACTGAAACAAAACAAAATAATTAAAGACGCATGGCAGGAAGCGGAGATAAAATACACTGTTTTGAAAATAATTTCACATAGTAAGTGAAAGCAACATGGATCAAGTTTCTGAAAGACAGCTTCCACACCAGCGTCATGAAACTCTTCAAAGCAGAGGGACGTCTTTCACTGCATTCTATGGAATGATTTTACTACAGGCATCTGTAATTACTAGCATGACGCATGTTGAGATAATTTTATATTTGTTGTGTTTACAATTAGCCAGGATATTATTTTTTATAAAATTATCTACCCAACTCCATACAGCAGGATTCTTCGGAAGCCAACAGTCCCCTCAGCTGTTCAATAAATTCACTCTACTTTATGGAATGTTATGGTTCATTACATATTGGGATTTAACCGTTCAACCCCCTTCAAATACCCCTCCCAAGTACCGCTATTCTTTTTTAATCAGGAGTAGCTGTTACACGAGCACATCACAGCTTACTAGAAAATGAGTATATTCAAGGTCTTCAAGTATTAATCATTAGAGTAAAAAAGTTAAAGTTTGTCCCACTATACGCCATGTAGGCGCTTGGGGTGAGTGGAGGTATAGCTCCTCTCTTCCTTGACCTCGGCACTAGATAGGGGTGAGTGGTCAGCATCATGCCCCGGCCGGCTTTACCCCCGGGAAAGGACCCCGGTACCCATTGTAGAGGAGGCTGGGTGGGCCCCAGAGCTGGTCTGGACGCAGAGGCTAGAGGAAAAATCCTCCGCCCCCGTCGGGGATCGAACCCTGGTCGTCCAGCCCGTAGCTAGCCACTATACTGACTGAGCTATCCCGGCTCATAATCATTACAGTAATTCAGTGAATTTATTTCACCTTCCTACAAGGATATGAATGTACTGAAACCCCTTTTATTACTGCACACTCAATTTACAAATCAACATTCTTCATAGCAACTGGTTATCCTTTCAAAGTACAAGGCGAATGGAGAAAAGTGTATTAAGAAGAGCTTGATAATTTGTATTCTTCACTTAACATTATTAAGGTGATCAAATCAAGGAATATCAGATGGGCAGGTATATAACAAGCATGGGAGAAACAAAGAATGCTTACAGAACTTTAGCCAGAAAAAACAAAAGACAGGAAGAGCTCACTTGGGATACCTCGGCACAGATGAGGGAATGTGATAACAGATATTAAAGAAATATGATACCACTTAAGGGTGTGGACTTGAGGCATCCGGAGCTGAACAGAAACTAGTGATAAGCTTTTGTGAACATGATAATAAACCTATCGATGTCATATTATTATGAATAAACATGTTCACATGTTTTTGAACTCTATTTGTTACACGTCAATCAAGTATTTAAATTACCTTAATAGTACAAAGCTGTCGTGTGGGTTTTAAATCCTGATTACTCATACAATCCGAGTTATCGACCACCACGTAGAGGTGACGCATCATACCAAGCCGTGTATTACCATGTCTCTCTGCCTGTCGCTTCCTCTTTGCACGCTGAATTATTTCCGCCACCGATCCTTCAAGCAATCCTTCATCATCCTCCTGAATTGCCTCCCTTTTATTAACACATAAATACATTAGTCTCTTCTTAACGGTAATACCAATGCCATTTCAGAATAACTTATAAGCACTACCTTACTAATTGGAGAAATGCCAGGAGAGTTTGTTTGTAACTGATTCTACATATTACAATAATAAAGAAATGTTATGCCTACTTGGGCACAAAATTCCACATCAAATCAAAACAGAAAAGACATTTCTAGCCTGATCCCCTCAGAATTGAAGTGTATTATGTGAGTTTTTAGTCCCAATGGAGATAAGCATTTCTGCCAAAATTTACTGCTTGATGGCCACCAAATTTTTGAAAGCAGAAATCCAAAGTTGTGAAAGAAAAACTTGATTTTTGGGCATTAGTTGTCTTAGAAAAATGGCATAATGCATACCCTAATTGAGAACCAGAGCTAATAAAATATTGTTTCTAATATCTGTTATACCAATATTCAGCACAGTTATATTTTCAAGTTCTTAAATTTGATTTTTATTTGTATTTTTCAAAATGTGGTATTCAATTTTTTTTTAAATAAACTGTATGCAAGCAACTATTATTTAAAACATCTGCAAATATCAAGTTTGGACTGCAATAGGATTGGGTTTTGTGAAGCAGTCTACTGTAAAGAGTCACATGAATTGTACTGATGAGGCAACTTCAAAGAACCCTGTAATTAGCATAAACATTAATGTAAGCACATTTCACCAACCAAATCATCAGGCAGCAACACAAGCAGAGATGTTATCACAGAGCAACGGCACAGCGAGAATGGAAAGCCGACAGAGCGACAGTTTAGTGGCTGAGGCTGCCAGTAGCGGAACTTAATACTAATTTTAAGTGCCCAAATCAAAGTAAAATTATTCACATCCAGTATTTTTAGAGCAATATTTCTGAAAAGTGTGAAGACTAAAACTAAAGCTGCTGCTGTACAACATACCACGTCTTTTCATATCCAGTTTCCCATCTGTATTCCTTCCCTTCATCTTCTTCAGCCATTACACCTGAATAGACACACATACATAACAAACTGCATATAGCACTATGTTACTAATGCATTTTTCATAGAAATGTATTACCAATTAAAACATAAATATGTCAATATGTGTTCACATCCATACATGAACTACATACACCAATCAAAATCTTTTAAAATTAAATAAAGGTAATTCAAATGTAGTAAACGAGCATTTCATAAAATGTTCTCAAGTTCAAAAAATAAACTATTTTAGAAAATATCTTAATACAATTATTTTCCCCCCTTTTCACTAGCCAACATTTCTGTACAATGACAGACACCTTTTTCCAAAATTTATTGCAAGACTAATAATGCAATAAATACCCTACAGATAAACAAATACATATAAAGAACTACATAAGAGTTTTCAAATAAACTCTTCATTTAGTGTGATAATCATTTCTCCGTGACATAAATTCATAAAGAGAATAGAATGTTTGAGTCAGAAAGGAATACTTTTAATGCAATGAAGTCTTATCAGGTGATCGGACAAGTAAGTGTGGAATTACAATCCAATGTTTCAGAGACTGTGTCTGCCTCCAACATCACAGCTTACGTGATAACATAACTGCCCATTGTATTTGTACCCAGAACTGGCAATCAGAGCCTCTGTCCCCTGTGAATGAGCCAATAGGGATATTTATTTCTTATTTGTAGTTTATTTAACAATGCTTTTCAGTAGCTTAGACTATACAGTGTTGAATGAGAGGATGAATTGGAAAGAAGCGGTTGTACTGAAGAAGGGACTGAAAAAACACAGAAGCCCCCAGTCAGGATAACCAGTCTCTGGGCTGAGATTTGAACTCAGAACCTCCTAAATACAAAGCAGGAGCGATAACGGCTCGACCATGATGTTTGGTCCAAGAGGAAGAGTGGACAGAATCAGGTGTTCAGTCATCCAAGTCTTCACACAGCCTATGCTGCTCAACCCATACGACCTGGGCCTGTCATTGATTCTTCCTTCGGTTGTTGCTTCATGGCCCTACTTTGTTAGAGCATGTTGGTGTCTGGGTTCCAGGATCAACTCAGAGTAAATACAATGAGTCTGTTAAAGTTGCTGGGATGTAGCCAGATCTCAATTGCCTCTTTCACTACATGAACCATGTAGTCTGCTGTTCTGCCCAGTATTGTGTGTCCTTAAAGTGACATGGTGGCCTTCCTTCAACAATGCTGATCACAACAGCCACTGACATGTCTGGATGGTACAGACATACGTATCAATCATGCTCCTTACACTTTGCTTTGATGGTGTGGCCCATCTGCCTCACCTACACCTTACCACATTTATTAATAAAGCAGTATATGCCTTGGACCTTAAGGCCTAGGACATCTTTTACTGGTCTCAATAGGTGCACATTCTTTTAGGCTGAAATGTGCACAACTGTTATGCTGAATCTCACCACCAGCCTGCTCATTCTGTGAGATGTGCCTTAAATAAAGGGTAGAGTGCCCCCATCCTGGCCAGCTTCTCCTGCTGTCCTCTGTTTAGAGTTGAGGGCAAATGGTTTGCACTATCAGGTTGAAATGTAAAGAGCATATATGATGCATATATTATACCAGCAAGACAAGTTAGCAGTCATCAATCACAGCATCACTGATAGTCACCACATCAACTTCTCTGAGACCACGGCATTGGCAAGAATGGCAGGCAAACAGACTGCAAAGTGAAAAAAACAACTGAGATCTGGCTATTTCCAAACAAACTGAACAAAGACACAGTAACAACAATTAAAAGAAGGATCAAAAACTGGCAGTAATGATTGTACAGGTTATGCAACAGAGGCTGTGTGATGATGACTTGGATGACTGGCCACCTGATTATGCCCACTCTTCCTATTTGCTCACTCACAGGCAAGAACACTGGCTCTCAGTACCTGTCATGGTTACAAATACCATAAACAGTCATTGTCACTCATACCTGATGATGGAGGCAAACTGAAACTCCACACTTACTTGGCTGATCACCCAAGAAGTCTTCATTGTACTCAGTAATCACGAAACCTTAAATCTTACAGAATGCTTTTAATGCTACTTGTCAATTTAAACTGACTTCTTAGACGAAGCACTCAATATTTGGGGAGACAATTCTATCCCTTCATAGCAGACATCTTTTTAATGTCAGCAATTAGTCTGTGAAGATGGTGTGTTTTATTGACTACATGGATCGCCGAGTTTACTTCATAATATTCCTCTTTAAGAATTGTAAATGTTGTTATGGCTGGTACTCACTGGCAAGTACGTCAATTGTTACATACGTCTCACTCTACAACAGCATCTGCCCTGGTTTAAAGATGACAGACTTTAAATATCATAAGAAATTCTAAAACATATCCTCAATCATATATTTTATTCATTCTTCTACATTCCACTACAGTCCCCAAACTTCAATGCTTTCGACCTCTCGAAGGAGACCCATGTGTAAATATTGATATTTACGTAGATCATATACATCCTAAATTTGGGTGTTTTCATAAATTATGTTATTATAGATAAGTTCAATGCGTCTGTCAACATGGGGCTCAATGAATCATGCAATTTCTCTCTTTATACTTACAATTACACACCCAAATACCCAGAATATTGAAAACCAGGCAGGTGAGCAGCTGTTATTAGGAAGACCAAACTTGCAGATCACAGAAATTTAAATATGAACTGACTTCTTCACATTCCCGCCATGTACAGACGGATGGCGCCACGGTCGATGTGACGCGCTACAACCATAGAACGGTGTAATGGACAGTGATCTAATCAAGAAAAACGTACTTTTCATTACAATTACGTTGAATGTAAGTGTTCAGTGGCAATAAACATAATTAATAATGTATTTGTGTTGGTCTGGGTAAGGTTTTATAATGTTCAGGTACTTTCACTGGCAAACAACTATGCTATGGAACGTTCTGATTACACATTGCCATTTTGACTAGCTGTTTCATATCCATGCAAAGACGGGCAGTCTCTTATTTCGATAGGTTGAAATTATTAGATGTGATGATCTCTTAGAGTAATGGAATACATTACGTTGAATTGAGTGGTGATTGTGTGCAAAATGGTGGAACTAATTTTAATTGAAGGCGAATATAACCTATGAATATCGTAGTTTGTAGGTTCTTTTTATAGACCCTGGACTAGAAACGGAAGATGTCTGAACAGGCAATTGAAGCTACATGATTTGCTGCATGCGTAAACTGTAGAAGAAATGCAAAGAGATTTTACATCGAACGTAGAATATATTACTTCATTTAAACCATGTTTTGTCTTGCTGTTGTTTTATTTCATAGAGAATTCTTGGTCAGTTTTGAACATCCAATCATTGCAAGATCAGTGCCTGCCATGGAGGGTGAAGGAGGAGACCCATTATCTGTGAACAAAAATCCAAGGATCATAAAAGGTAAATTTTCAATCTTGTGAATTGCTTTTGTTGTATTAGTTGACTGCATCAAGCATGAGCATATAATTCTCAACTTTATTTTATTGAACATTTCCCTGTTTTTGCTAGTTGTGTTTTCTCTGTTCCCTTATAAATTTATTTATTTTATAATTCATATGGTAAATGTGATTTGGTGCCCAACTATTATATATTTATGCATTTGCCATCATTTTAAAATATATGACAAATTCTCAATGCATAATTAAATACTATTGTAGATGAAATTAAATATTTGCATAAGAATTCAATACTGGGCTTCCTGGAATGGACAGATTGAGGTTCATAGTTCTGTACACAAAATATAACCCCAAAACTTTTCTGTCACAGAATTCTAAAACAGAGCTCATCAAACACAGTTTATATAGAATATTTATTTAAATCTTTTGTTCCATGCTTTTCAATATTTTGGCACTTATCAATTGTGTCATAAATTTAAGGGTAAATTGTTTATAAGGCTTCACCTTCTGCCCTTCCATCTGAGACAAGATACACATTATATTGGTTATTTAGTGATGTCTACATCTGATAGAAATGCCCCAGTGCTGGGATCATTTTCTGCCGAACATTAGGATGTATTATTTGAAGTTAATTTATACGAGACTGCCTATTTCTGTTATTGATTGCAATAGTTTAACCAAGTGTTGGACAAATATATTTCTTCCATGTGAAGTTGAGCATGATGCCAGCCTGAAAGTAATCTTTTACAACTGCATATCTGAGAGCTGGTTTTCCCATATGGAAATTTTTTGAGCTACATTTTTAGTCCTTACGTATGCGATAAAAAAATCTGATTCCATCTGAGTATGGATGATTTTGTAGCAAAGTCAGAATCAGATTTACATATTTCCAGGGTACAAAGGCCTGTTTTCTTTGTTGATGAGGCAAAAACAGTATTCCTCTGCAAGAGTTATTTGTGCATTATTCATGAATCTACACTGACCAAATATTGGCATTCTCCAAAATTCCTTTTATATGCTTAGTTGAGTCTAATACAGAATTTAATGTAACCTGTTCAGAGAATTTTAAATGAACTGGTAGAAAGTTGCATGTGCCTGTCCCATGATTAAACTTAGTGTTATAAACACCATATGAACAGTCATTGGAGGCCTCTAGCCTTGGTGCTTTTTTAACTTCTTGTAATCAGTTGTGTCAACTTCTGAGGTGAGTGCAACACTACATAATTCAGAGTTTTGTGTAGTAATGGATATTTGCTATAGAATAGTACTAGTATGTATATGACGCTCTTTCGTTTCCTGATTCAGCTGTTGATATCGGTATTGTAAATGTCGTGATTATGGTCCTTTATACTGTCACTTATTACATAACTTACATTGTTTATTGTACTATTTTTGGATAAGAGAGTGGCAATTCTTTTATTATGCTTCTGGTTTCTGATTGTAGTAAGTTGGACTGGGAGAGTAAATAGAATGCAATTTGTTTTGTTTCAGCTGCCCAAGAAGAAGTAGCCTGTTTGGATGTACTAGTCTGTGGCACCTGCCATTATGTGTTTCATTTTATTGAAGCTTTCGAAGAACATAAGAATGCCAATGAGTGTGGAAAACCTACATTCAAGGCTAACCTGTCTGTGAGTTTTTTCTTTCTATTCTTTTGAAGATAATTACATTTGTTTGCAACCAGCACGTTATTTTAAGAATCTCAAAACAATGAAGAACTCGTCGACCAACAACATTATTAACAGTGATGGTAACAGTAATAATAATGACAACAACAATAAGAGTAATAATCTTGTATAATAAGTATGTTAAATGATAATGTTCCGAAAAGGAAAAGTTACTGTACAGGCAGGTTATCTAAGTAGCCCAATGATGGTTGAATGGGGAGAAGGATCAGAGCAGAAAAAGGGTTTGAGTACAGGTGTGCAAGACAATATTTGCTCTGCTCTGATCCTTTGACCAGTTGCTCAGTACTAATGTGTGGTGACGCACGTCAGCGATGGCTAACACCAGCTCAAGCAAGTTTGACAAAGTAATTCACATTTAGTAATGAGAGGGAAATCATTAATGATAGGATTCTCAATCAGTATTTTCTTTTGGCCTCCAGTAGAACACCTGCTCAAATGACCTTCATGTGACAGGATAGCTCTAGTGGCGTACGACTGCACATGTGTGTGTGTGTCAGTGTGAATATATGTCTAAACGAAGCTTGTGATGTCCTCAAATCCACGAGTATCTCTATCGTCACCCAATAACATTTGAAACAACTGGCAGATAGATTTTCATTAAACTTGGTATGAATGTTATGAAATTAGAGGAAGATCATATTTCTGTGGCATATAGAACATGGTAGTTGCACATTTGTTTTTGTGCTGATAAATAATTTTACTGTAGCTAGGCATAAGTTTTTAAACAAATAGATTATAATCACGTGCTTAAATTTTGATATTTGAAAACACGTTGATTTCTGCATTTTGCTTTGGTCCCAGCTCAGATACCTCAGAAGGAATGTGGAAATTGCAGTGTGGATGGCTGCAAAGAGAAGGAAATTTATGTACAGTCCAGAATGGAAGTATTGGCAAAGTTTTCCTTTGCTCTGCTCCCAAATCTACATACTGATTTCCTTTGGTATTTATCAGGTATTACCAAACAGGAAGAAGATTGTAAAGATGTGGTCATCAGAGTATGCAGACATTTGAAAGGTGTACATCTTCTAGCAGCATGTGGGACAGAAGATCATACCCTTAATTGGTTAATTATTTATTTTTAAAGGGAACTATGCAGTTTTCTTATAAAAATGCTTTGTTGTGCCTAGGAATCAAAACCTCAAGTTTGGGCATTTCTGCTATGGAAAAGTTCTGTAATGAATCAACACAAAGCAGAAGGGGAAAAAGAGCCAATCAATTCATGGAAGCTTTATCAGCGATGGTGCAAGATGGCAGAAAATACAAGGGAATCATGGATTGCAGCTGGCAAGTCCATACAAACTTTTTCTACACTAGCCAATGCAAAAATAGCAGAAATAATCCATTCTGGGAAGAATCCTATAGAGGTGTGTGTCTTTTATGGATAAAAATTTATGTGGCTACTTCTCTTAATGAGTCACAAAACAAAATGAACAGAAACGTCTAATCTAGAATATTATTCTTGTAGGTGAGGCCTCGAGTTGTTACTACAAAGTCTATGCCGTTGTCTGACGATGAGGATGATGACTATAAATCAGAAGAATTGGGTAGAAATGATGCAGAAATAAGTAAGTTCCTAATTGTAAATGAAAACGTAGAATGTTTTGAATTTAAATATTTCTTGCCTTCACATTTTGATTCATTTGAGCTTTATTGATGTAGCGAAGCTTTCGTGGCGACTGAAATTGATGAAAGATTCTCGGGTTACAAGCTGCATCAGTTGACTGAACAGTGAATGAACCTTCTGCCGGGCCTGGCATCCTGTGACACACTGCTGTCCGCCCAGAAGGCCAAGCCAGATAGAGTGAGCGTGTGACGTCAACTGCCAGGTCCCATTGGCCGGCGCGACAAAGCAATAGACAGGCTACCAGCAACATCATACAACCTGCCATCCACCGCCAGTTTCCCCATCAGTGATTGCGCAACAAAGGATCAGATTTGTTACCCAGCAGAGATTGTTCTTGAGACGTTGGCAGAAGATGTGGTTTATTCACCGTTCAGCCACCTGATGCGTCTTGTAACCCGAGAATCGTTTATAAACTTCGGCCTTGTTGTTTTTGTGTATGGATTGAATCGTGTGGATTACATACTGGTGTTAGATGTGAAGATAAATGTTTCATAATATGTTCTTGGCTTCATCATCGTCATTCATGTCCCAAACTGCGGCTAACTGACTGCTGTCTACTTTCTTGTAAGAAATTGCAACAATTTATTGCAAGGTATGCTCATTGTGTTACAGAAACAGAACAGCGGAAAGTTGTACGTAAGATTGTACGTATACCTGTGGATAAGAATGGCGGCGTGAGAGACGTACGCCCAATACGTGGCAGCCAAAATATGAAAGAGATACGGACTTACTCTATCAAAAAGGATCATTTAGGCGAAGTAACACTGGCAAGAACTGATATGAATGAATCAGTATCCGCTGCCATTGAAAGTGGTGGAGATGAAGAAGACGAATCTCTGGAGTCTGAAGATAAGGAAAATGTAAAGGAACCAACAGAGGAAGCAACAGAATCTGCAAAACCAGATAAAGAAGATGAAGAAAAGAGCACAGTAAGTAGTGAATGGCCAATATTGTTACATTAGTCATACACTGTAATGCTGCATTTAATAATAATCATTCAGTCTGAATATGTTTTGTTGGCTGATGTACTTTTGGGTTTATGTCTGATACAGGAAATGTTGCAGACTGAAACAGGAGAATCTAAAATTGTAAAAACTGGAGACAGTAAATTAGTGAAGGACCCTCTTGGTGATGGCATGGTTGAAATTAAGGTGGAGAATATGAGTAGTGAAGAGGATCAAGTGGAGGAGCCAGCAGAACAGGGAGAAGCAAGCATGAAACCTAGGGTTCGGAGTTCATTTGGCCCCGCGCCACCAGCACAGCGACCTGGCACGGTGAAGAGGAGACCTCTACCAGACATCAAACTGCCCGGTAACAGGATGATGCGGAAAAGTGACAAGAACAAAGACAGTGAAGATGAATATGTGGTAGAAAAGATTCTTGCAAAGAGGTTCAACCCAAAGAGGAAGTACCATGAGTATTTACTGAAATGGGAAGGATATCCACAGTAAGTGTCAGAAACCACTATGCATGGTTTTCTGTAATTTTTATATAATCAGATGAGATTGGCGGCTGGGCTGGTAGGTAGGTATGTAGATAGATAAGTGCCTAAGAATTTGAGAAAATGTTAAGGGAAGAAACAATCTGTGTGACTACATAGATAGGATAATAATATATGGTATCGTAAACAAAAAATGAGCTGGGATAGCTCAGTCAGTATAGTGACTAGCTACGGGCTGGACGACCGGGGTTCGATCCCCGACGGGGACAGAGGATTTTTCCTCTAGCCTCTGCGTCCAGACAGGCTCTGGGGCCCACCCAGCCTCCTCTACAATGGGTACCGGGGTCCTTTCCCGGGGGTAAAGCCGGCCGGGGCGTGATGCTGACCACTCACCCCCACCTAGTACTGAGGTCAAGGAAGAGAGGAGCTATACCTCCACTCCCCCCAAACGCCTACTTGGCGTATAGTGGGACAGACTTTACTTTATCGTAAAAAAAAAAACAGGATGTAGATTGAAATTATAGGCGCAGGATGAGCTGTTGTGAACATGTGTATGAAATTTTGGGTTCTATAAAAGGCAAGGAATTTCTTCGGCTATCTGAGAAACTACCTCTATGGAGGTAGTTTCTTTATGTCTATTTTTACTGGTGTTGTGTAGAAAGCCGATACATGTTACCATATGAGCAAAATACATTTCCTCGGAAAGGAGGGTATGATTAGTTCATCATTAATTTAGCATCAACTTCAGGGTTGTGTGCCACTGAATAAGACATGATGATGGTATAGGTTATGGCCTCTTTTAATATACTGCCATGGCGTCAGTTAGCCTGGAAGCACAGAAATTACCTTAAATTTACCAGTGTCCTACACGGAAGTCGGGTCTGCTAACTTTATGCGGTCTGGTCGACATCAAGGGGCCTAATTGAAAAAAAAATAAGTATGTAATACTAGCGTCATACATTAAATTAATCTCTCCATAATTTATTTGGACACAGATTATTGCTTTGTGACTATTATTTTCAGTGATCAGAATACATGGGAACCTGTGGAGAATATGGCAGCGTGTGACAAACTGGTTGAGACATTTGAACGTAACCTTGCAAGGCAGAAAGCAATGCAGCAGAAAGCTGCAAATCAACTGTCCCACCAGAAACTAAATCAAAGCATAGCTGAGAAGCCTCTGATAAAGGTTAAGAGTTCGGTAAAATCTGAAGAGTTGAATCAACCTGGACCTAGTGGTGTAACAAATTTAGAGAGGTAAGGAAATTGAACAGATGATTGTCTAGCCCATCAGAACTCTGATATATTTCACCCCCTCCTATATCATCTTTGTATGGATAAATGTAGACGTGCCTCGTTTCCTAAGAACAATCAGTGTCTTCCTGTTCTTGACATATACAGCATGTCTCAAAAATACACATACACACAGGGTTAATATTCTGTGTAGATCAAAAGTTCTTGTGCAGAAAATCATAGACAAAATTAGCCCACTGTGTGTACTAATAAATTTTGGCATAAAGTAATACAGTGAAACCTCTATCCATCGTTCCCGGAACTATCGTTTTCCCGGATGCATCGTCCGTTTTGTTCGGTCCCGAATACATCCCATATAAAATAATGTTACATTTTCCCGCTTCTATCGTTCCTCGAACTATCGTTTTATCGCATCGATCGTTCAAAAATCTTAGTCCCGGCCCACAATTTTCCCACAATGATCGTTTCTGAGAATTTAAAATGCTGGGTTTAGAGATAAATTAATACCGAAAGACGCATAATGTTTTTGGAATACACAGTAGCGGTAACCTGTTATGTCGCCCAACCAGCACATTCTTTTGGAATGAGGGTCAGCGGTGCAGGGGTGATAGTTGGAGTGAATGGCGGTGCTCATTGTCAGAAATTTTACGATTTTAATTAGGGTGCACTCATATTTCCTTCCAGCGATGCCAGATGGCATGTGCAGTGTGAATTTCTTCACAAATGCTTTTACGTATTATAAGTACAAAGGAAAGGCTGGCGGCACTTTTCATTCTTCTGGTTCATCTCGTTTCCAGCGGTTCAGTGGTACAGTTACGTTTCGTTGAGTTCGGCAGTAATAGTATTACCATTCTTCCTGTTATTGTTCGCGAAGGGGGTGGGAGTGGTGAGGAAGAGGAAGACGACGAATGCGAGCCGAAGCTTTGCCGAGTTTTGCCGAAGCACACGCTGCATTGGCGAAAGTGAAGTCGTTCTTTTATGCGCTTAATATTAGTGAACGTGACGAGGAAAACATTTTGAACGTGGAAAGTGCTCTGTTTGGTCTAAAACGTAAAGTTTCGACAAACCAGTTGTCCATTAAAGACTTTTTTGGTAAAAAGAAGTAACTTTGAAAGAGAAGCATTGTTTTTTTTTAAATTTTTAATGCTTTCCCGCATTCATCGTTTTTATTTCCCACCCCCGCCGAAAACGATGCATCGAGGTTTCACTGTAGTAGTAGTTGCACCATGTGGTCTGGTAATGTGTAATCTTGGGGACTTAAATGGTCACATGATGTTTATAGATGACCCTGTAATTTAAAAACATCACTTGCATTACAGCAAGTAATTCATTGAACTATGAACATTGTTAACTCTACACAGCTCAAAATATATAAAATTGAGGCATTCTTGAAAATGACCCAAAACACAGAAAACACGCTGTTTAAATTCGAGTTTCACGCAACGAATCATGGTATTTGTGTGTTTAAGCGTGTAATTCATTACACGCGTATTTCATTTGTTCGTTACTTGAGTGGTGTTCAGTTGAGCTGATCTCATCAAGCAGCGAGAAACATCTGATCTCATTTGAACATTCTCAGTTTGATTCTTGTGTGGAATGGCCTGTGGTAATATGTATAATAATTTCTTCACCATAATCTTTCTCATAAAAGTGCTGTAGATGTTCATTAGCCCAAAACAGCATTTTGCTTCTGTACAATTCCATCAGAAAGGAAGTGAGCTTCATCTTCAGTGTGGAGTACAGTCTCTTCATGTCTTAACCAAAACAACAAAATTCAGCCTGTTGTCATGCTTCTGCTCTCAGATCTAAATGCAATATCTTGATGTCCCCAATTGGCCTTTGTTATTCATTTCCTTGAACTTTGCTGTATTACCACTCTTTGTTTTTGTATTTAAGGGGGGGGAAGGATGCTTAGAATTTGCAGATATTTTAACTCCACTGCTGAATCCACCTCTTCAAACTGCCTTGTGAGTCTCCATATTGCTTGTTTTGTAGAAGCCCGCCAGGTATCATAGTACACACAAAAATGTGTCTTTCTAAAGAAACTTGAATTCTCCTTGACAGCAGGCCTCCCGTGGACTGCTATTTGCTGTGTCGCTACAGCAACATAATATTTTGATGTCAAATATAATAATTTTCATGAATTACTGCATTCACTAGCAAAGTATGAAATATTCTAGCATTGTATATTTTTAACAGACATAATAAATGGTAAACATTTCATGTGCCACCTTGTAAATTCTGCTTAGCCTTCACTTTGTTGTGTGTTAACAGCCGTCCAGTACGAAGCAGCAAGAAGAGAGCTCTGGAGCAAGTTAAGTCATGGTGTGGTTCTATGACCAAGAAAGAGTTTGAAACAGGTATGGCAAAGTGTTTGGTAATGGCATTTGTGCGATCTGTTTAATTGCCTCTCTCATGCCACTTGTTAAAATTTACAGGTAAGAGGAAAGCTGGTGAAGAAAGTGACTCTGATGATGACATTATACCTGACAAGAAAATAAAATTAGAACCACCAGATGATGATTGGAGTGGAGGTGAAGTAGGGACATCCTTGAACAGTGGTGGATCTTCAGATGATGACTCGTGCGAGAAGAAACGACCTAAACATAACATAGGATCCATGCAAGGAAATCAAAACAAAGTGGTGGGGATTATTCACAAAGCATCGATGGTACAGCTTGGAGATGATGTTATAAAACGAGGACCTGGCAGACCAAAACGGCTACAGTCGATGGAGTCGAGTAATACTATAAATGGAATTGCTAAAAATAAAAGTTCCACAACAATGGAGAAAGATCTGGCCGTGGAATTGGGTTTAGCATCCGATTCCTCCCCTGAACATAAAAGTAAACCGCAGCCCATCATAAAACAGTCTCCTTCATCACAGCCTCCAGTTCTTGTCGCCAACTCAAAAGGTGTTATTAAGGTAGATCCACGACAGGTCCCAAACCTTACTTCAGGTGTCTATATAGTATCCAATAAATCTGGTATTGTTAAACTGAATGATCTGCCTTCATCATCACCAGTGAAAGGAAGATTGTCACCCACAAAACAGTCTCCACAAGGGCAGAAAGTTGGAAGTGTAGGAGTCGTGGTCCCAGGAAGCAAGCGGGATGGTATGCTGACGGGCATTGTGCGCAAACCTCTCTCCCAACCAAGCGCAGGTGCTCGTTCTGTTTTAGGACAAACTTCATTAAAGCAAGGAACTCCACTTAGAGCACCCCTGAGTGTGAATTCTGGTTTGGTGCGAGTTACGCCACCAGGAAGTTTGAACAAGTCTATGTCAGGATTATCTCATATAGGGACTTCGGGGGGAAGACCTCCTCTCATGTCACCAAGGGTGGGTTCTCGGCCATTCTCTTCTCCCCGCCCACTTTCTATGTTAACTCAAAGACCTGGTTTGTTGCAGTCGTCACTGCGACCAGGACTACAGCCCAGATTACCTGGGATGTCTCTTAGGCCAAGCTTAGCATCTCCTGGTTTTAAAAGGTCACCTTTAGGAATACCAGGAGTTCAGACCAAAATTACTAGTGCTCTGAGGCCAAAAATGCCTCTTCAATCACCTTTAGGAAGGGGGATGATACGAACTCCTTCCCCAGCTACACAGGTTAAGAGTGGAATTAAACCTATTCATGCTATGTTAGGCAAGGCTGTGCAGAATTATGGCCCATCACCAACAATGAGTGCACAACAGAGATTAATATTAGCTAAGAAACAGCAGGAGGCAAAGGAGACTGCCGTCTTGGTGAAGCAGGGTTCTGGCGGTGTACCGATGCTGCCCGGTTCGGTATCCATGAAACCTAGCATAAAAGCAGATGATCCAAGGTTAAGGAAACCAATAGGGAGGGGAAGGGGCAGAGGTCTTTCAGTGGGTGAAGGCATAAATAACGGTAGACAGAGGGATAGCAAACTGATAGATGGTGATGGACTTCATATGGAGTTCCATGAAGTTCACACAAGCAGTGACAGTGATGATGGAGTTGAGTCCTTACCAGAGCTTCCAATGGGAGATCTCCCCTCATTGGAACCAGACAGCCCACCACGACCATTTACTTTATGTCCCGAAACTGGAAAGATTTTGGGTCAGGCGGAAGGAGAACCAACACCAGTTCCAAGTCCAGACCCTGAGCCAGAGCCTGAACCAGTACCAAAAGCAGAGGAGGAGGCAGAAGAAATATTACCTGACAAACGAGAAGGCTCGCCTATTCGAATTGCTGAGGAATCTCCATATCAAAATGATGAAGAAGAAACATTACTAAAAGTGGAAATGAGCCCTGGTGGAACAACAGGAACTGTGATAGAAAGTAATGTTGCTGATCCAGAATCATACATGAATACGCTAAGGACAGAGGAGGGCTTGACCGTTACAAAGATCAGTACCACGAATACTAGAGTAAATGATTCTCAGCAGCAGGTTACCGTGTCTACGCCGAAAATAGGTGGGGGGATTTCTGTCCCGGCAAGGAAATTATTTCTAGACTCTACGAGCAACAATGATAGTAGTGGTAGTAGTGGTGTTGGCCCCAGTAACGGTGGTGGCAGTAATGAAATGAACACCGAATTAGTGACATTTGGGGAAGATGGTGTAGTGTATCAGATTTCAACAGAGGAGGAGCAGGAAGGGGGGGAAGCAATGTTAGTGTCTGCAGACGGAGAGCCACAGTGCGTGTATGTGACGGCTGAACAGGCGGCAGGAATGGAGGACGGGTCTGTTCTCACTTTGGACACGGCTGTTGCCGAGGCTGTGGCACAGCTGATGCCTGAGGTGAATGTGATAGCAGGTGGAAGTGGTTGTTCGCAGTTTTACATGAAGGAAGTGGATGCAGATAGTGAACAACTGATGATCACCTCAGGGGTTGAGGACGGAGAGGAAACAACCCAGGCCCAAGTTGTGGCGCAAGTCGTCCAGGAGGGAGAACCAATGTCTGGAACAGGTGAGAATTGTGGATACAGTAAAGTTCTTTCTTAAAACGGTGAACTGTACATTTTGGAAGTTTTTTACTTGGGTGTCCAGAGAAAGGTATCGTAGTTCTGTTGTGTTTTTTTCCATTCCACCTATGGATCTTAAATCCTCAGCAAGGGGTAAGAGTGATGTGTACTTTTTCATAGATTAGGCAGTCTGTCTTAACGTGTATCTGGCAAAGAAGAAATAAATAGTATTGCTAGTATAAGTCAATCTGCCAAATTGGCCCAACACAATTTTATTGTGGTCTTTCTGTGCACTGAAAAATAATTATGGTCACTTTTTCACGTTATAATTTTTCTGTGAACAACTTTGTTTCACGTGTTAATGCACTTTTCTGTATCGCTCGGTCACGTTAATTTTGACATCAGTAGAACTGCAAAGTGACAACCAGCAGAAGAGAAAGAGAGAATGACTAAGCGGTGGTGGAAGTAGAATCCTACTCTTATTTCTCAGTATTTTGTGGGGGTTGTAACCTTTTTCTTATCATAATAGGAGATTAAAATGTACATTGGGCTGCTGGCTTGTCTTAAATGTGGGATTTAATGGCAGCTGGACCCTATGTGTGTTGTGACACAGTAACGGTTAAATTTGTTGGCTATGATGTGTCCCTTTATTTATTTTATTTTATTTATTTAAGCCTAGTAACAAAAGTGTGGACCATAACAACTGAAAATAAAGTGTCCTTTTTATTTGCATGTAGTGATATTTCCTTCCCAAGTTCTTCATGCTGTAAAACTGTTGGCACCTATCCATTGCAGTTGAACAGTTGTACGTTTCCAGTAGATATGAATAGCGTGTTAAGCACAGAAATGTGCTACAATTTTTAATTCAGCAGAGTACTGTACCTGCCAAGATGAATATTGTGATAATCTAAGAGATATGGGTACATAGTGATCAGCTTCATAATTTGTGCTATTTACTAATTATTCTTAGGATGATAAAATAAAAGATGAATAGGGAATATAGCATACATTCATAGTTAATAAATACAACATTTTGGCTGAACGAGGTGAAGGGAAGAGATGACGTGGGAGCATTTGACATAAATTGAAGTATATTATAAAAGAAGTCTTAAAGAGGGTGTAGGCTGGATTCAACAGACTTAGGATAGGGTCCATTGGTGGTCTGTTGTGAACATGGTAATCAGCTCTATGGTTCCATAAGTGGCCGGTTGAATGATCGTCCAATTCTCAGGAAGAACCCTGTTGTGTGGAGTGAGTTCATTACCTCTTTGATGTGGAATAATTGTAGATTAGAATGAAATAGTTTCAGTTTAAGGAATTTGTACTGTAAAACAGGTGATGTATTTTCTGTGTCACGTTGTGTGTTGTTAGGTGGAACAAGGAGAGTGGTGCTTCTCCTGCCAGACGGAAATCTCATGATGACTGAGGTGGATGAGGAACAGTATGCAGCTTTAGAATTGGACAAATGAAGCACAGAAATCTGCTCACGGTTTCAAATTGTGATGCCAATACAGTTGGAGCGCTGAGCTGAAATAATGTGATGCGTCTGACATTAAAGCAGTTTGAATATCTGCTAATATCGCACCCAGTCATTATATAGACATTTTCCCAATGTACCGAGTCTTGAAGCATTGCACGAACTCCACGTGATTATAAAAAGACTGGGAAGGAAGTGACTTTTTGTAATTTAAATTAGAATTTCTAATATGTTGGAATAGAGTTATTTTGATTTGAAAAAGAATTTTAAAACCTATTAGGATTCTATCTCCACAGATTGCTGTACAAAGTGTATAGCTTATTATTAATGACATGAATTTGGAATGTGAGTACAAACTTATATTTTATTTAATACTTGTAAACATGGTACATTACTTTCACATAATAAGTTAGTGTTTTGTGAAGTTTAGCAATGGACACAAATGTAGTAGGCAGAAGGCAGGCATTGCCATGGTAATGACACGAGGTTTTGTACGGTTATATTTTGCATGTCTCTGAATTATGAAGCTCATGATCAAATTGTTCCATGTATCAGTCCACTGTACCTTTTCAGTTATCACTTGACTTCTGTGCAACTGTTATGAGAAATATTAATAAACATGTCAGTGTGAATTGTTTGTTGTACATCACTTTATATCTGTTTAATGTACTGAATTTCAGGGGGAAAGTTTTAACATATTTAACTCAACTTTTAGTATAGTTGCTGATTCAGATACTAGACATAATATTGAGATACAACACCTGTAAATTCTTTGTGCTTTCAAATACAGCAAAACATTATTCAGAAATAGTATTATTAATTATCATAATCTGCACTTTGTTCATATGACATAGAGAAAGTTTGATCATGTGTCCATAATTTTCTAACCATGTTTTGAGTGCTTGAACATGAACCATAAAATCACAAATATCCACTTTTCTTTTCATTATTTTGTGAATTAAAAAATGTAGCTGAAATTCTGTATATTTGTTTATGATGTGGCTGTTTGTATATGTTCATATGTTGATGAAAGAATAATTATTAAAGTAATGGATTTGGTTGAAAAGAATGGGTGAGGAAGAATTTTTTTTCCTCATATACCCCATGTTTATGGAAATATAAACATGTTTTAAAATAAATAATGATATTGACAAAATGTTCAATATGCCATCAAGTGACACTGTACCAGTAAAGTGAGGTGAGGCTCGTGATGTTGCTACTTGATAATTTGTAATTAGATTTACTTTTGTCTCATTCAAGTCTGTAGAATGTTGTAAATATGCCAGCCCCACAATTATTTTGTGTAAACATGCATTATTCTCACCTTCAAATGTCATTATGCCCATTTCCCTCTGCATTTCTTATTGGAATTATTTTCTCTAAATAAATTATATACAGTTTCTAAAAGTGGACTTATGACTTTTTTCTTGCATTAATAATAAATAGTAGATGGAATGAGTAACTGGAAGAGTGGGAGTGGATGTTATTAATGAAGGGGTAGAACAGAAGCATACACCACCAAGAATAAACATTGCACACATTTTTGTCAGCTTTACAATTATTTATAGATACTGGCGGTTACGAAAAACTTGTTATTCTTCCGTGAATTTTATTTATACTTTGCGCATTTATTAACATATTAAACTGGCTGCTTGACATGATACTGTAATTCCACTTGTTAGAGTGACTTGCGCTCTACATTTACTAATCCAGCTGCCATTATCCTTGTCAGTAATACAGGGCCTTCGAAAAGAATGCTGGAATTTTAAACACCTGCAACTAAAGAATGAAAACAGATATGGCAATGTTGGTATTTGCAGTGTAATCATCAACTCAAACAGTTGTTGTGCACACATCCCAACTGTAAATGGACAACAGCTTACATGTTCTGCGTGATCAGGGCAGTGTCTGCCGTACAGCAGAAAGCATAGACTGTGTTGTATGCAAATACATTATTCCAGTCCATCGTGAATTTAGACGCGAGTATGGTGTGAGACCACCTGATGACAAGAGCATTAGGAAATGGCATGAGCAATTTAGAGAGACTGGCAGTGTGGAAAAAAGACATTCTACTGGGTGGCCTAGAAGATATGATGAAGATGTGAATTCTGTTAGGCAGGCTTTTATGCGGAGTCTGACGAAGTCGATCTCCCAAGCAAACAATGGATAGGAAGAGGAGGACCAATTGCATGGCCACCTCATTCTCCTCATATTTTGCCTTTGGACTTTTTTCTTTGGGGCTATCTGAAAGACTAAGTGTGCAGCCAAAGAGTGAATACGCTGGATGAACTCAAAGCATGCGTCACTGCAGCAGTTGCAAATGTTACATGGGACATGTTACAGCACGTCTGGCAAGAGGTTGACTGTAGGTGGGATGTATTCAGAGCTACAGATGGTGCTCATTGTGAAGTGTTCCTCTTCCACCAACTTCACATGTGTGTAAAGGAACTGTTACAGGTACTGAATAAAATACTGCAAACAACACCCTCATTGTTCATTCCTAAGGTATATATGCCTGAAATCTGAGCATTCTTTTTGGTAGATCCTGTATTTTGACAAGACTTGTTTGCACAACTAGCAGTAACATTCCTATTACATGTGTTTGGCCACATCTCTTAGTGGATTGTTTATTCCAACGCTGTCAAACATTGAGAGATACATGACATATGTATGCAAGTATTTTAGGCAAGAATAGTGTTTCTCAGAGAGCATATAAAGCTTGGATAAAAGTTTCAAATAAAACATTCAGTAAAATTAATAGAATCTTATATTTTGTTTAGAGGTGATTTGTATCAATTTATAATTTAGCTGTAGGCTAACCATCCACTCAACTGAAATCCCATTCAGATGTTTATGACAGCTGATGTCTGCAGATTCATACCATATTTGAAAAATTAAAATTCTCAAGAGATATAAGAATAATTCAGCAAATCATGTAGGCATTATTTACACATAGAGCTATAGGTCCAGTATCTGATTAATGGATTTTATACAGTGAAGCCCATGCAATTGATACTTCAGTAACAAATGAGTTACACATGGCCAGTTCCCCATAATTTGGCAACCTAACTACTCTTAGTTGTCCAGTTGGTGCACATGCATATGATTTCATAATTGATCACTTGCAAGGTCATTATATCTAAGAGACTGCCATTTTTGTGTGCAGGTTTCCATGGTACTACAATTAGGAATGCTCACACAATTTTTATGCATGCTTTTTATATAGTGCATAAATGTAACATGTTTCTGAAACTACTGAATGGATGTCAGTTCAGTTTGGCACTGGGTGTTTCCTTCCTACAAACTGGATAAGGTCCTTTTCCCACGGATCTGGCTAGTGCCCTGCCTTGTCCAACCTGCTACTATATCTAACCTAACTTCTTGATGCACAACTTCCTCATTGGCACAGTGATGGAAATAGTGAGCCCCTCTGAAAAATTGGTCAGTATCTACCAGATTATGTGGCACAACATTCCAGAAGACAGCCATCTTCAAAAAGGCTCACTGTTCAAGGAATTGATACATGGTCTAGAATATGAAGGGTATGAAGTTCAGCAATTTCTTTTGAAAACATTGTTGTATTTGGTGAACTTTTAACATACCACAAGGGAGGAAGAAGGAACAGAAATACCTGGAGAGTTTCGAAATGTGGTGTTGGAGAAGAATAGAGAAGATCAGGTGGACGGATCGAGTGACCAACGAAGAAGTATTGAGGAGAGTCAACGAGCAAAGAAGCATTCTGCAGGCGATTACACGAAGGAAAGCTAACTGGCTGGGACATATTATGAGAAGGAATGGGTTACTGAGTGATATCATCGAAGGCCAGGTTGAAGGAAAGCGAGGACTGGGAAGAAGACTGATACAGCTAACCGACGATCTTAAACAAGGAAAGAAGATGACGTTCCAGGAATTAAAACGAGAAGCCGAGAATAGGGACAACTGGAGAGCTCTTTTTGGGCAGAGCAATGGACCTGTCGTAAGACAGAACACTTAATAATAATAATAAGGGAAAATATTGACTATGTGCAAGTGATAAGCTTTCCAGTCAGTGAGGCATGCAAAATAGCAAAAGAATGAATTTGGAAAATATGTTTCTCCATTGGATTACATATGTTACCTCCTGTTAAAGGTAAATGTAGCAAATACAGAGTTTGTGTTATGTCTAGTTGTATTTGGGCCAGTTTTAAATTTTCATTCAAGCAGAAATTAGAAAAGTCTAGGTCATCAATGCAATGTGGTGCTTGTTTTTCTCTCCAGAACTACACACTGGATTTTGATTAAACTTGATACTTGGGGGGGTTTTCATAAAAAGCTCATATGAACATTTCATATCGGTTTTATCTGTAGTAAATTAATATTTAGAACATTAAGATATGCAAAATCACAAAAAGAAAACTCTATGCACTTTGTAATAGCTTACACAGTTTATTTAAGCGTGCTTGTAATTATTCCATTGTATTTCCATCCCCACAAGTGGCTTGTGTTTACATGTGTTGCGTCAGTCTATCAAGTCACATCTTGCGTTTTACTGTACTATTAACTTATATCAGTATCAGACTGTTATTTAGAGCAGAAGAGTTTTCAGGTCAGACAGCCTACACTGCATCAGCTAAATACAAAATGATACAACCCAGGCATGCCTGGACTGGCCCAGCATGTAGAACTAATTGAATGCTGTCTGAGCAGATGTGTTGGTTGTCTTAGTAATTTAATATACTTCCCCATATTTTTTCCAAAACCTATTCAAGTTTTAAAACAGTAATAGTCTTAATGACATGTGATTTTTAAAAAAATATTTTTATAATATAATATACCTATGTACATCAACCTAAGTTAATAAATGCAAAGAACTTACACTGCTTCATAAAACCCAATCTCATTGCAGACCCAAATTGGTATCTGGTAGGAATACGTATCTCCTCTGGGACATCTCACGAAAAATCATTTGATTGAGGGTGTCAGGTTGGAAATGTATTTAAGACTTGAGGTTCTCACAGCGGTGAGTATGAAGATATCCGTCTTCTGGGTTATTGCGCTGTGTAGTCTGGTCGATGTTAACCAACGTTTCAGAGGTCATACTGCCTCCGTCATCAGGGCAATGAATCATCGCCCTGATGACGGAGGCGGTATGACCTCTGAAACGTTGGTTAACATCGACCAGACTACACAGCGCAATAACCCAGAAGACGGATATCTTGGAAATGTATTATCTGTGTTGATTTGATGTGGTAGTGTCAATGAAGATGTGCTACATGGAATATGTGATAGGACTGCATTCAAATAGGACATGTGCCAAATTATCTATCAAAGCCACATCAAGCACCTATAAACAAAAAGTTGAATGTTGAGCCACTGTTGTTTAGCAATTTGAGTGCTAATTTGTGATCTGAATAAAGTTATAATGCTTGTAAACTATACTTTAATTTGTGGTCTCACTATATAATACCTGTTGAATGATTAGCACCGCTATCGTAGGTTTGTATCTGCAGAATATCAAGGCCAGTAAGATATGTGAAATAGCAAAGAATGAATCTGGACAATTCATGTAGGTGTACCATTCTGGAGTACAGCCTTCCGCTCATTTTTACACCGCAGTCCTGTTACCTTCTGCCTGTACTTCAAGCATATGGATATTATTTGTAAAAGCACAGGAATAGCATCACTCAACTGGTAATGCGTGAAAGGTCCCTGATATTTTCAGTTTCTCATCTTTTAATGCATTTCTGCTACTTCCCCAAAAACTGAAATTATGTGATTTGTTTCAGAATATCTTACATTATTTCTAATAACATCTTAATTAAACCTCTTCAAAAAAACAATTTACATAAAATGTGTCATAAGTTAAATGTACTATTATCTACACCAGCTGCTGTGTGTCACCAGATTACCATTTTTATGAAGTGTGCTACTGAGAGTAACACAGATGTCTCTCTAATGAATCATATCATCACATAAATACAGCCCTCCATTATTTTTCATATGCAAGTAATTGCCAGACAGACTAATATGTATTAGACATATTGATTCTTGTATATCCATATCCTCCGTGTGACAGCTGCTCTTTTCAGTATGAAGAACTCATACATGAAGACAAGATACCTGTGTGGAAAAGCAAACTGTTGCTTCTACATCATTCTGGGCAAAGAGAACAAACAGAAACCTCAACTTCTGGTACAGTACATTACTAACTATTCTCAACAAATTTTGTAAATTATTCTGTCTCCAACAGAACTTTATATTATCTTATTACACATAAATTAAAATATTGTAACTGAAATATAATTTATACTGTCACTTTAAATGACACCTTTGAAGAGCCTATGATTTTAAAAAAATGTTCTTGAGAAAGTCACTTACCTTTTGCTTTGCTGCCTGAAACAACTTACGTACTTAATTGATACAACCTAGCATTTATGTTTTCACTCTTTGACATACTCAGACTTACTGAGCAAGATGTCACTATCAAATTTATGTACTGTAATTAATGGGTTACTGAAATTCATAATCACAGTAAAAAATTTAGTATCTCTACCTGTTCAGCACAATAATATAGCCACCTAAATTGTTGCAAAATTGTTTTACTGCATTAAGGCACATTAGACCAAACTTGGTTAACTTTGTCTCTTTCCACTCCATTTTGTCATATGCGGTAATTTTGTGAGGAAATTCAATCAACAGCAAAAATATATTTAAAGTCTTAAATAAAACTGTCAAATTAATGACAGGCATTAAAAAAAGTCTCTCATATATATGTAAATCAAAAAGTTTGTTATGGTATTATGGTTTCTAATCACAATGTTTGAATACAGTTGCTTATAGATTCACTGATGTTTTTTTAACATCTTATGTTCGAAAGAAGATCAGAAAATATTAATTTGAGCCATAAAACATGTTAAATGTAGTGTCTCTGGTGTAAGAGGAAAAGGACATTTCTTCTGTCAACATTTTATTTTTACCTTTATTTATGAACTTAAACACATTTGAGAACAACAAACTGTTTCATAATATTTTTGATTGATGGAATTCATTCACTGCTGTCACTGAAAGTTGGGAATCTACTGGATTCTATTTAATAGTAGTTTTTTATCTGTCACTGACATGACATCAGGTGTCACATAATGTAGTTCAGTATGTTACATTTTCAATAACTGTGACATTCCTCTGTCATGTATTAGTAAAGGACAATTTATTTTCTTTCTGATTGCACTTTGTGAAAAAGTCTGATGTCTTTGAGGTAACACTGACAGAGTTGTGTGATTCTTGCCCATGGCATAATGAATTTTATGGGTGATTCTGAAAACATCACACTCTTCTTTTCATGTTTAATACACATACCTGAATGGGTATTCTGTTGATTTCAAGTAATGGTTGGAACTGTTTCACAGCAGGAGGAACACAGTGATGAAAACAAACTCAGAATACTTTAAAATAATAACTTTCATCAATCTTCTAGTTTCACTTTTCAAGATGGTTCCTGATGACCAGTGTTGCCACACATTAAATATCCCAAATATAAAAATCTCTAGGTTTAAAGAAACTATTCATACAATATTTACCTCAGTTTCATAAATTTCAGTCTTTGTCCACATTTTGCTTGAATTGACCTATACTTAATAACTTACAAATATAAATGTATGAGGGTTGTTCAAATGAAACCCATTCACAGTGCTGCTAGTGAATAAAGCCATTTGTATGTGATTACATGGCTTATGCACTCTGCATGCTTGAAGATGTCAGACCATTGAGTTGGGACCTGTCACTGTGTAAGTTCTATGTGTTTCAAGAAAAGGCTATCGACTGGTGTCAGATGAAGATATCAAGGCAGTGCAGTGAGTCCAGGAGCAGCCTGAGTTCTTTTCAGAGGGGATCCATCTGCTGGTATACCAATGGGATCCCTACCTCAACATCCACAGGAACAATTTTTAACTACCTCTACTCCTTCACTTAGAACAAACTCCAGACAAGTTTCATTTGAACTAGCCTTATACATATATAATTAATTGCTACAGCTAACATGTGTCACATTACAAGGACATCTAGTTATACAGAACAAGGCAATTATACCAAAGTACTATCATTTTCATAAATATTTACAGTGCCTAAGAATTCTCAATTGAAGTAAATTCTTCTATGGAGTAGGAGTGGTCAGTTAGGAGATAATTTTTTAGCGCTGACTTAAATACTTTTATATGTCAAGTTCATGGATGCTTACTGAAAATTTTTATTCCTGTATAGGACACTTTTGTGATTTTCTAATAAGGTTAGTGTATAAAGGTCACACCTGTCTTGTGATTATACTGTGTATTAATTAGTTTAAAACTTTTCCATGTTGCTTACAATAAGTTATAAAAAGTACTTGCTGGCAATGGAAGTACATTCAATTTCTTAAATAATTCAGTACAAGAGATTCTCTTTCTGACGCCCATTATTATATTGAATTTCCTTTCTGACTTCATTTTTTTCTTGTGTAATGAATTTCCCAAGAAAATTACCCAATATGACATGGAGTGGAAGAGAGTATGTGTAAATTGCAAACATAAAATACATCACATTTTCACATCCTCTATTTTTAATGGAAAGATCATGATAATGCATGTATTTGTTCCACTCTAGTAATCAATTAACATACTTTCACATGACTTGATATTAACAAACTTCTATGCAGAAAACAACACAAATGCCATTTAATGTGACTGATCTTTGTAAAATAAATGTTTAAGCTTGTGATAAGTAAAAAATTAATAAAGCAATCACAAACAAGTTCAAAACATCTGTAATTCATTTGGATGAACTAAGTAACACTACGAGAAATCTCAACTATTACATTCTTTGGATTTCTCAAATACATATCATGCACTTCAGAGCTAAGATAATCTCCATTATTATTATTAAGTACCAGGAATAAACTAATTTATTAGATGGTTTCTTTTGTACTTTCAGAATCAGCATGGGCTGTGGATCTGGAGATAATGTTTTCAATGGCTTCTTCTGGCTGTTGGTACTAATATTACTATCATGGTGGGTTGCAGCAATCTGCTTCTTCCCATTTCTAGTGATCAGTGTTCTCACACCCTGCATTAGTGGCTTCAAAAATGTGTATGAACTTCTTTTAGCAGGCGTAATGTTCCCACATAAGTGTTCTGATAACATGGTGCACCGAAAATCATATAACTCATTTTAAAACTTAAAAAGAAAAAGATGAAATGGATAACTTGAAATTAAATATGTCAAGAACCATTATGTCTATGTCAAAACGTTACTTAAAACAGAATGATTTCTTTTAGTGAGGTGGGAGAATTCTTAATGGGGCAAATGTTTAAGAATTGTACTCAGGTATGCTTAGACCAACATATAACGGCTTGTAGTAAACACTATATATGTGGAAAAAGGGAATGTAATCCAACTCACAATCACTCCATTTTCAGAGTGGCTGTAATTTTGTGTGTGTGTGCGCTAAGAATGACAAAATATGCATGGTAATTTGTGATTTTTTTTTTAAAGACATGGTTCATGTAGTAGTTCAGATAAGCTAACATAATACTCATGAAAGTGTTAAAAATCTGAAAGAATGAACTCTTTGATTTACACAACAGAGATGTTTAAGTTGTTGTTCTGGCTTGTGACAGTGATGACATGTACATAAATACCAACATTCTGGAGACAGTCCATATGGTATCACAACCCAGAACACCAACACATAATGTAAGCTACTGTAGCTGAAGAAACTGTGTTATGTGACCTCATTTACATTAGCTCAATTTATAATAATCATGGAATCATATAACTTTGGCCAGGTTTTGTAAAAATACTAGATTTACCATATCTGCCCACCTCTCTGTGTGTGTATGGTTGTACTGGTACCACTCTGACCACAGTATAATTACTTTGAGTATGTTGCTGGAGTTTTTCTTTCATATAACTAAATTTTGATTGAAGACCATTATTTTGCAAAAAGCCAATGAAACAAGGACATGACCAACAACATACCACAGGAAAGACAACATATTCAACATAAACCATGTACAGCCTTCTCTACATAACAGAACAATAGTAATATACATTAATCACTGCATTAAAGGAACTGCACAAAGGCAAGGTTTGACCACACAAGACTATATTACTCCCATGAAGGTTTTTTTTTTTTTTTTTTTTTTTTTTTTTGCTATTTCTAACCGTATTTACCATTTCTTAATCGTGCCTTATGTGTAGTGTTAAAATTAGGTCTTATGAAGATTGCTTGACAACTGAAACACACATAATTTTGATGGGACACCAGTAACAAGTTAGTGATATGATAGTTCACTGATACAAGCCACTGGTAATATTGTTGTGTAATAAGTAATGGGGCACTGGACATAAAATGTATAATTAACACAATAGTATGCTGCAGTATTGAGACATATTCCATAGAGTATCAAGCACTTTAATTATTAAATTCATGTTGTTATGACAGACCTGATTCCTTTTAATTACTTGCCTGGAAGACTTAAAACATCATGCTCTCATTTTGGGGGTGCTATCTCCACAGAGCTGCATCATGACCAAATGTCATGTTCCTCTGTGCCAACTGCTTTGGTCCCGTCATTTGCAAGGATAATCCGGAGCAAGCAGCAAGCCACTAAAAGAATACTCCAGTGGGTTTCATGATATTATCAAATGTCTGAATAAGACATGCAAGAGAGTAATTCAAAGAGAACCTGGGGAAACATAATTTCTTCCACCAAAACATAAAAATTACATGGACTAAATAAATACAAGATCCATGAATTTCTGTTCTTGCTTTCTTTATTTTTGTGCTCTCTTCTTCATGTGATGAAACAAAAAGTGTTTCTTTGGCATGTGAAATCCAAGGACACGGTATGGGATAACCAACAGTTCTGTGAAGACTTTTCAGTGCTGCACAACATAAGATAACCATTTATTCAGTGAATGAGTAAAAAATTATTCTGGTCTCCTATTCACTGGTGTACTGTCTATTAGAAATTAACCATCTCCATTACTCCAAATGAAGGCAATGTTGTTCCACAACTAATCACCAAACTGTGTTCTTGAAAAAATTACAATTCCATGGATTTATTCTGAGCAACCCCACATTTCCATATTTACATATGATGTGGTACCAACCTGATGAAATTTAAAGCACCTTATCATGTGGATCTCATGTCACAAGAGCAGTAATATAAAAATATCCTACCTTAGTTCCAAATATATTCACAGGAATGTTATTCTTGCTCTCTAAACCTTCTTTTACACTGGAGAGGCTACCAGAGCAGTCAACGGGTCTTTCACAATGGATCAAATGGTATTTCTTAAGGCACTTATACGAACATTATATAGCCAATCTGTAAGGTATAATGAAATCGCATTTAGTTCCTTTAAATGTCAATGTTCCCACCATTAAAACTAATTATAAATTTCAATTTTAATTCTACCGATTCACATATGTAAAAATCCAGTTCCTACCTCAAAGAAAACACAATGCGGCTCCATTACAAAGGTGAATTGGTTAATCTTGCTTTAGGAAATAATTGCTGTTATTCTGAAAATTATGCCAAACCCGTAAGTACACCATGTGCACATATTGCAGAGTTATTGACATATACTTACCGCTTGGCTTAAAAGAATTAACAGCACAAAACTGAAGTAAACAGAAAAACCGTTTAAATTACAAGAGTGAAACTTTTTGTTTTGTACAGCCAGTAGTTTCAGTAAAAGGAAATTGCAACAGGCCAAAAGGAAGAGAAGCAGAAACCATATATGCAGTTTTGGCAGGAATATCTATTGGAAAACAAACACTTGGAAGCCAAAGATCATTGGGTGGGGATAATATTAAATGGACCCTAGAGAAACAGGATATGATGATGTGGCTTAGGCTACACATATTCCTGTGAGGTTTAGTGTGAGCTAGATAAACTAGAACATGAATTACAGTGAAACGTCTATCCATCGTTCCCGGAACTATCGTTTTCCCGGATGCATCGTCCGTTTTGTTCGGTCCCGAAGACATCCCATATAAAATAATGTTACATTTTCCCGCTTCTATCGTTCCTCGAACTATCGTTTTATCGCATCGATCGTTCAAAAATCTTAGTCCCGGCCCACAATTTTCCCGCAATGATCGTTTCTGAGAATTTAAAATGCTGGGTTTAGAGATAAATTAATACCGAAAGACGCACAATGTTTTTGGAATACACAGTAGCGGTAACCTGTTATGTCACCCAACCAGCAGAGATTCTTTTGGAATGAGGGGTCAGCGGTGCAGGGGTGATAGTTGGAGTGAATGGCGGTGCTCATTGTCAGACTTTTTTGGTAAAAAGAAGTAACTTTGAAAGAGAAACTTTGTTTTTTTTAAATTTTTAATGCTTTCCCGCATCTATCGTTTTCCCGCATTCATCGTTTTTATTTCCCACCCCCGCCGAAAACAATGCATCGAGGTTTCACTGTAGTTTTCTTCTGGTGTTTTAATTCTGCCTACTATCATGCTGAATGGGAATCAGAGTTTCATGTCTATGCTACAAGCTGAGCTGTTGCATGTATTTATGAGTTTTAAAACAAACAACAGAATCTGAAGTAGAATGAAAATTAAACCTGTATGCGTGACTTCAAGTTCTCACAGCAGTGAGTATAAAGATGGCTGTCTTTTCGGTTGTACCGTGTAGTCTGGTAGAAGTAAACCAACATTTCAGAAGTGCCTGCTGCTCAACAGGGCAATGATACAGGCAGCAAGAAACTCTGAAATGTTGGTTTACTTCTACCAGACTACACGGTACAACCGAAAAGACAGCCAACTTTTAAACTTATTTGGCAAGAAAGAATATAGAAATATAGAACTGTAGTACAGTGAGATGACACCATTAAGGGCTGCAACTCATTACATACTGCACATAGCTCCACAGTCAAATAGTTACTTTTGGGAAGTTTTAGTAAGATTTGTTTACTGAAAAAATTGCTTAAAACAATTACAGTTGAAATTCCTGTACATAAAACAAAACCAGTCCTTATATGTAACAGTAATCCTCATGCATTTCCATCAGCCCATTCCTCCATCTGAGAATTATTAACTTTTAAATTCAGGTGCATACATAAAGAGGTCATTCTGAGGGATGGGGATGGGACTCGTTTGCAAGAGGACCACATAAAACTTTGGCCTTGGAAAATTAAAGGGTGTGTGGAAACTACATTAAAAATAACACTTTCAGTTCAGTCACCTTACATAAGACATGGTGAAAAGTTGCCTTCCCAAAATATGGATAGGGATCATACTCTCTGCAAAAACTAAGAACAAACAGTAATAATTTATAGAAATGTAAAGTCTTGTTTGGAGAACACAACTACTATCACAATACTTTTCTCATTCTCTACTTCCCCATTTTAATTTACAGTACAAAGCCATTTTATAGTGTGTAACTGAGTTAACAAAGATGACTGAATTATGTTAAATCTTAATGACTTATACTGCAATGATCGACAAACAAGGCTGCAGTCACTAGTAGATGTAAAAATCCAGACATACAATATTTGCACATATGACACGCCATCCATAAACAAGAATCTTTATAAATTATCTCCAAAACATGTTTACAAAATTATTACAATAATGAAATCAAACAGTGAATTGTGACAAATATTTTTTCATCTCCTATAATCGCTGGTAAAGATACAAGTAGCCCAGTTCTTTGGGAGGATTCTCAGACAGTGCTACCTTGTTATCATTGTAGATGACCCAATGTCCGTCACGTAAGATATGACACACATAATGGCCCACCATTGTGGAAGTACCCATGTGAGAGATAAATGCTATCAGTCGATATCCTGGAAAAGAAAGTAAAAATTATAAAGGTACATCAATTTTAAAGACAATTTTTGTTATCACGAACCTCTAAAAATCTTATTGCATCTCAGACATTTTATAAGAGTATGTATAGTCCTACCTATAGACACTTCATTAAACGCATTTTCTAGTGAAAGCCTTAATTCGCCATAACAATGATAGTAATGATAATGAAAATAGGTAATCAGAGCTCATCTGTCTACTCACGGCTTTCCCCATCCCGGAAAGTGGGTCCAACAGCTGCTCCACCAGTATCTTCCGAATCAATCTCAGCCTGATGGCTAAAGATCCAGTCTGCAGCTCGTTCCACATTATTATTGGTGGCTTTCAAAGCTTGTACGGCCTGCACTCGAGTGAAGCCCATCATCGTTATCATTGAAACAGCTTCTTCATTTGGAATAAAGTTGCTCATCCCACCTAAGAGGTGGAAGTGTCCATCCAGTGCATTAAGCAATAGCGAACAGAAAATATGTAGAAACTGGAAGTAACATATCTGCTCTCTGATAGCAATGACTTTCTCATACACATATCTAACCTGCTTATAATGTATTATTGAAGTTACCTGTTTTGCAGTCTATGCCAGGAGGGACAAAAGGATTGGCAAAATCGGAATCACCAATATGATCCATGATCCAGTTTGTAGCAGGTTCCAGCCCCTTATTATCTGTGAAGTAAACAGCTTTCTTGCAGGCCTCAGGGGGAAATCCCATGTCCACCAACTGCTTGAGGACTTCTTGGTCAAGCACAGGAGGGGGTGGTGGAGCTCCTGTGATCTCTGGTAGAGGTTCCTCCCCAGGCTGTGGTCCAGTGGCCCTCAGGAGGGACAGGTCCAGTTCATCAGGCATCTCTACTGCAACATCCAGTTTGATGGGCACCCAGTCCTCTCTCAGAGTAAACTTCTTCAGGTGGATAAGGAGGTAGTCGGGAAACGACGCAAGACGTGTTGTCCTGAGCAAGATGAATTTGTTGTGTCAGTAATGTCTACATGTAACTGAGCATAACAAAAATGAGAGAAATACTATAACACGAAAAAGGATGCAAAGGTATACTCTTTTGAGAGCATTAAAATTCCAAAGGTTTCCTTTACACCATGTCACAGACAATGATGTCAACAGAGTAACCAAGGGAATAACAAATGTAACAATAATATCAAAGCCAAATATGGTACCCCAAGGTCACATTTGTAATAATGGGATGAAATACGAGGCGCGTCCCAAAAGTAAGTTTCCCACTCGTCCCACAGCTAGCAAACCTTATATTGCGCGAACCGACTGTGCGTACGTGATAGAGCAATGACGTAGCATGGCGCATGCACTAACGGCACTTCCCGCGTTCTCACAGTAGCATCGTTGCAGCTGTTGAAGATGGAGGTTCTTATTCCAGCTCCCGCCGACTGTGAAGTGTGGTCAGTGATAACGCTAGGCCGCACACGGCTCGACGGACAGCAAGTCTCCTGCAGGAGTTCAGCTGGGAGGTGTTTAATCATTCACCCTACAGCCCGGACCTCGCTCCCAGTGATTTCCATCTTTTCCTACACCTCAAGAAATTCCTGTCCGGTCAGCGTCAGCGTTTTGAGAATGACAGAGAGGCGGTGATGGTTGTCACACAGTGGTTCCAATCCCAGGCGGCAGACTTCTACGACACAGGTATTCAAAAGTTGGTCCCACGGTATGACAAATGTCTCAATTCCGGTGGCGAATATGTTGAAAAATAGCTGGACACTTGCTGTATCTGTTGCAATAAATATTTCCAAGAAATTGTGTTTTGTTTCTGTAAACGGCCCCAGGGAAACTTACTTTAAGGACGAGCCTCGTACATGACAGACGGACAAGAATGGACCCGTGCATGAAGAACAACGAAATTGATTGGCATCTCTCCATAACAGCATTAACAAGACGAATAACAAATGGCATCAAACACAATGATATTTTACCTTACCAGTCCCTCTATAATGATAATAAATGAGGATTTGCCAAGATACTTCCTACCACATAACAGCTGTTCCTGAACTCATCACTACACAAACCTCTTTGAAACTACAAACTCACATCTAGAGCAATTCCCCCTCCCCGAGAATATTTCATACATATCCACTCCTTTAATTAAGCAACATCCGATGAAGGAATGTGGGAAAGTGGAGGTATGCAACCATTAACTTCAGCACTAGACAGAGATGGGTAGTCGGCTACACATTCTAGCTACTTTACCTCCAGAATCACTAGAACCATTTTCTTCATATACTGTCAGAAATATGGCACAGACTTCACCTTTCACACATTTATCCAAATATTCTTTGTATTTAGCATTTCACAAAAAGGGAAGTACTTCCACAATTTTTCAACCTGAGTCTAGTGAGGTCAGATCCACAATGCATGACAAACAAATCCCTACATGCTGGGACTTACATCAGTATTAACTGTCACATGTCACGGTAGGTGCACCACAAAAAACTTCAGCACTGCTGTATACCAATATGAAATTTGCAACTTGGATAAAAAAAATCCATGTACCCACAAAAGAGCCCCTTAATTTCTGTCACTTTAGTTTTGACACTTTTATTTAATATAGAAATGACGTAAGAAAGAAAAAAACACTAAAACACTCTCAAACTAAAATTGTTGGAACTCAAAGAACACTTACTTTCTTGCGGTCGTTTTCTCGTTCAAGGCAGAGCTGTAGAAATGCTCGACTATCTCCGGTTGAGAGAATGCTTCCAGACAGGAGAAGAGCTTAATCTTAGGCCGTACGACAACGCTTGGGTCTCTTGCAAACATAACATCAAGCAACACTATACAAGAATTGAAAAGCACAGTATGTTTCCTGATTATTACTTTACGAGGTGCGATCAGAAAGTTTCCAGACTGTGTCAATAGAGGGTGAACCGGATGTAGTATGAGCTTCTGCCGCTAAGGGGTTGGGCCTACATTCATAGTGAATCAGTGTTCCAGCCGGCATCATCGAATCAGCATTTGTTTCTTAGTTACGGGCGTTTTGGTAGTGCATTACACCGACCCTCCTGCGATTGCGGATTTTCATGAACAAAGAGTGTGCATCAAATTTTGCTAAAGACTCGCCAAAACGGCTACGGAAACCTATGAAATGCTAAAGCAAGCATTTGGGAAGTCCGCAATGGGTCGTGCACAAACTTTTGTGTGGCATTCACGTTTTAAAAATGGCCGAACCTCTGTCGATGATGACGAGCGTTCTGGACGACCATCTTCGAGCACAACGCCCGAAAATGTTACGAAGATTCGGCAGGCCATTCACGAAGATCGACGTCGTACCATCAACGACTTGTGCGACATTGTTGGGATAGGCTATGGGACCTGTCAGCTGATTCTAAAGGAAGAACTCCACATGCGACGCATCGCAGCCAAGTTTGTGCCAAGGCTCCTGTCTGAGGACCAGAAGCAGAATCGACTTCTCGTTTGTCAGGAGCTCAAAGATCTTGCAAGAACCGACCCCAACTTCCTTTCTAAGGTTTCCTCTTCCCAAAGATGAAAATTCAGCTAAAGGGAAGGAGATTTGAGACGATAGAAGAGATTCAGGCAGAATCGCAGATGGTGCTTGACAGGCTGACAAAGAAAGATTTCCAGGGATGCTTCCAGGCTTAGCAGCGGCGCTGGGATCGTTGTGTTCACTCCCAGGGGAACTACTTCGAGGGTGATGGATGAATTGAATACCTGAGATAAGTGTACGGGTTTTTATAGGCGCAGTCTTGAAACTTTCTGATCGCACCTCGTATATGATTTTTCTGAAGAATCATAATCAAGATAAAAACTGCTATTTAAAAAGTATACATCATCAGTTATTTATCACATTCTGGAGGTAGAATACTACATTCTCAGATCCAAAACCTTATTCTACTTGAAAAAAGGAAAAACTGGCACTAGGGAAGGAATCTATTACTGCGCTTATTTATAAAAATGGTGATAAAGCTAATTATAATTAAATGTAAATGAATATCATTGTTATCAACAACACAGATTTTCTCAAACACTCTTCTCTTAACGTTAACTCCAACAACAGACACAATTATTTTGAATCATCAGTGTCAATGCTGACATATCAGATCAACTACTGGTTAGACATTGTACATTTATCAGATACTGGAGGAAAAATGGAAGTAAAATGGGACAGTACATAAAGTTTCTAGACTTAAAAAAAGGCATCATTGAGGACATAAGTATTTTAAATTCTCACTGTATTCATAAAACTAGTTAGGCTAATTAAAATGTGTCTAAACAATGTTTATGTCTTGGATGACATCAATATTAAACATATACGCAGAAGCTGTTAGATGCTGGTAAGGTTTGTCCAGAAATAAACACAGGGAAAATGAAGTGTATGTTACATCTCATCACCAGAATGAAAGACAATATCACAATATAAAAGTAATTAATACTGTAAATCCTTAGAAAATTTGGCCAAGCTCAGATATTTTGGAATTAATCAAACTTATCTTCACAAATTAATAGAGGCAAATTAAATTCTCGGAAATTCTACAACCATCCAGAAGCCGGCCGCAGTGGCCACGCGGTCTGAAGCATGGACCTCGTGCGCCTGGCCGCTGGGACCATGGGTTCGAGTCCCACTCAAGGCATGGATGTTTGTCCGCGTCTTTCTGGGTTTGTATCGGTAGAGGCCTTGTGTCAGGCTGATCACTCATCCAAGGAGTCCTACCATTGTCCAGATAGATCAATCATATAAATAAAAAAAACCTCGACACCTACGGGTAAAAGAGGATGAGAGAAAGAAAGAAGTAAAAAATAAAACTATAACTGTATCCATTGTTTTGTATGAGAATACAATTTATTTCATATCCTGAGGCAGGAAAACAGAATAAAGATATCTGAGAAGAAGGTGCTGAGAAGAATTCTTGGACTGAAGAGATAAGAAGTTACAGGAAGCTGTAGAAAACTGCATAAGGAGAAGCTAGTTGAGTGACTACCAGCTTTTCAAGAAGAACTCTGACCCATGTTCTTAGCTAATCGTAATATGATTATTTCTATTTATGGCAAATAACAATAAGAAAAGCAAAGACATTTCACTGCTGAAACGTGTAGTAATCAAACAAGAATTCAGGATGAAGTTGCGTTTGCTACAATATGTTGTCTAACTTACAATCTCTGTCCTTTGGACTCTGCGTCTGCCTTGAGAGCCTCATATGCTGTGACCTCCTCCTTGTTGATGGCAACTTCAAGAGGGATCGGTAGTGGCAAGCTATACTCCGTTCTGTACATGTACTTAACTTTCTTTGATTTACTACACTGAAAGCGATCCTCCACAGAGAACTTGAAGCAGTCCGACGGATTGTTCTGGTGACGACTGTTCCTCTGTAAGAATTTGAAAGTCACCCACACAAAGGCGTTCAATGCTAATTTTTAACAAGTATTTGTATAAAGATGTAAGATTTGAGGTTTATAACCCCTCCTTACCAACTATACTTTTTTCAATCTGTTTGACAACTTCTCTTGTAACTTGTATTTGTACAACTGGAGAAAACACCAAAGTGATTTTTTCAACCTTAAGTACACTTTATTGTTCCTGCAGCCAGCTTTCATACTGCCACACATTACTCGGAATTATTTTGCTATTTCAGAGTCCCTTACTTTCTTTGCATTTAAACAGACCATAAACTCTAGCTATCAAAGGCAAAACAATGTATTTTCAAAATTTATCACAGATTATCTTCTTAATAATCTGAACAAGCCCAGCAAATACAATGACCCCCACCCCCTTGCCTATGCCTACGCCCACCGGAAAAATGTGGCAGGCAGACAATGGACACACGTTCTTCGCTTAAGCAAGAACATGTCCTACCAATATGCAACGAATGGTACCTCAAGTGTGTTGATGAAATGCAAGAAGAACTCTTGTGCGTCCTGTTGCCTCTTTGTAGAGAATAATGGATGTCCTTTGCCAATCAGAGCCTTGAACATATGTGGGGAGATACCAGGCTGTAATTCATCAGTAATCTGCTTCGCTTCGGAAGCTTCTGCTGGAGGCTGCGAGTACTTTCCATTCAACAGGCCTAATCCAAGCTTAGCCCTGAATGTGGAGAGAGGGAAATATTGAAAGTAAAAAATAATGAAAAGTTTGCACTAGTGTAGACTTGGCAGTAGTTAAACAACTTTCTTCCTTCTACTGCCATGCTTTCTCCTCATTTCACCCAACACAGAACACAGAAAATTACTAATATTATGACTTTTAGTTCCAGACCATGTTAATTTATTTATAGTTTATTTAACAACGCTTTTTCAGTAGCTCAAACTATATAGTAAAATAAGCAGATGACAGTGAATTGGAAAGGATGTGGAAGGAAGCGGTCATGGCCTAATTTATGGTGCTATCCCAGCATTTGCCTGGAGGTACTGAAGAAAGACATAAAAATGCCAGTCACGATAGCTGGTTTCCAGGCTAAGATTTGAACCTGGGACCTCCTGAACATGAAGCAAGAGTGTTAACTGTTTGATTACGTTTGATCAGACCATATTAAACAGAAGCCAAACATGAACGAAACACCTTCATAACTTCACAACCATCTGAGATTTTCTTGAATTAGACTCTGGACAGACAAAAATACACAAACTGGAATACACATGTTTTTGAAATGCATTCTTTACAATTTTACACACCTCATTGGCTTTGATGTTGCTTTAGTACTGATACAAATCTATTTTTTCATTCAGGAGGAAGCTCTGGTAAATCAACTGCATTAGCTAATAAATGATGTACAGGTAGCCCTCGCTTTACGCCGGGGATGCGTTCCTGGACGAACCGGCGTAAATCAATGGGAAGTCAATGACATGCATTCCCAGCACCCAAACATTGACGACTAATATAATGGCATTACATTTAAAGCTCTGAAATAACGTAAATAAAATAAAATAAAGGAAATTTAAAAAATATATTTTATACACTTACAATCTGCAATTCATTGGTCCCCACGATTCTTTCATGTGATTGAAGTGTACAGTCATCTCTCCTGTTAAGCGATAGTTGCATTCATGTAAGACGACGACTTATAGAAAATTGCGTAGTAAAAATAACCCTGGTACCTCAGCAGAGATTAAATTAGTCCTTTGAAAGTTTAAAGCGACAGGAATGAAATTGTGTAAGAGCAAACTCACATATGCAAAAGTTTGCATTTCACAAACAGCTTTTACCGATTCATCGATCTCATTGGAGCAAATTCGCGTTAACAAAACATACATAATTGCAGAGGTGACTGTATTTATAATTTTTATTCAAAATCAGCGATGTAAGAATTACAATTTAGTATAAGAATCAGTACGAGATACATTGTAAAACGTTATAAATAACAGTAAAATATATTTTTTTCACCTTTTGACTTTCTGGTTTCAAAATCGGCATTATTCTGAAACGGCGCAAATTGAACCGGCGCGAATCGAGGGCTACCTGTACTTAAAACCTGGAAGAGTATGAATGAAAGCAGTGAAGGAACACAATAGTTATTTACTTACTGCTGATTTGACCATGAAATTAAACTCGCTCGACTCTTCTAGTTTAGGTTCCCAACACTACATTTTACGAACTATAACATACGAACAGGTAAATATTAAATTCCCCATATAGAGCTTCACTTCATGCAAAGAACGCATAATAATGTATTTCCCATCTTAAGTAACTGAAGTGTATGACATTAGTCAAGCTGCAATTAAGAACACTTCTTACCACATGGTGAACTAGTTGGTGAGTATATCAGAATGTCATGGTGGCCTAAATACTGGTTTATATATATATATATATATATATATATATAATACACACACTTCACAGAAAACAGACCCAATGAGACAAAAGAAAACCAGTAAGAAATATGATGCAGGGTTCTTTCAAACAAAGGCGCACTTACGTCTGCACATTGAAATCTGACGCTGGATCAGGAGACGTAGAATCAAAAATGTCTGCAGAGTCCTCAACAAACCTACAAGAATAAATCAACTTAAGAACACATGTAAATAGCATAACTGCATAACAGACGAACAGGAAAACAGCTGTTTGAAAAAATGTCAGTCTATCACCACCATACATTACAGATTTTCAAATGATCTATAAAATTTCTTCAATACCACACCTAACGAACAATACACACGATCATAACTGAGCAGCGTGTACAAACTCACTGACTTATGAAATAGCAACCAACTGCATGACACAGCTCCCTCACCTTTTAACAAAATCTGGAATAACAAAGATGACTTGCATTATACTGTTCATGTAACAGGAGTTACCAAGATTGACCAAGCCAGTGTATCCTGGACCATACAGTGGTTTTAACTGACTGCCAGCTTCCTGTAGTGCCACCCACTCACCAAATTTTTGGTTCAAGTCCAGCTCCAATTCCACCATAGACTTATCAGTCTGAAACATTAAACAGAATCTTGCAAGACTGGTAACAGAAACAAAGCAAAGCAGGGCAGCAGAGTGACATCTATATGCATTCATTGTAAAGGCGAGTGTTTTGTAACATAGTATGCCGGTACCTCAGTACAGTACCATCACAATGTGAAGTTAGTCAACGATTCCCAAATCAGTGTGTGTTCATTAAAAGGTTTTACAAGCCCCATTCACTGGCATTTTATTTGACAGAAGTCTTACAAAGTTATTTCTTAAAATAGAAAATTGTTTCTTAAATGAGGGGTCTGCACCTCTATCCCTAACATAATGGAAATTTCATCCTTAATGTTTATCTAAAATTTCTCAGATCCCACAAAAGAGATTTCTGTATGAAATATAAGCCTACGTCTTCAAATGCTTCAATATATGTGGCAAGTATATATTTATTATCACAGTCTATACACAAACGTATTTAAAATGTTGTTGTTAAAATTGATATAACACTATAACATCTGTAGTATAAAATATTACAATAAGTTATATTATGTTATATTATGGCGCTTTTATCGTAGTATGATGTTACATTTATTATGGCGCTTATTATTAATTGTACGACATGTTTCGATGTTTTATGACATCATCTTCAGGTTTATATCGTCATTTTTATCATTTTAAAACTATTATATATTTCGATGCAATGCATTTATTGATTTATAGGTATATTTGTAGATTTTTCTGTCTTCATAATGCTCTGCATGTCTGTAGTTAGACGTTAATTTTCAATTTTGTGTTGTGTGATGTATCCTACGTCTGCTAGCGGGCAAGGAAAGGCCAACTGGGACTATAAATTAACAATTATACAATTCAGTAATCCACTTCTGTGCATTTTCTACCTACACAGATTCCAGTTATAGTAATGTTCAATAAATAACATCAAAGTATTATACCATCACCATGTTTACAACTGTTCACATGTAAAAAAACTGTTTCATACACAAACTGCAGGTACATTTATGATTCACCCCCATACAAAGTTTAAAATGTGTACCTAAAATATTTCAACCACCATCAAACCAACAGCTAGAAATAATTTTCACATGGCTGTTACAAAGCTGTTTCACATTTTATGAATTACTTTAAGTCACCTTGCATATTTTTCTAATCTCTATTTACCATACGACACTTCACAATCCTACATTACAAAGCACTGGTCTACCTACCAAGTCAGATCACAATATCATACTGACACTATTAATGCTAGGAAATAAAAATGCGAGTGCCTCTAGAGCCATAAAAACATACAAAATTTCATGAAAATCTGTAAAATGATCAATGCTCACCTAATTCAAACATAGCAAACAAGAGACAGATGAAATAGCAAGTAACTAAACTACCTTCTCCATCTGTGCAATGTTGATTCCAAAATGTGCCAAATGGACGATAAGATTTGGATCCTCCACCATGTCATCTTCGTCGTAACTAAACACATCTGCCTTTCCATCCTTTGTAATTGTACCCAGTTTCACAGCCAATGGATAACCTGAAACACACAACAACTGAACTCAAAAAGACCAGATTTTATCCCAGACACGGATAGATTTTTTTCTTCACCACTATCTCTGGACAAGCCCTGAGGCTCACACAGCTTCCTACTCGCTTGGCGCCAGAGGCTTATTTACATGGAAACAGAAATAAAGCGGCCAGAGCATGAGATTAACCACACACCTCCATATAATGCCAAGATATAGAATGTGCGTATCTTTTCCTCTCTTCATCTTGAGGCCTAGTATTAGGATTCTACCCCAAAGCATTTCATAAGGACTTTGTATTAAACAATGTAGCTCTGGAGCATAATCTCTCTTCCATCACAATACCACCAATATTCAGTACTCCACTAGAAATAAACTGCAATGAACTCTGAACACACAAAATGGCTGATATAACAGAAATAGACTGGGAAATTGTTATAAAGTTCAGTATTTTGTCATGCAAAAGATTCAGTGAGAATATATGCATCAAGGCATATAATATTAGAAAACATGAGAAGCAATCAAACTACAGGATAACATTAATTTTCTACATAAACACAACGTACATAAATGATTTTTGTCCACTGGTTTATAATGGCCTAAAACCTTGCTGTGTATATGAGGTTTTTGGCTGCCGTCAGACCACCGACAGAAACAGTTTCAAATTTGAATAAAAATTTACTTGGATATTATCCATCGTCTAGTAATGAAATGTAAAAAACGTAAAACGACGTTTCGGAGATGAGGCTCTATCTCCGTCTTCAGGTTCCTACTCAGTTGGGCCCACTAGATAGAGCTAATCCCTATCTCCAGCTCTATCTAGTGGGCCCAACTGAGTAGGAACCTGAAGACGGAGATAGAGCCTCATCTCCGAAACGTCGTTTTACGTTTTTTACATTTCATTACTAGACGATGGATAATATCCAAGTAAATTTTTATTCAATTGACTCTTCACCATCGTCAAGAAGTTTTAGTTTCAAATTTCTTCTTCTTCTTCTTCCGTTCCTTGACCGTTACTTCGGTCTTCCGGTGCCTAATATTTTCTTCCATTCTTCCCAATTTTCCCATCCTTCCGGAGGTAGTTTCCACTCTATCACGATCCTTTTAATTCCGTCATTCCATCCCGGTCTCGGTCTTCCTCCCTTCCTTCTCTCTTTTGGTTGCCATTCATAGTCATTTTTGGTAACCTTTCCTCCTCCATCCTTTGCACGTGTCTGTACCAAATCAGTTGTCTTTTCTCTATCTCCTCAATTATATCTCGATCCACCCTCATGGTTTTTCCAATCCTTTCGTTCCTCACTCTCTCTTCTGGATATTCCAGCCGCTCTTCTTAGAAAATCCATTTCCATTATTCTCAACTTATTTTTTGTTGTCCCAAGAGTTGGTAAATTTCTGCTACATAAAGAGCCACGCTTTGTATCATCATTTTATATATTCTCTCTTTCGTTCTTTTTGTGATATTTTGTCCCATAATATTGGGTTGAGGGCCCCTATGAGTCTCCTTCCTTGTTTTATTCTCTCCTCTGTTTCAATTACACACATCCCTTGGTCCCCTATCATCGCTCCTAGATATTTAATATTTTTCTGTCCTATTTATTACTACTCCCATTTCCATTATCAGTGCATCATTAGTATTTCCTAAATTCCAATACATTGTCTTATCTAAATTTAATGTTAATCCCCAGATTTCATATTCTTCTTTTACTTTCCTCATCATAAATTCCAGGTATTCTTCTGTCTGTGCTATTATCGCTTGGTCATCGGCGAATTGTAGTGTATACATCGTTGTTTTTAAATTCAATAGTTTCAGATATACAGATACACAGCTTAAGACATTTCAAAGCTGCAACTGAATACCACCGTTTAATCAGATCTTTAAACTACAAGACACTGCCACCAACAATTTAACTACTGCATTTGTATATATATACAGACCAGACACAATATGTTACCTGTCGCCCTGTAATGCTCAACAGCATGATCATTGCCTCCTGAGCCATCATAGAACTTGCGACCGCATAGGATAGATCCGTCAGTAAGATTCAGCCATAGATTCTGTGTAAGGTCACATTGCTCACACTTCCAATTGCATGGTGGAATTTTCTTCCCATTATCCAACTGAAGCAAGTTTTCAGCATGTCTATGAACAAATGTATATAATATTTAAGAAAAATCCAGTTCTATTCAATATTCAACATAAAATGTCAATTTTTTTTTTTTCCAGTTATTTACACAGTCTGAAAATTAAAATACAAAGACCAGGCCAAGGTCTAATGCAACGAGGATATAAAAGCTAATAATGATATGTAACGGAAACCCAGCACAGCAATTACACATAGATTGTATCAGGCACATTACTAACTTCTAGAAGTTAGATATCCGTCTTCTGGGTTATTGTGCTGTGTAGTCTGGTCGATGTTAACCAACGTTTCAGAGGTCATACTGCCTCCATCATCAGGGCGATGAGTATGAAGATTTCTGTCTCCTGGGTTGTTGCGCTGTGTAGTCTGGTCGATGTTAACCAACGTTTCAGAGGTCATACTGCCTCCGTCATCAGGGCGATGATCGCCCTGATGACGGAGGCAGTATGACCTCTGAAACGTTGGTTAACATCGACCAGACTACACAGCGCAATAACCCAGAAGACGGATATCTTCATACTCACCGCTGTGAGAACCTGAAGTCTTACATTCTAGAAGTTATTTCCTCAGGAACATATTTAAAAAAAAAACAAGTTGCAAACAAGAATACTTGGAACTATGAGACATAAAGCAATAGAAAACAAATTAACAAACTCCAGAATTTGTATTCTTCATATAAAATTATTAGTACTGAATCAATACACGCAGTACAAAGACTTTGTGCACACGATGAAATCCATAAAAAAATCTCAAACACAATAACTGGTCTCCACGCATATATATTGTATGTCCGAGAAATTCACGTCCATTAATTTAGATGTCAGTAGCAGTTAATGGGCAAAGTACAGTGGTAATAACAGTAACTGTTGTTCGGTTTACTCTGCGCGTACAAACAAAACTGCCAATTTGAAGTTGTTAAGTGCCGTGCCCATTATTTTGAGAATCTATTAAAAATAGTAAAGTATGCCTATTACTTAGAGATAACACGAGCTTCACCGTCCCATGTTTCAGCCAAGGCCTCAAGTTCAGCAAGCTTTGATGCAGACTGCGCTTCAATTATTGCTTGCACAGATGAATGCACCTGAAGACAAAGTCAGTAAATGATAAGTTACAACAGATTCATGAGGAGGGAAGAAAACAAAGTTACAAAAGGGAAAAAGGAAAGGAAGAGAGAAGAGAAAAGATCATTCCACACTGAATTTCAACGGGCTTTCCACACTAGTTATAAAAACCTGGTATAAGTGCAATTACGAATACCAACAAAAATAATATCACAAAAATTATGTTCCTTGAAATTCATATTTCAACTACAAAAGTAATTAATACTAATAAATATGGACAGCAGAACCAATAGTACAAATGTCTAAAAATGAAGAGAATGAAAAAGATATCCTTGTAACGCTTTAACAAGATTATAGTCAAATAACACACAATTTACATGTCACATCACGTATAATATTACTTAAAAACAGTGAAACAGCATTTTTAATTTTTATGCATCATGTAACATCACTAAATGCTGTGCATTAATGTCTAACAAGCACTACTATGCAATTTGTGTATAAAAGTGTTTCAAGATAATTCCATTCCATAACTTTGGCCCCATGTTCATACAGTCACTACATTATTTGCTCTGTATTCTGTTCTCTTCAGAAAAAACAGTTTTTAACAATTTGTCTTATATATTATTTAAATCTTGTCCGTCTAATCACAATAAATTCTTATTAAATATTAAAATATTACAATAATTAACATTTAAAATATTTAAAATATTAAATGATGTTCTTTATCGAAATATTCGATTTACATTAGACCATCATTTTTCATGACATGTTTCAGTTCCTAAAAGAACTATCTTCAGGTGTATATAATTATATAAAGATTCAAATCAATAATAACTTAAATACAATTTCTATATATTATTTTAGCGAACATTTTTATCAGATGTTTATCAGATATCAATAAGATATTAATAAGAATTTATTGTGATTAGACGGACAAGATTTAAATAATATATATTTATTATATCACAATATGACGCAACTTTACCATCTCACAATTTGTCTTGTATATCCAACTGAACATGTGTATAAACAATCTATGAATGTATGACAAGACTCCAGACACACCATGTAATTAAATAAAAGCAAATACATAAAATTCCTTAAAACTCACTATTTTTGGGAGTTGTGAACTTGGCCAAGGCACACTGACAAAATCTGGCAACACCACAATGGAGTATGATTCCACATATTCAAACTTCTTCTTACATGAATCAGGATCAAAGCCACCTTCAACACCAATAGCCAGGCGTGTTATTTTTTTCTCAGGTCCATCTCCTTGCTGTTCTGAAGGGACCTAAAATAAAAAGTGACGTTACATTTAAAAAAGCCACACCATTATATGTCATGTAGGTATACAGGGGAGAGGAGGTACAGCTTCTACTTATTCTCAACCTCTGCACTAGATGAAGGGGAGTGGTCTATGTCACACCCAACCTACGCTTCACCCCGGGGGAGTATGGACCCCCACTACCCATTCGACTGGAGGCTAGAACAAATCTTCTGCCCCTGTAACAGACTGAACCACAATCATCCAGTCTGTAGTCAGTCACTATACTGACTGAGCCACCTGGCTCATGCTGTAAAACTTTTCTTTGGTCTATTAAGATGACAAGTCGCCCTCCGTGGACAAGTGGTTAGCGTACTCGCCACTGGACCCAAGGTTCGCGGGTTCGATCCGGGCCGAGGTCGATGGATTTTTAAGGGCGATAAAAATCCGTAGCACAACTTCCTTCGGAGGGAAGTAAAGCCGGCGGTCCCATGTCGTAGATTTACGGCATGTAAAAGAACCTTGCGAGCATGATACGAGATGCTTTGTAAGCAAAATTCAGCTGCCATTTCTCACCCAAGTCTCTCCTGATTGACTGCTAGATGGCTCTGGCAATCATATCAGGATTGAGTAGAAATTATGCAGAGGCAGTGGGCTTGTCACTCACTACGCATAAATGACTAAGAAACCTCCGAAAGGAGGCGGCAACGACCCATTACTGGGTTAAGCAACAAATAGATTAAGATGACAGCCTTCTTGTATGTTGCGCTGTGTAGTCTTGTAAAATCTGACTGATATTTCAGAAGCAGTGTGCACCTCTGAAATGTTGGTCAACTTCTATGAGACTACATGGAACAATATCTCAGAAGGCTGTCACCTTCATACTCACTGACAAAATAAAATGAAATCCCACTTATCTTTATTAGATATTGCTGTAATATTATACCTAACATACCATCACCCTCACAAGAACTCTTACCACCAAGAAACCTAAGGAGAATTAAAAAGATTTCCAATATGTCAATTAGGATCTTAGCTACTAGACAGCATGGGAACGTCAATTATAGTGACATGTTCTCGCAAGAGTTATGACATTCCGTCCAGACACAACACTTCATATATCTTCTTATTAATAGTCCACTGGCCAGTAGATCCATGTAGTCTGGTAGAAGTTTACCAGTGTTTCAGAGGTCACCATTACCAATTGCCCTGAAACACTGGTAAACTTCTACCAGACTACATAGTACTACAACCCTGAAGTCGACCATATCTGTTATTTTCAAGGACATCTCTTAATTAAAACATAAGCTACAAAACTTTTATAAATACTTGCCCTACTTTTGCATTAAGGATCTCACATGTGTAGCGTAATTATATAAATCTGTTTAATTAAACATCTCGGTCTGTGTAAGTTTCTATTTTATTTTATTTGTAGTGTTCTGTCTGACGACAGGTACATATGAACAGGATCCTTCCATCCTTTTCTCGGACTGGGACCTGTTCATATACGTTCTTGGCAGATGATCCAGAAGTGGTTTGCCATTGCCTTCTTCTGTGTGTGAATGGAGTAATTGTTGGGATGCTACGGAGAAACCGGGGAAGCCCCCGGAGGAAAACTCCGTGTTGCCTTGCTCAACACAAGTTATAAATCTGGGCACCACTGGGAATCGAACCCGAGACCCCAGGATTACAAGGCCAGCGTTCTAACCGCTAGACCACCGTGGCATATATTAAACCACTTCCCAAAAATTTTCACTAGCATCATAATCATTCATAGTTTTTGCAACTATTAATGTGACACATAAAGTCTAAAATTTTCTATCTGCATAACCTCTTGGATATCTTGTACTGTCCTACAATGCCATATAGTGCACAAATACAAGAATACCATGCAGATCTAAAACAAATAATACAAAAAAAGATACACTCTGTTTCAGACCTTGACTGTAATCTTAATAGACGGAGTGTCTAATTTTACTTTGTGTGGCATTCCTGTTTCATCTGAATTTTATTCCAGTAATATTACCTTGGAAATAGTTTCATTAACATATATTATTGTACTTCTTTTTGTTTTCTGGATTACCAAAGATAGCCACTAACTACGAACAATCAACATACAAATACAACAATGTACTAGCAAGTTGGGCTTGGAGATGAAGAAGAAACTAGTGAAGTGTTACGTATGGAGCAGAGACTTGGACACTCAGGAAGAAGGAACAGAAATACCTGGAGAGTTTTGAAATGTGGTGTTGGAGAAGAATAGGGAAGATCAGGTGGACGGATCGAGTGACCAACGAAGAAGTATTGAGGAGAGTCAACGAGCAAAGAAACATTCTGCAGGCGATTACACGAAGGAAAGCTAACTGGCTGGGACATATTATGAGAAGGAATGGGTTACTGAGTGATATCATCGAAGGCCAGGTTGAAGGAAAGCGAGGACTGGGAAGAAGACTGATACAGCTAACCGACGACCTTAAACAAGGAAAGAAGATGACGTTCCAGGAATTAAAGCGAGAAGCCGAGAATAGGGACAACTGGAGAGCTCTTTTTGGGCAGAGCAATGGACCTGTCGTAAGACAGAACACTTAATAAATAAATAAAAAGAAGTAAATCATCACCCAATATGTACTAACAGAATGTTTCGTGATTAGAATTATGTCCAATGGAAAACTCAGGTATTAATGGTTATGAAACTCCATATTCTGCTACCAGAAGTAGGGTAATTACTTAAGCTAGCTATGAATTTTTTGTACATTTACCTCTTTCTTTTCTCGGCGAATATGGAGATAAACGGCATTACCAGTTTTCCTGTAGTTGCGCTCTACGTAGTCTCGACCAAATCCAAGGAAGCTGTTCAAGCTCACATATAAACCTGTGTCAGTTTCCTAAAATTAAACATTATGTGTGATGAACCATTTAAAAATATTTTTCAATGGGACAAGTCCATATTATACAACATATTAGCATCTCGGCTGCTGGCAGCTAGTCTGTAATGATACGCACACAATGGAAAAGTACAATTATTGTCCACTCACTCCCCATGTAGCAGAACATAAGTAAATATGGCATTAATTACAAAACCATGTTAAGTGGATCGCCTGTCACCATGGCATGACACATCTTCAGGTGAGGAGAAAGGAGAAGGTATCTGTGAATATAATTAAATAAGTAGTCACAAACAGCAGACAAAGAGTGGTCCTCCAGCTTGGGGGTTGGGCAGGAGGCTAATAACTCTCACCATAAAAGAACAGTATGCTGAAATGTTGCACAGAGCCTCGTATGTGGACAGATTCTTTGGAATAACCTAAACCATTAAAATTGGATATGAGATTTGGAATGTCAGAAGTTTCCATAGGTCAAGTTATCTGCAAGAAAAAAAATCACGAGTGGGAGTACAGCTCAGATGGGAATGGAGTAGCAGTCAACCAGCACATGATTATATATTTTTCTATGAAAATGGGATTACTAATCATCACATAGAGATATACTTTTTCTTACACAAGGAGACCATATCAGCAGACAAGAGGATAACAACAGGATGTCATGTATATTATACAAGACCAATGGTGGGATATTATTGTTCTCAATGTGCCTATAGCAACTGATGATAAAAGTTATGACACACAGAACTGTTTTTATAAGGAACTAGAGCAATCATTTAACCAGTTCCCTAAGTACCACATGAAAATGTTACATTTCAGTGCAAATGTGGAGTGGGCTGTGTTGTGAGTTGTGCATACATTTCAAATTCATACAGTGCCCCACATCTTGTAGTTAGCACAGATGTTCTTACATCATAGCACCAATGTGTCTGAGATTTGAGTCTCTTCCTCAAAGAATTCTACACTCAACCACAAAGTCTGAAGAGATACGTGGCCTCTGTTCTCGAAATCAAGTAGAATATGTCCATTTCTACTACAGAGAATGGAATATTATAACATTAAAGAACTGACACTTGAAAATTGTAAGCAACATTATGAAACTTCAACTAAACAATTCCTTTTATAAATGAGAACTCTTGGAAATTTACCACATAAAGATATGGTGGAAAAGAAGAGTTTAATTGTAAGTAGTAAAATTAATGTTTCTTAAAACTATTTGAGGTTCGTTTAGATTTCATTGTATAGGTAAATCTTTACTAATTTAGGCACGTTGTATAAAAACAATATAACATGTGAAGTCTGTTTAAGTGATTACTTAATCCCGGGGTTCTGTATTTTAAGCATAAGTAATTCAGACAAACAGGCATGACAACCGAACAATATCATGGCCATACTAATCAGAACAATATTTATTTGAAAGTGAATTGGATCACTTAACTGGAAGTTATGAAGATCAGTCAGATAATATTCGAAATTACTCAAATATGTTTAATAAAACATATAAGACAAAGTCTTCAGACTTCTCAAGAAAATGGTGAAATATTCACCATTGGTTAAAAGAGTTTTCTGACAATCTTGATTGGTCATGCCTATTCAAGAAACTATTTACAGATGGGTTTTTGAATTAACTTACAGGAGTGTCGAAACTGAACACACATTCATCTTTGTATATCTTCTGAGAATTTCCAGGAATGTTGATGCTATTTAAGTGCGGCGTTAATAATTCTATGGCACTCATTTCACGATCTTTTATATTTCTCTTCGTGGTGGAAATTTATAAATAGAAACTACCACTTTGATCCGGCAACTTACAATTCATCAACAACATGGCATGATCAGCAAGTTCATCTTATAACCATAAGATCGCACCAATTTCTTCTGAGAAGGATCGAGAACTAGATGTCGATTTTCTATCGAAGTTTTACTCTCGTATCAAAGAAATGGTATCGAAACGTATTGCTGTAATTATGTGACATCTGGTGGTTAGAATGTAAATTGCGTTAACCAAGTAATGCGTATTATTATGCTGTGCTAAAACACAATGTTGGAAATAAAAATAGAAGGACAAATCGCGTATATTTATGAAATACGTATGCGAGAAAGACTCCTCTGAAAGGTACCTTCTTTCCTGTTATACATGCAGGTGATAGTACTTTCTACTGTTGTGTTAAACATTTTTGAAAGCAGTAAAAAACAAAAAGAAATCGTTCATGCTACGTCCTTGTGAAACAAAAAAACCGTCCTGCAAAGGTAACAAAGTAGCTTAAAATTAATAAATATTTTCTGCTAAACGTTATAATGAAGATTGTACTTGTCTCTGTTTGTTCTAATATTAACGCCTTCTTATACATATTTTATTTAACAATTTCATACAAAGAAACAATTGTATATAAAAAGTAGCATCGCATTCTGTGTGTTACCCATTTAAAAACTTTCCACGAATGGGGGAACTGTTTATTCCGTTGTTTACAGAACAATTACATTTTTAATAAGTCAGTGTTGAGATCGACATATATTTAGCTTGTGTGAAGTCCTTGTGTTCTGAAAATACCCTTGTGCTGGCTCATGGCTTGATGAGTCATCGTGACGTCACTCTATACAGTGATGACGTAAGACTGGTCGGCATGTGATCGAAACGTTATACATAAATTACGTCACGCTTCAAGGGATGGTTCGGGATGCCTTTAGGGTCCAGCCCATTAAAATTAAAGTAGCACTGTTGTGGCCTTTTTTATATAAGTGATGTGTTTGTGTAGAACGTTCATTTCTGTTGCATAAATATCCAGTTCCTACTACACTATTTTTTCAGAAAATTTAAAAGTTTTGGAAAAGTCTCCGAAGGTAAAACATGGTTGTATGAAGAGCAAATATGTACAGATGCAGATCGTTTCCAGCTTCTTTCTTTATTTTTTCCTTTTCTGAAATGTGCAGTGTAATCTTGACACTGGTACTAGGGATGTCCGGGTTAAATTCTCGAAGCAGATACCGGTTTACCTCAGTTTTGTCATGATCTTTCTATATCAACAAGGAAAAGTCTATGTAATATCTAAAAATTGGTTACTACAGCTTCCTTCCACATTTTATCAATTCATCACACTGGTAGTGTCTGTCCAGTGCCGCACAAAGTATTGAACTAATAATGTACACATTTTATTTAACACAGTTTTTAAGCACGATTTCGAAATGTCACATAACAATGAAACATCTGTGAAGTTGGGTACGGAAAAGCTATCTTTCCCAGTTTTTATTAGAATAATTACATTCATATTATTTTTTTTTAATTTTGTGTTTTATAGAAAGTGATGTCTGCGTGGCGCGCTGTTTCACTGTCATAGACGTAGATAAACACGCGACATGCCTCAAGATATTTACTTTTCTCGCCCTTGTATTTGCAGATTCGTCAATTGTGACATCATGGTTCAAGTGCTTTTAAAAATTCGAGATGACTTACCTACCTACGCGTTTTGGGGTGCATCGCGCGAGCAGCGTATATTTAACCGTATTCAAAGACGTCCCTAGATAATCTGTTCAATATTTCAACTTATCAACACTATCAAATAACACGCGCCATCTGGTGCTGATATTTCGGCTACAGTGCTTATGCAGAGGGATATTTTTTACGAATCATAACAGGTTTTTGGGATCAGAGAGCGAAAACCAGTAGCTAATTTCTTACCGTTGAAATTCCATCCCATACGTCCCAAACACAAGCCAGACGCCATCGAAACCAGCCCTTCCTCGTTCAACGCGTTACGTGTCAGAGCAGGGAGTACATTTTCGGTATTCGTGTTCCTGACTGATGGATGGAAAGCTGTCGGAGTAACACGACGTCAGCAGTTTGGCCGTGAACAGCCTCAACACTGTTGTTTGCTAGTTATAGCATACACAGGCTTTGTAAGGTGTGTGCATTTCTGTTATTGTTAAAGTATTACATTCGAAGTACTTTACGTGTACACTTCTCCGGATTTTCCAGTAGTAGCTCGTTGCTGAATGTAGTAGTATAATGAAATGATGGGTTATTTCCTTGTTGCTCGGACTGTATCTTCTGCAAACCCTATCAATTTACGTCACCCGTAAACATCAGAAGACCGTGAAACCGGCGTATACATACGTTCGTTAGAGAAGTTATAACATCAGTAAACTAGAGCATAATATTCTTCATAGGAGAAATAAATCGTTGAATCATGAGAATTACTGAAGGGGAATTTGCTTTAACCGTTGATTTATCTTGTGTTCGCAAGAGACCGCCACCGGTCCCCTTCATGAACCCAGTCCATTTTTCTTTTCTCCCATCTATTCCAACGTCTTCCCTCGAGTTTGTCATCTTTGTGATTTTTGATGAATGTTGAAAGTTTCTCCAGCTTCCGGTCACTTCACCTGTTCCAAACACCTGTGCTCAGCCGTCGTCAGTCTGTGGGATTTGAGGTTCTCAGGAGGGTGGAGTTTATACTGTTTTGGGTTGTGACGCTATAAAAGGCCTCGTTTCACGTCCGTAACCCTTGCAGATAGTACAAGGAGATCAGCGCTGTTCTGTGGAACCAGTTAACAACAAGGAAAGAAACTCGCTTTCTTCAAGGCCAAAAAAAATCTCGTCTTTATCACGCGCCGCTTGTCAGCTTCATGCAGGAACGTGTGTGTTAATACAAACATCGCTGTGGGGAATCTTTGAGTCAGGATTTGTACTTTGTTGCTCTTATTATTTGAATGCGCAAGTCAGTGAGTGATAGATGACTGATAAATATGTTCTGTGGACTTGCACACTTGTTCGATCAGCGTGCAGTTGGGGGACATCTTGTAGTCCGCTCTGTGGTCAAGTCTCAAACACCAACTCTACGGATACTGTGGTTAGCTTGCATTTGATACGGGCTACACGACGTTTCGGGAATTTATTTCATATTACTTTCTTATCCTGTTCGCCTTCCATAAAGGAACACAAAAAAGTGGTTGTCTTCTGGGCTGTAGAGCCGTGTAGTCTGGCAGAAGTTTTTAGACGTTTCGGAGGTACTTGCTGCCTCCATAATCAGGGCGGTGAGCAACTACAAGACAGCCATCTTCATGAACAATCTCAGTCAAGGTAGTTTGTCTATGAGAGAGGCGACGTTCTAACTGGGTCAAAAAGTTGGCTACACGAATTAAAACATGCTCATATAAATTGTTGGATGAAATGCAGCTATTGCCGATGGTCTGGCGTCGCGAACTGCACATATACTTCGAACTGTCTCTGAGTACGCAGAGTTTTTCGATTGTTGGAATAATGTTTGCTTTTTTAACGTCGTACAAGAAACCCTTGAACAACTCGATTAATTAATTCATCACGCCATTAATGATAATCTAACAAAGATGTTACTGGCGAAACAAGCAGGGCTGTGTGTTTTTCTGGCCGTACGATCCGGTCGAATTCGCCATGCACTCTCCGGTTTACCGTGAGTCTTCGTCCGGTAAATAGAGCTCGGATTTCATAACTGACCTTTACTACAATCACTACAGGAAAATGTTGCGACTGTAATTTAAGCAGGCCCCCCGATCGCTTATTTTTACGTCATTCACATGTTACAATTATCCTAACATTCAAGTGTCGTGTAATAAGGAAAATAAGGAATGGAACTTGATTAATATAATATACGTTAACCCCTGAATTGCATCCATGCTCCCTGCATATGCCCTCATGGCATGCGTTTCAGCACAGGAAGTTCCATGTCTTCGCCTTTATTCTTAAAAATTAAAAAGAAAAGGTTTCAGCCGAATTTGTTGTTGTTGTTGTTCCTAAACTGTAACATTCGCGGGCGAGTTCACAACATTCCAGTTAAGATTCTACATCTAAGGTTGCAGTGCTGTTCCTACAAGAAGAAAAGTTTCTAGTTCATCAAAATAAATACTAATTAAATATTTAAAGTTTGTTGTGCTTTCCTATTGTAATTTGCTGCTGTATCATATTAATTATACTTTGTTTCAGACAGCGGTACACCGGATGTGTAGTCTTATCAAACTTGTTCCTTCCTGTGAAATGTGGTTGAACTGAAGTCGTGCCACATTATTTTTAACGAGCTCTCTCATCGAGTTAGATGTCAAGTTTTTAGATTATTGTTACTGATACCGTAACAGATTAGCGCTTATGAAAGCATGTTATGCAATTTATTTCTTCTAACAAGTAAGCTCAGATTGCTTTACTGAATTATGTTCAGTTCTCTGTGAAAAGAATATCTGTTAATGAACGTGAAAATGATTTTTGCTGTAGTAGCTCGGGGCGTCATTTGGAGCGATGACGTCAATCGATGACGTCAGCACCAAGTGGATTGGGGCGACAACAGAAACCTGTTTCGACAGTGGTCGCGGGTCGTCGATGTCGGATGTACAATGTTTTATTCGTGGTCAGAATAATTGTATTTAAATAACGGCTAGAAATTTTATTTGCCTTGATCTAGATTCCGTTCATAATACTATTGAACATGATACATGTTGCCTTTGCCACTATTAAACTTTTGGAGTCAATAAATATTACATGCCAGGACGCCAGTAAATGAACATCGTTTATTCAGATTTCAGGAAGAATTGATTTGTTTTGTATCGTTTTCTACAGGAAGACGTGTTGCTGAGCCGGATATCTCACGAAAACTTGTTCATATATTGCGCCAATAACATCCCACATGGTTGTTGCATAATCATGTAGTTCTGGTAATTTTGTCACTACACCTGGACACCATTGGAAAGAAAATAGAAATTAAATATTGAATAATGATTTTCAATGCTCCATGTTTTTTTCTGAGCCATAATGGGATGCTGTCGTTATTATCAAAGTATACACAACGCTTACTGCGTAACATGCAATGGACTGACTCATCTACAACCGCATTACTACTTTCGAGCTTGCAAAATTACCAAGCCACTAGTTCTATGGCGCGTAGTGATACATACGCCATATTGCTCGTGACGCGGCCCCCTCCCGCTCTCCCTGTGACGAAGGCCCAGGAATTTTGACGTGGCTACTACGTACTTGCCTGTTTGCCCACTCCGATTGCAGCAAAGTTGGTGACGAGGAATACGTAACTGGTAAGTACTCAGCTGAAGAATAATAACAACGAAGCATGGTGTATGTTTATTGGGAACCCCTGAGGGTGGTGTAGAGCAGGATTTCGTGAAATAAAGCCTTAAAAAATGTCCCAAGACGGTTTTAATCCCTTACAGGAAAAGGTACAGAATATGGCGTCTTACTGAGAGATAGTATGTGTAAATTTAGAAATAAGCCCTACCATTTCTCCCGGTTTATGTCGTGATTTAGCCCGGCGAATATGAATATGTTTTGAAATGACGAAACAACTTTATAGGCCAGATATATTGTGAACTAGTAATTTGTGTACTTTAATACACCACATTTATCATTAATATTGAATTTTGCATGTTATCACATTTTTGAGTTTCTAAATTCTGGATGAATGTTTGAGAATTGATATACTAGATTGTGAGTTAATATCAAAGTGTGACGTAAAATATTTAATATGAGTTGCGATGAGGGTCAAATTAGTAACCACTGGGAAAATACGTAACATTTTTTTTGGTAATTATTTGTCCATTGTGATTATAATTTTTTATTGCTGTTCTTGTAAGGGGGTGACATCCCAAGGCTATGGATGGTATGGTGGAAGAAAATGGAACAGCTGGCAACCCTGGAGGTGATCCTTTGGCACATTCTCCTGGGGACACCAACACTTCTGTGGTTGTTACCTCGGTACAGAGTTCTTCCTCACAGCAACACCACCTAGTTGCTGCTACCAGCATTGTGCAACTCACACTTCCAACACATATAAACAACAGTACAGCCACAGCACAGGTACAGGGGTGCCAGAACCCCAAGCCTCTCCCCTTATTTTTTGGTCAGTGTGTCAGTGAACTGTTAATAAATGATGTCATTGTGACGTATTCCTACCAGTTCAAGACTGAACTGTCTTCTGAAATGCTCACAAATTTTATTAACGCAGTTACAAGCCTATCACATTTCTGCCCTGTTTTTGTGTTTGTTACCGTTTTGAATATTTCAAGGACATGAATTTGAGATTTGTAAAGTTATGGGAAGTCCATTATTTATGCATTAAGTTAGTGCTAACCCCATTTCTTTTAAAGTGAGGTTAATTTGCACAGTCTTGAGTATTCATAAAGAGGAGGACATCATTTATAAAGTGTCAGAATCAGCATGAACAAAAATTATTTTCTATATTTTTTCTCGTGATGCAATATTGACAGTTTTAAGAAAAATTTTAGTACTTACATTATGCATGAACAATCCATTTCTAATTTTTTGAGCACTTCGTATACATGAGCCTTTTGTTATATTAGTCTTTATTTTTTTTTCCTTCAAGAAGGAGATGCATTTGAGTTGGATCAAACTAGAAAATTGTGCAAAATGTTCTGCGTACATTGTCGCGTTGAAGTTACATGTATAATTATGTAATTAATTCTGTTTTTTCCAATTTTGTTTAACAGTTATGGCTGATTGTGTTGGGAAGTGGCTTGCAGAATGCTGGTATTGTTTTATTTAGCATTTTACAGCTATATACTATTTGTTTTGAATATAAATATTTAATTTAATGTTTCTTTTTAGAATTATGTAACATAAAAAAATCATTTGCATGTGAATTTGTTATGTATGAACTCAACATTTATGTGCATGTGAGAAATGACTATATTGAATAATCAGTAATTATTGTATTTTAATTATTACATCTGCCATCTGTGTAACATTGTGTTAATGTTGTTACTTTCTTAGGTTCAGTCAGTGATCCAGGCAAATCAGCAGTCGGTAATCCAGACTCCAGCAAATATTCAACCGGTTCAGATCCAGAAAGGAAATGTAATTCTTGTGAGCAAACCCAACTCTGTAATACAAACTACACAAGGGAGTTTACAGACACTGCAGGTACTCCCATGTTAACTGCAGCAATTGCACTCTTTTTTTATTTTATTTTTTTTATTTTCTTTCTAATCAGTGTGTTACATAAGCAAGGTTGTAGTGTTATGAGTTTGTATAGGAGCGTAGCGTGCACAATGCGGTTTAGACTTATTGCACTTTTTTTGTGAAAGTATTTAGTACTGTGTTTCTTCTCAAGATACACGGTTATGTAATATTTTGAATCTGAGAGGTTCGGAATGATGATCGTTGATATGTTTTAAAAAAAAATGGCAGTAGCTGTGGTGGTTATGCATTTACACCCATTTCTACTACAACAAATGACTGGCATATTTTATGTTAAAATGTAATCCAGGTAAGTAATCGTTCAATAGCGAGGAGAGGTATTAAAGTTGTATTCATCCTCATTTTCGTCCTTGCAGTAGTAGACTTTCTAGTGAGTATAGGACTTTATTTATGTATATATATATTCAGAACCTTTGATTTTGATAAATATGTACATAAGTGTACACTTTTGGTTCCGGAATACCTACTATATGCTATAAAGTAAAGCGGTCGTGCCGCATACCGTGTAGGTTGCTTCGGGGGGGGGGGGGGGGGGTGTCAGCATTGTAATCGTCTAGTCGGGAGGTCGAGCTCAGACTATGACCACCCATCAAGGATGAAGTAATGTTTCCGTTTTAAATACATTCACGCCCGCGCGTGTCGCAAAAGTAGGCATAAGTGACCTAGCGTCGCCACGCAATGTAAACTGTCACGGTTGGCCTTGGGTATTGAACCGACCAATCAGAGAAAGGTTATTTTAACTTAAATTTAAATTATTCCACCAATCACAAAATTTAAATTATTTCATCAATCGCAGACCAAAGCGGGAATGCAAACCAATGACGTTACAAAGTTTCAGATTTCGGAATGAGTGGGAGAAATTAATATACTTGAGAGACAAACTTCTTTTAGTCCAGTCGTCAGTCGTCACTCAGTTGGCAGTTTTTGCAAGTTGAAACGGTATCACGGACGCATCAGTGTATTACATTAACCGTGACCGATATCGTGCCGAGAATTTAATTCAGCAATCCTTTGAAAATAAATACCTAAAGCCACAGCTGAGGCGATTTTTAATTAAACCCCCGTAAACTCAGCATGAGACTCTCATAAATCCCTTCATCGCACCCGATCCCAACTTGGCAACACGCTGCGAAGAAGAAAGGAAACTGTTACAGCATCATGTCCCAGGAGCACTTAACCCCCAGGAAAAGACCCTGGTACCCATTGGATAGGAGGCTGGGTGGGCCCCAGAGCTGGTCTGTGTGCAGGGTCTGGAGGAAAAATCCTCTGCCCCCGTCGGGGATCGAACCCCGGCCGTCCATCCCGTAGCTAGTCACTATACCGACTGAGCTATCCCGGTTTATACTATATTCTATATGGTGTGTATGTTATTGCTGTTCCAGTGTCTGAAGTATTTGCTTTTCTATGTAAAGTCAGCAATAGCTGATTGCTTCTTTATCTATTTGCTTGTGATTGTCGTACGTGTTAGTAGAGTTACTGCTTTTATATTCTAGGTGACTTCTGTGCAGTTACAAAATGGAAAATGACTTGGACAAAGAGGGTTTATATATAGTATTTTTATATATTATATATCAAATCTTGTCCGTCTAATCACAATAATTCTTATTAAATATTAAAATATTACAATAATTAACATTTAAAATATTAAATGATGTTCTTATCGAAATATTCGATTTACATTTGAATTAGTATTTGAATTATTTATCGTTCTGAAGCTTTATATAATTATATACACCTGAGGATGGTTCTTTTAGGAACTGAAACATGAAAAAATGATGGTCTAATGTAAATCGAATATTTCGATAAGAACATCATTTAATATTTTAAATGTTAATTATTGTAATATTTTAATATTTAATAAGAATTTTTATATCACAATATGACGCAACTTTACCATCTTATATATAGTATTTTTATAAAGCATTTGATATAGAGAAAATGCTCTAGCTTTGCAGTGCCACGTAGAGCAGGATTTTTTTATAACACTGTTAGTGCTGGGGCAAAGAGAAAATGTGGAAACAATTTTTTGAATTAAGAGGTATTGTATCACATGTAGCAGAGTCCTTCGGAAAGTAATACTTGCTTTTCTAGTCAAATTGCTGACATTTTATGGAATCCATTGCGTCATTACTCTGTAAGTCCACCACTGTTCCACGTGCTGAGCCACGTGCATCCACTGGTCACTCGTAACTCATTTAAATTTGTAAACAGAAAATTCGTTTATAGTGGATCAGAAAATAACATTAAAACAAATTACAAAAAATGGGTGTGGGGATATTGAATGGATTGAAGTGGTTCCAGGAAGGTTGATTGGTGTGTTCTTGTAAACATTATAATAAATCTGTGGGTTGCATAAAAGGCAGGGAATTTCTTGACCAGCCAAGCGACTTTCAGGAAGGATTCTGTTGAATTTAGTTGGTTAATTAGGTAGTATTACGTTTTTCACAGTGGTTTCTTCACACTTGGTGATTACAATAAATATGATGAGTGTTCGCTGTCGATCACTTCACCCCGGTTATGAGATTACGGTGGCTATGAAATATCAGCGAACCAGTGACTACATAAGTAACTCAGTTTACTGTTTTTATTGTATTATTCGAGAAATTTTCACATTTATTTCATGTGGTTTGTTATTTGAAGAAGACTTCAGTAGCTATTTACCTTCGTACTGATTTAACTGGAACTTGGTTTATGATTAAAATTGTGTTTTGTTGTACTGCAGTATACTTTAATAGAATCTTCGTTTCAGGTTGTGGATGCAGGTAGTGATGATAGCCTGTCCAATGATGATGATTCGACCAGGAAGAGGCGTGACATTCTCACGCGGAGACCGTCATATAGGAAGATTTTGAATGACCTTGGAGGAGGCGAAATAGCAGGTAACATTACAGCATGTAAATGGATGGTTACTTATTCTTGTTTTAGAGGCTGTTGGAAGGTTATCTAATGTGTGTTATGTTTTTCAAAATCAAAATGGGCTATCTAAGCCACTTATAAATTATAGTATTCTCGTAGCTAGGCGTCATACCACCCTAATCGAGGCTCGATTCTCTTTATCAATGTGTAAATTTCTGTGGCGTAACATTTAGATAGCATTTTCTCCACCATTTAATAATTAATCTTGTACCTATAAGTTTCATGAATGTTATGTCATATATTGTCCGTTGTACATTGCTTCTGTGTAGAAGTTTTTGCGAATTTCGCGTGAAACGATAATAACGCTCGCAAAAGAGAGTGGTTTTCTTTCGTTTCTAATAAACATTGTGGTTGTAAGTTGATTTATGAAGATTTAAAACCTGCTACAAGTGATTAAGGATTGAATTAGAAAAATTCTGTTTTTCACTTCAATACTTGTGAGTGTAGTGCATTTTTATTTTATTGTATGTATGTTTGTTCGTCTTTCTGTGTTATTAAGATGCTAGAATTTATTGCAGAGGGGGAACCACATAATGTGTTTATTCATAAAAGGCATCTAATTTTTTCTTTGAGCTTAGAGTCCTGAAAATTATGTACCAATCGATTTAGTGACTACAGTGTTAACACCTGCAGTGTTGCCAGTTTGGTGCCTTCTTACGCATGAAATTTGGCACCCAAACTTTTTTCTGCCTTGGATTTGTTACAGGCAGTTCTGTTGAGGGTTCTATGCTCTCAGCTAATGTTCTTTTATTGGTTTTTCCTTTTTATTGTCACACGACTACTACTTAATGGCTGAACGGTTCTTGATAGGTTTCTTGAATGTCACAAATATTTAAGACTTGAGGTTCTCACAGCGGTGAGTATGAAGATTTCCGTCTTCTGGGTTGTTGCGCTGTGTAGTCTGGTTGAGGTTAACATCAACCAGACTACACAGCGCAACAACCCAGAAGACGGAAATCGTCACAACTATTGACTACAATTTTAGGCCTGCTGGCGGTTTCCTTTAGTCCTTCTATCTTATATAGTTTATCAGAATTTATTTTTCCTAGTATATTATATTGCTTTCATTCTTTTAATGTGTTCATGTAATTTATTGCTGTAGTCCAAAATTATGTATTTGCTATTATTAATCTGTTTTTCTTTCAAATGTCATTCCTCGTACTACTGAACCAGGAAGACCGTGGTCCCAGTCTTTCTTTTTTTCTCTGTTATCGTTCACACATTTGATGCATTTATATGAAGGAAGGGTACTTGTTGGTTATCGGGACACAAAACGGGAGAGTCGAATATCTGGACTTGGATTGGATGGAAAACTGCGCATGCGTATCAGTATACCCGTATACTCTGTTGTTGTTATCTGTTAGTTCGTTCAGTTATTTATTGCTATTCAGTACCATGTCAAAAATTTGGGATTTACCTAACAGTGAGGAAGATTCTGGATTCATATTTAGCTGAGATCATGTGGCAGCGTACAAAAGATAACAGCGATATTTTTAAAACGATTCTAAAATCTATAAGCGAATTTTGGCCTCCGGAGACAGGTTTTAACAACAATTAACATCTCATGCATATCCAAATAAAATATAATAATTTGTCATTTATTGAAATAAAATATAATAGCTTTCAAGTATATGTCATTTATCCACACACATTAACCTAACCTAACCTATTTTTAAAGCATTGTGTCCCGATAACCCACAAGTACCGAAAGAAGTGGTCTGACCATTGCCTTATGCAGTTTTGAATATGTAAGAGTTTTATTTATAATGGGAAGGCAACAAGACATGTGCATGTTGGTTTCGTGTATCTATTGGTACTAGCTAAACACCTCTCATGTCATTTTTTAACATAAGTTATTGCATAACAGCAGATGATGACCTTTAGCCTGGTGCAAGAATGTTGTGCGTTCAGTTGTGTAGAATTGGAAAATATTCTGTAGGTGATATGTGAACAGAATCTGTCAGTAAATTGAATTATTTTGCTTTAAATATAAGAATTACCAATTATGACAGTTTTTGGAGGTCCGAGATCAGACTTACTGTTGGTTGTGGCATATATGGGCAGTCTTCTGTTTTCTTTTATAATAAAACCGGAGGATCCGAAAACCTGCTTTTATAGGATGACGTTACATGGCCATATTGCATTCTACATAATCTTACCATAATACATGATTTTAGTGCTGACATGTTACGCCAGAGGTCTGTGGGCCAAGCATTATTGGGCCCAGTGATCACTTCCCTGCGTACCTTCCTCACCTGTCGGCTCCAGAATTTTATTTGACTGAAGAAAGTTTAATTGGTTCAGTGAATTAAAAGAGGTGTTGAGGAGAAAATAATTGCGTTAATTTATTGCAGTTTGATCAGTTTTCAGGAGTATATGGCAATCTTAAGACTTTGTAGCATAGTGGTAACTATATGTACCACCTATTTTAATCTGTAACTCTTTATTTTACCCAGAGTGATCGATGAGTTACATAAGATTCTTAGAATAGACGGTGATTATTTACTTAAACAGTATTGAATAATTGATTTTTGTAATGGAGAGGGGTTATGTTTAATTGTGGTAGAAACTGAATTTTTAAATAATATTGAGATGAGCTTTGGCTTCAGAGGATTGTCTCAGGCAAATGTTATAGAATGTAGATAGTTAAAAGGAGAAAGGAAATGAAAAACAGGAAGTTTTTGTTGCAGAAAGTATTTGATGAATTATTCTGTTGTTGTGTTTTTACCTGTACGAAAATTTTTGATCTTGCGTTTGTGGGTTTGATGTCTAATTAGCTTTCAGGTTTGAGTCATCTTGATGTCCTTCCAACATTTCAGTATTCACTGTACATGCCATCTTCAGGGTAAATGTCATTGATAGGAGAAAAAATAAATATCAGGGAAGGAAAAAAGTAACCATGCAGATGGAGTAAAATGTGAGTAAAGTCTGTTGCCGTCTCTTGTTCTCCAGGACCCGGCCCATCGGATAGAACTCGTGACAGTGTAGCAACGAATCACCTACGATCTCCTTTTCCTGCGTCCCTTTCCGAAATACACGTATGAACCGTCGCGTTCTCCCTGTTTACAGCATTTGCCATGAAGTTGGCACCTGCGTTGTTTGCCCAAATTTTGGAAGGACTTTTAATAAAAAATGTTGCTCAAACCCAAAAATAGATATTTTATACCTGTACTAAAAGTTGACTAACTGTTCAGATGTTTGTTTTCAATGGAGATGAGGTGTACTCTGGACAGAAGTTAATGTTACATATATCTTTGCAGTGGGTAGAGGTGAATCCTCATCAGAAGTTGACACTAATGAGGATAGCGAGCTGTCATCTCATTCGATTCCTTCCCACTACCAGACTCATACTGCCACAGGTTGGTTCAAACATTGCTTGTCCGGTTAGCTTGCAGACAAAAAGCATAAAAGTTAAAACAGGTGGAATAAACCCTTATGTAGCTTTACATTGTTCCCTTCCTGCCGCCTACCCCCCCAGTTGACACCTGATGTTGGTTCACCACATGTTGCCAGCCACTTTGTATTACAAACTATTTGATAAATTTTGTATATCAGCGTCTGTTCTTTTAGTAGGTACTGTTGGGACTTCTTTAAAAATTTCAGTAAGAACTGTTGCCCAGAATATGAGTTAAAAAAACTCTTGCAGAATGTTTGAGCTTTTTTAGAGTAAGATGTGGGTCTTTGTGCTGGTAATTATCCAGTCCTCCCTTCGTTTTAGATAACTTGTATTTCTGTATTCTTGTTGATCATCTTGAATTATCAAACAGAATATCGTGAGTACTACATTAGAAGGGCAGAATGTCTGTGTAGTTTCATTGTCAATGCTTTGAATCTCTGTCACGCTAAGACGTAATGTGTTTTTGGCTGGCAACATTTTATTCATGCACCTGTAACTACCAGGGTGGGACGTACGGTGACAGTAACACCTTTATCGTGGGGGTGGGAATTTTGGTTTGTTGCTTCATCCTACATCCTGGCTTTATGCTGAAAGAAATATTCTTCGTGTATCTGTACCTTAGAAAATACCAGATGGTCCAGTGTTCTGTATAGTTCTGAATAATGAATTTTGGTGGAATATCTTGCCTGATTTTTTTCACATTTTGTTGAGAATAAATTTCTAAAGGTTATGGTAATACAACTTTCATACTTTGGGAAAGTTGATGTTTGTTATCGTTAAAAGGGAATATTAAATTTCATGTTGGAAAGTATTATTAGCAAAGGTTCTGAAAACTGTAAACACCAAACAAATTATATCCACGTTATTCTTGCTTGAAAGAGCACTGAACTGTTCCTTAGTGAACACCAGATGGGGTTAAGGACAAATGAATACATAAAAAGAAAATCAGCTTACCGGGTATGTAATGTTTGTCCATCCTGTATTTCCTTACCAGCTGTTTTCTCTCTCCTTATAAGCATGTACTGGCTGAATGGTTCTGTGTTAATCCAGCATATCTCTAAACGAAGGCACAGTCTCACATGTTTAGTCAAGGTTTATGAATGTGGTGGTTATTGTAGTTTTATCTGCTGTCTGACAAAATGTTGTGTTGTGCTGCAAAAACATCAGTCAGGTTCTTTTACTTAATTTAAGGAGCAGTTAATGGCGTAATTATGAAGATATTCATAATTACTTTTGAAAAAATTTAAGAGGCTGAAAGTAAAGTCAACAAAGGGAATTTGAACTGAGATGCGTCTCTTTTTTGACAGCGTCGTCCATAATGTAACTCGGTGATGGGCAAGACTGGCTGATTGCAATATTTGGATATCATTTATGGTACTTCTCTTTTTTTAGATTTAAATTTCCTTGTTCACAAAGCTTTTAATTTCAGAAAAGAAACTAAATAGATAAATGTGTAGACTTTGATGGAAATTTTAGTTTTTTGGTCCCCAGCTTATATGTTTGTGTAGGAAAGACAGGTGACGGCCACTGCAGATGTGGCTCAGTGTGTGCGTTAACATGTTGAGAAACACTGATCAGAGTTTAGAGTATCCTGTCGGATGTAATTATAAACAGTGTAGTTGTGTTTCTGGAAAATATAGAAATTCAGTCAGCATGAGTAAGTGATAGTTATGTAATAATTTTTGGACTACTGGATTTTTCTCGTGAGGCTCTCCAGCCCCCTCTCTCTTCAAAATAGACTGATGCAGTCTCTGAGTAACATAATTGCTCCTGGTTTAACTAATTCCATGCAGTCTGTTTCTTGAAAAGCTATTAGTAACTCATGTAGGTAAGAAATTGTCCAAAGATTCATTACTGTGTTTACAACAGGTCACCTGGTCCCCGTTCTGAGCCGTATTAATCCATTGCATGTAATGTCAGTTTTAAAGATCTATTTTAATGTTATCCTCCCTTCTACACTCAGGTCCATACAAGTCTTCCAAGTGGCATTTTCCTATCAGTTTTCCTTTCAGGTTTTTCAGACCAAAATTTTGTATACATTTTTTACTTCCATGTGTGCTTCATGCCCTGCCCATCTAATCATCCTTAATTTGGTCACTTTATATTTGGTAAAGAGATCGAATTATGAATCCCTTTCTTATGCAGTTTTACCCAGCCTCCTGTTGCTTTCTTTCTCTCTGGGTCCACATATTCACTTTAGCATCTTTTTAAAACACCTTCAGTCTTTCCTCAAGATGGGAGAGCAGGTTTCACACCCATACAAAACAACAGGTAAAATTATAGTTCTGAATATTTTAACCTTACTTTTTGGATAGCACATGGAAAGACGAAAGATTCTGGACTAATTGGTACCAAGTATTCCCAGAATTTAATTTAATATAATAACCCCATAATTTCTTTGTGAATGTAATTTTATTTTGTTACTATCATTCCGAAATATATGAACTCATGACAGTTTTAAGGATTTGTTAGCTATATCTATAGTATGATTTTGTATTTAATTCTGGTGATGAGACATGAACAGGTACTTTGATATATCTGCATTTATTTGTAGACAGCTGTACTGACTGGTAATGTAAATACAGCTTTCTATGTTTTTTGTTATGGCATTTCCCTGATAAATTAATGTAATCTGCGTATTTAAATTCGCATACTATGGCGCTGCCTCCAGGACTTGAACTCCAAGTTTTAAGAATAGAGCACTGCGCACTGTGATATACTGCAACACATTACAGCTGGACCACATGTAAGCTGTGACATTAAAGATTAAATTCCAGTCTCTCCTCCTTTTCTTGGACCTTCCGAATTGCGTGCTCTAAAGATAGGTTGAAAAGCAGTGGTGATAAGGCATCTCCTTGTTTTAGGTCATCGCCCTTTTTGTAATTTGGTACTGTAATAGATTTTTTTCAATGCTGTGCCATTTCTTCCTTGTTCCAAATCACACTAATAAATTTGTCGATGTTCACATCTGCTTGGGTTGTTTCTACCAGGATTTTATCAGTACTTGGTGATTTATGGTTTTTTAGCATTTCAGTAACAATATCAGTATCAGAAGAACTAGGTTCAGGTGCTAATCGCTCAGCTGTTTGAATTTCACTCTGCCTAACACTGTTAATCCTATGTGAATTTATGGTTGAAAAATGCAGTTCTTCCATGTGTTTTGCATATTGTGGAAATCTGCAAGCATATCAGCATTATCATCCTTTGTGAAGGTATTTCTTGGTTGATGATAACTCTTCACTCTTATACAGTCACTAATATTTTTATTATTACTTTCAGTCGAGCTCATTAGTTTTGTCTTCAGTTACTATCTCTCTTGTTTCCTCAGGTCCTGTTTGTTTCACATTTTGCATTGTTCAGATTATCTTACTTAATTGTGTTTGGATTCTGTGGCCATCGCAGTTTAGCTTGATTTGTTTGATCTAACTAGACTGTGCAGGTATAATCCATATCAGAATATACAGAGATACCACACACGTTCCTTGCAGAGTTTGATGTAAAAAATGCCATATCATTCATACATTATGCATGCTTTACCACAAGTATCATCTATGTAAGTGTAGCAAGAGATTGTAGGCAATATAAAAACATACATGCACGTCTTCAACATAAGATTTATTAATTATGTTTTACCTACTTCTTACTTAAAAGAAATTGGCAGATTGCAATTTAATGTACAGGTAGCCCTCGATTTGCGCCGATTCAGAATAACACCGATTTTGAAACCAGAAAGTCAAAAATGAAAAAAATATATTTTACTATTATTTATAACGTTTTACAATGTTTCTCGTACTGCTTCTTATACTAAACTGTAATTTTTACATCACTGATTTTGAATAACAATTATAAATACAGTCGTCTCTGCAATTATGTATGTTTCGTTGATGCGAATTTGCTCCAATGATGTAAGAAGACTAGCGCAAGAAGTGGGCTTGGACGAAGTGTCAGATGAAGATGTAACAGAACTTTGGAAAGCATGGGCAGCCTCTTTCCAATGAAAACTTAGAAGAATTGGCCGCACAACTGGGCCAAAAGGAAGAGGAGGAAAGAACGGAAGAAGAACTTCCTCTACGAGAAATGAAGACAAGATCTCCAGCGCATCCTCTCAGACATGGATAAACTCACTGATGAGCTCTGCGAGATAGACCATGACTGGGAGCGGAGTGCTACAGGGAAGAGGAGCATTATGGCATCCATGAGGCCTTATCATGAAATTTTGAAAGAAAGAAAGAAGAAATCACGACAGTCCACACTACATGCCTTCTTTAAAAAACATGACAATCCTCAACCAGGGACTTCGAAACAGAACTAACACCGGTTCATCACGCCATCACCGATTGTAAGTGTATAAAATATATTTTTTAAATTCCCTTTATTTTATTTACATTATTTCAGAGCTTTAAATGTAACGCCATTATATTAGTCATCAATGTTTGGGTGCTGGGAACGCATGTCATTGACTTCCCATTGATTCGCATTATAAAAGAGTTTCAATTTACGCCGATTCCGTTTACTTCGGTTCGTCCAGGAACGCATCCCCGGCGTAAATCGAGGGCTACCTGTATTAATTTTTTGCTTATCATGAGCTTACAAAGATCAGTCACATTAAATGGCATTTGTGTTGTTATCTGCGTAGAAGTTTGTCAATATCAAGTCGTGTGAAAATCTGTTATCATAATCATGTTTCATCATACCCATCCAACAGTTCTCAAGTTGATTCATGTGGACAGATGGAGATGGTTAGCCCTGTATGCATTCGTTTTACAGACATCACGCAAAGAATGCGGAATAGTGTTGACCATGGTTTTTGCCACTTTTATTTGTAACTCCCCAGATTTTACCGTATGAATCACGAGTCCCTGTGCACCTTTAAGAACAATTTGGCACAACTGGTTAAAAGAAGGGAGTGGTTAAGGTCACAGTCACATGACACCCACACCTAGGGTATGCGGGTACACAGTGACTTTTGAATCATCCTACATTTGACTGAGGTTTTTATATTGTAATGCTTTCCCAAGCCCGGCCGAAGGTTGCGCCAACATTAAGATTTTCCCAAGGAAGCTTGATGGAAATTTTAATCTGATATGATTCACTAACATTTATATTATTAGCTTCTTTAGATTAAATGTCTGCATACAAAAGTAATGCATTGCTCATTTACATACTGAAGATATGTCCTTAACTCCAGCAGTTAGTGGAGAGTGTGACGCTCAGCTCCTTTAAAAAAAACTGGATATTGTGTCTATGGAGACTTGATCAACCTAATTTTTATGTCTACCCTTTATGGTTCAACAATTCTGTTATGTTTCAAAGCACTTCTGTAAAGTAGTATCAGAATCTTCTTTGTTACACCTGCATGCAATACCATCAGGTTTGGTATATGTTATTTGCACTTTTGTAATCAGATTATTATAAATCATGTATGTAGGCATGGCTTGATAGTACAGTTTCTGGCAAGAAACTGATATATTCCACGTCTGTTAATAACAAGTGGCAAGGGAATCAGGAGGTTGAAGACGAGTGGCAGGTAAGGAAGCATATACCATCCAAACTATAAACATAATTTCCCAGTAGCAATACTTTCTTAGCTCACTGTGTCAGTTCCTATGTTGATAATGTTTTTGGTTTACCTGTTACCTGAAAGCAAGTGATGGAGTTGAAATGTACTGTATTGTGTGTCTACAGGATTTCTAGGAAGGGTACTGTACATATTTTAAGTTTTCTGTCTCAGATATGTAAGTGTGAATGTGTATATTATGAAACGTACATTATGTAGACCGTACAACACCGTAAAAGAAAATATTTACTAAACCATAACAGTGTTACAAATTGTGAATGCGCTGTTGGCGCCATGCATGTGGTCACCTTAGTCGATAGTTGATCAGGTGGAGGGACACATTTCTTGCAGTGGATTAAACTAAAATGAACTTAATATCTGATGTGTGGAGTCAGGTGTTTGCTTTCCTTGGCCTTGCTCTCCCATTGGTGTTTCTCTGGGCTGATGTCTCTCTGTATGACTTGGGCACATTGCTCAGTCAGTATAGTGATAAGACAGCTCTTCATCATAATGGCTCTAGGCCAACCCAGCTGCCTCGCCACTGGGTACAGGATTTTGTTTCCTGCAGAATAAAACTGGTCGGTGTGATGCTGACTGCTTTTGTCAGTATACACCAGATGTGGAGAAAATAAATTTGGCTGGGTCTTTCAGCAATACTGTTGGAAAAAACTTGGTCTTTTGGAAAATATAGTGGCTGGTGATGATACATGAGTCTTCTAACACAACTCAGGAACAAAGTACCAAAATCTCTAATGGAAAAGCCCAGAGTCATAAGGGTGTTCCCCCCCACCCGAGAGAAAATGTCAAATTCGAAGGGAAAACCAATGATGACCTGATTTTTTTTATATCAATGAAATTCAGTTTTGGAATATTTATGGCAGAATGTTTGTTGAAAGTTATGATGTCTTTGGCCAAACAAATAGATTTTGAATCGATTTTAGCAGATCCTATTTTTGGAATATCAATGGTACTCGATTGTTTTGGCCGTATTGCGATGTTCCTTATTTCAGAATAATCTAATTTCTTGTCACTAGAAGAGATCCAGATAAGTGTGGTGATGGTGCTGAAAAGACTTACAGAAAATTATTTTCTGTAATGTTTTCAGGAATGGCAGAGATATTTATATGTGTCTGTATAATCAGAAAGCTTGTTCTTTGGAGGATGGTGACTTCATTCTGGTTATTTTATTTGCCGAATTGAGGTATTTTAACTCATTTCCATTTCGGATGGTGACTGCCATTCTCTGTTACTCATATTAGATGTATATAACATGAAATGTTTGTTACAGGTTATTTATTACGAATCAAAATTAAAAATTTTCTTCACTGTTACTAAAGTGTAGCAGCAGTAATGAGCCTGTCCCCAGAATTTTGCATGAATGTACCTTTTGCTGATTGATCTGCTGTCAGTGTCAGCTAGTAGTACAGAGGTTTTAGCAGTATTAAAAATACTGCAGGATTTTGTTAGCATCTTGTGATCCCACTTATACAGTTTATGAAGATTTCTGACTTCTGGGTTGTTGCGCTTTGTAATCTGGTTGATGTTAACCAATGTTTCAGAGGTCATACTGCCTCCGTCATCAGGGCGATGAATATTCATCGCCCTGATGACAGGCTGTATGTATGACCTCTGAAACGTTGGTTAACATCGACCAGACTACACAGCGCAACAACCCAGAAGACAGAAATCTTCATACTCATCGCCCTGATGACGGAGGCAGTATGACCTCTGAAACGTTGGTAAACATCAACCAGACTACACAGTGCAACAACCTAGAAGACAGAAATCTTCATGCTCACTGCTGTTTAAACCTCAAATCTTATATACAGTTTATGTTTTTGACCCCGTGAAAACAGTTGCAACATTTTTTTCCCCCTTTAAAATTGTTTGATATGATTTTTTTTTTCTTTTGAATTCTCTTTTACGTCCTAATCACTGTGATGCTGTTCATATGAGTAGGATGACAGCCAATATTGCATGTGACTGTTGCTATCTCTGCATTGATTAACAGAGCACTGGCATATAGTGGGACAGCTTTACTTTTACTTTAACTTAAATGGGGCTTCGAGGCATCTCATATATATGCATTTGTTATTCATGTCAGTGCCTTGTGTTGGAAATGTCTGGTGGTGGATGTTTGCTTGTCTGCTGATAAGTTAACTCCAGTTTGTCAAATTTAAATAACTCTGATGGGGGAAAAACGTGTGTACAGAATTTTATTTGAAGCAGCCACGTGGATGGATGGGTAGACAGATTCTGCATGTATGAACTTCAAGTGACTTTATCTGATCCATTTATTCCTTTGGTGGTGATACCATTTGGTATGACTTACTTATTGAAAAAATATGACAAGAATTGTCAGCCACAGATTGTACCGTGTACTACTTACATATACATAGTTTCAAATGTGGTACCTGAGGATAATGTATTTTTAGATTTAAGTAAAAAATGGACATGAATTAAGTAAAAATTATTCGATTATTGATTACTATAATATTACATACACACTGAAACTTTTCTTAGCTTACTAGAAGACCCTGGTATCAGAGAAATGTGAATGATTTGTAGTGCATGAGTGGATGACAACATGATTAATCTATATTCATGAAAGAAAAACAGGTAGCCTTCATCAAGTCAGTTTTGTTTCTTTTCAATGTGTCTTTGACAGGTCTCTTCATATTATGATGTGGTCTGGAAATGTTCAATGGATGTACATCTATCTTGCAATTTAATGGTTATATTTTGAACATGAATTTGCATGACATGAGTTGGAATACCAGATGCTGTGTGGCAGAATTACTTCACTTTAATGAAGAGACAGTCCATTAATAAATTAATGAATAAATACATAAATTAATAGTTCTCATTTGGTTCATGTTAGAGCCATTTTACTGTCCTTTCCATAGTATCCAGAAACTAGTTCTCTAAGAAACAAGAGATTTTAAGTACATGATTTTTGAGCTTGGAGATTGAACTACAGAAAAAGGCAACTTAACAGTTAACTATGTTTTGTTATTGTTGTCGGCTTGATTATATTGCTTTTAATTATGTGCACTACCAGCTGCCACATTGTTAAATACAAGGAGTTTCTTTTTATGAAGAATGTAACCAATGTGTTTCCATAGTGTGTGTGTGTGTCCTGACATTCCTTGGCTCTAGTATACGCTGTTTCTTTAGTTGAAAGAGCATTCTCTGTATAGAGTATGCTGTTGTAACCAGTCATTTGATATAATAAAATGATGGCCACTGCAGATTACAGCTGTCCAGGGATGAAGAGCATTAAATTTTGAATTTTATTTTCATTTTATATATGAGCTTATGAATAAAATGTCAAAATTAGACCACTGCATGTATAAAGATGACTGTCTTCTGGGTTGTTGCACTGTGTAGTCTGTTAGAAGTCTACCGGTATTTCAGAGGTGCTTTCTGCCTCCATCATCACGGTGATGAGTATCTTGATTGCATGATGAACAGGCAAGTGAAAATTATGTACAGTTGAAGTGGATATTGTATTTTGTATTTATTATTTATATTGGCAGTGATACCGGCAGGAGCGATTCAGATTGCAAGTCAGGGCGAGACTGTGCAGGGACTGCACACGCTAACAATGACGAATGCAACGACGGCAGGTGGAGCGATTGTACAGTACGCTCAAGGTCAAGATGGTCAGTTCTTTGTGCCTGGTACGTAAATGAGTTGTCACAGTGGATAATGCGGTATGAAAGAAATTGTGCTCTTATGCCCTTGCTTTTGGAATTGGGATGGTGCTGACAACTATGACTTCATTGGCTCCCATAAACTCGTGTAACTGGTGTTTGTACTTCAGAAAGTTTAAAGAGTTTCAAGACATTTACCTTGCCTACCAGCCCTTAATCAATAGTAGAAAAGAGGCAGCTAAGTGAGACAGACAGCAACAGTCCACTAGTGTTCTGGGTATTATCAGTTCTCAGATATGTGTGTGAAACCTAGTTTATCACATGAAAAAGCCCACAAGAGGTCTTGTGTTTTACTGTATTTTGTTTTGGTATTATCCATTTTTAATTATTTTAAATATCAGCAGTTTAAAAATGTATAAAGTTTGCTTTGTCTTCAGGTATGAAGGTACTTCCTCTGAGGGGCCTCTTAGTTAACGCTGTTCTCCATCAGTGGAATTTTGAACTCATTCAGTAATCTCTTACAAATGGCAAATCAAGGAAGCAACAAACGAATATATCTCCATGATTACAGAAAGCAAGCACAAGTAGAAAAATTGTAGCGTTTATAAAATACTGTACTTATTTCTTGTCATCTTACTCAATGCAGACCCTATACAAATAAATAAATAAATTACAATTACATTTTTAATCAATTTGTTTACTGTTCAGAAACAGGAAGATTGGAAATCTCTGATGGACAGCTCCTCAAGCATTTTCAGTATTTGTAAAAGAAATGCTTTGTGTATTATAGTGGTAACACAAGGGGGAGGTATTGCTGGAGGTCCGATCATAGCTGAAGACCAGGCGAGAAAGAGAGAGATGCGGCTGCTCAAGAATAGGTGAGCGTAATGTGCATTCCACATGCTTCAGCATATTGCTAAAACCTGTTTCTGGGAGGCCAGAAAATAATATTCTTTGATCATAGTTTTGAGGTCAATTATATAGCTAGTCATGTTTGTGGGTGTTGGTAATTCATCATCATCATCATCATATAGTGTGTGGTTGTCTTCTGAAATTGGATTCACAGTCCAAGAATTGAGGTTTCGTATTTTATACTGCTATTGGTAGAAAAGAGAAGAATGGTAGAGGCCAGTTGAAAATGAAGTTTTTATGTATCTGTAGACAAACAATTGCAAGGAGAAAATTTAAGCACATCTTACTTTGTAGCTAAAATAATTGTGTATGCTTGTTGTTTGAACGAAGCTTCTGAATGATGGTGCGTCAGTACCCCAGAATTTGGTTTCAACCTTACTTTTTTACATGTAGAAGAATGTCTCCATGTGTTATGTTGTTTTGTAATGTTTCCAACAGGGAAGCTGCTAGAGAGTGTCGGAGAAAGAAGAAGGAATACATCAAGTGTCTAGAGAACCGTGTGGCTGTGTTAGAAAACCAGAACAAGGCTCTTATAGAGGAGCTCAAGTCTTTAAAAGAGTTATATTGTCAGCAAAAAACAGATTGAGGTTGATACTAGTGAACCTCATCCTGGGAAACTACTTGTTCACCTGTTACTGCCACCTGTGACGGGCTGGTTACTGTGTTTTGTGTTTGCGTCACATGTGCAATGGAAATTAACGCTGTAATTAACACAATGTTAATTATGTATTGTGACCAAAAATAAGTTACCACGTTATTGGTCATCTGGTTTTTTGAGGTGCATAGCTGTGATTGGCCTTGAGTGCCGTCCCGAGTCTTTACTTTAAGTCGCTGTAGGAAACTGCAGTATCTGACAGCATGGTTCGGTTGTTAGCCATTCTAAATCGGTATGCATTAGGATGGAATGCGTGGGCAAAGAAAGTACCTTACACTGTGAGTGAGTTTTTCCTGCTTTTTTATGTTAAAAAACTATCTAAAAAGAGCTGTTTTCTTAAGGTATGACAGAAGCATTGTTGACAGTATCTGTAAATTTTGTATTTAAGTATAACTAATGTCAACAATGAATAATATATGGAAGTGTGTTTGTAGGAAGGAAGAAAACTCGCATTGACTGTTGTGTGTATGAAGGCTTGTGAGAGGTGTAATGCCAAAGTTACGTTATAGGTATATCAGACGACCTGAATGAAGCTGTAAGACTTGTTCCAGGCTTGGAAAGTGATAGATGACGCCTCCTCTCCCCTCTTCACCCCCATATACTTCATTGTACTTGCATTGTGCCACCAAGACTGGTTTATAGTTTAGGATCTTGCTTTGGTACATACTCAGGGGCTAGGAAAGTAATTATGTGCCATAACCAATTTTCATGCTGTCACTTTCATTCTTTGTTGTATCAGGATACAGGAACCACAATCTTGAGTTCTGGTTTTTAAAACATTTAAACAGCTCTTTTTTTTTTGTATATTTCTTTTATTTGATAGTTTTCGTGGGAAAATGTTGATTTGAATAATGAGGATACTATGTTAACCCATGTCCTTTGTTAAATGTTTTGCTTTTAGAAGTTGATACATTTTTGAAGTCTATATTTTTCCTTTGTTGTGTGATATTGTACCCTGTATCTGAGAAGTATGTTGAGTACAAAACTGTTAGAAATCAGTGCTTAAAGTGTGAGGGGTTAGGGCAGATATTTTATGTTTACTTACAAAACAGTGTTTTATATACGGCAAACACATCTGCTTCTGCCTGGCAGTTCACGTTGCAGTGAAGGCTGGTGATTATAATTATCGAAACTCGTGTCATAAGTACAGTATCATTGGCTGTATTGTTGGGTGGCCATATATCATACTGTACATAATCTTCACGTTTAATTTGTTTTCAAACCTGTTTATTGTGTATGTACTATTAGATATTTCCAAACACCTATCAGTAATTTTATGGTCATAATCGATTTTGCACATAAGCATAAAATGGAGATAATGTACCAGCACTGGTATGATTTTCAAATTGTTTTTATTGTTTAGATGCCATTGTACATTGTGTTGTACAACAATATTAGGATTCTTTGGTTTTTACTTTTTGCTAAGGCAAATATTTGTAATAGTTGTTGGGATAACATATTTTATCATGTGCATAAAAAGATTTGTCCCTTTCTACTATAAATGAACTGGAGCAGTGGTATTTAACCTTTTTTGTTCGTGTACCCCCAGATATAATTTCTCTTCAACTTTGTACCACCAAAGTTGTTTGTGTATAATTCAGGTTATACAAAGTATATAATCTACGTCTAAAATAAATTAAATAAATTACGTTACTGATTATTAAGTGTTTATCATAAAATAATATATATATGTATATTAAATTTCACGTACCCCTGAGATGTGTTCGCGTACCCCAGGTTGAATACCACTGAACTAGAGCATCGCAGAGGTATATCTGTGTGCCATCTCTCACTTGGGAATTTGATTTTTTTTTTTTAAAAAACGTTATATTTGGCATTGTTCAGTACCCAAAATGAAGAGAGACATTTCACATTCTAAAACTCGCTGAAAGTTCAGGGATAGTCAGGGGACCATGTCACCTGGTTTTATGAAAAATGTTCCCCCTTCCACTTCTATGCTTTAAGCTCTGTGTCTCAGTTGATAATTATAGAGAAACCCTGTACTGCACTGGGATGTCTGTCTGCAAGGGAGCAACAAATGTTTGAAAGTCAGATTATGACAAGTGAAATGCTGAAGGAGAGTTGTTGTTGTTATTATTATTATTCATATAAGGAATGTACATATATATATTTTTTTAAATCAGTCGACATAAACTATATTCTAATGTTAAAATTACATAACTATGTGTTTCAACTTATCAGTCATTCCCAAGAACCTAAACATTTCTCAGTCCTGTGTTTGTCTTTGTAATATTTACAAAACCTGTGCATACATTTAGCAGACATTTTCTACAAAATTGAAAAATGAAATATAATCGTTCTGGCTAAAATTTTTGACACACCCATTGTTTCTCATAACATGATGTTTCAGGAACTGGATCTGTCTGTGTCATCTGGTAAAATAAGGGGGACAAAAGGGTTCCTATTCTATGGGGTCCCTTAGAAGGAGCTGTTCTCCATCACTGGCTTCAAAACACTGTGTTATGAGAAACATGATGGATAATGTCCAAAATGTTAGCTGAAAATATCACAATACAGCATTGTCAATATCCTTTAGAATGATATTAAATATTATCTTAACATTAAAACCCTACTTACACCACAGGTTTTCATAAGATAGAATAATTAATGTAATCTATATCGATGTTTTGGTTCTGATAGTCATTGATGCTTCATTATTTCATTTGTAATATATAATCTCTATCTAGTAGGCTATCTGTTTTCTGTATCTTCACTTCTCTTCCATTTTCCTGTAGTATATGTTCATTTAATTATATTTCTATCTACCTGTATTGATATTACTAATTTGTAAAATATTCTTACACTTCAGTGTTATTGATTATATTTGTTGATGTATGTTCATGCTAAATGTGCGAGTTGTACTGTACTTTGTGTACTGACTGCTGTATGACCAGCTGTTTATGGGCATTACATGTACATGTACTGTAGTAATACATGGGCAGATGGTGCATAAAGTGTCTAGGATATGGCAATTTAAAAATAATACAAGACTGAAAGATGTACTTTGGACTGCATTGAAATTTGAAAGGTGTACTTTATGTCGTGATAATGTGGGTTGCCTAGTTCTTAGGTAAAAAGTTACAGGCAGACATATTTGGGTTCAGAAGATGTTCTTTGCTTGTGCTGGAGCGTGAAGAACACCTACAAAAATCACTGTGGACAAATAAGAGATTGATGATGACCAGTGACTTGAAATGTGCAGCCCTGTAAGTTTTAATATGAAAATATTGTTTGTGTTGACTGATTAAATATAAATAATATTCCTTACCTCAATGAAAGTTATTCACAATAGGATGATAAAATACAAGTTAGCTTATTATTAAATTTATTTAGTGATATTGTTCATACCTTACAACTGTACACTTGAGAGTTAAATGACATTAGCTTAAAGGGGGAAAAAAAATCAAGTGATTGTTTGTAAATACTTGTATTTTTACATATCAAAATGGGTGGTCTCTTCCTTGTAAGAAAAAGTCAAGGTTAAGTATACCTTGCTGCAAACTGTTGCCTTCTTTTGTAAACAATTGCCATGCCACCATCATTTTATAAATAGCACATGTTTTGTAAATATAAATCTATAATGTAGATGTTAAAAAGAGAATATAATCTTTGGAAAGTACATGCAGTTCACAAAATGAGGTTATATGTTTACATTTGATAAATGCCAGCATTATTCAGTGAAACCTGGATACAAACTCTTTAACCTTTTCACCATTTCAGAATGGAACATTTATGTTTTGTGGATGTCTCTGTTCTTTGTGCTGTAATATTGGGTGAGTATGAGCTAACTCAGTTGTCTGGTGTACAAGGAATATGGTACAGAACTTAAAAGTGGTGTTTTCTTTTCAGATAGGCTATAGAGACCAAGTCATGGCAGTGCAATCATCCATGTTGATGTTGGCCTGGGCAGTAATGCCAACATTTCAGAGGAACATAAGCCTCCAGGTTCAGGGCTAAAGTGCAGTATGTGCCTGTGAAACATTGAGGAAGCAAGTTAAGTTTTGATTTGAATTGTTTAATGTGGAAAGTCACAAAAATCCAGTGCAGGTAAGTAAATTTTAAATGTCAGCTACAGTATGTTTAACATATTTAATTTAACTGTCAAGAAAGTCACACTTAGAATGACTTTTGTTGTTAGCTAGTTATCTACATGCTCTGCTGGCAAACAGCCAACCACAGGAAACTTAATTATTATGAATATTAGTGGGTATGAATTCATCAAGTTATTATTACTGCTATTGATTTAACGGAGTATAAATTCAGTTTTTAATTAGGTTTGTCATCTGGTGGTATGATCAGGATATAGGTTAGGTTAATATTAAGTTTTGTTTTTCAACATTTTAACAGTTGTAAATAACCAGCCAGTTATGTTGGCAATAAGCCCACATACTAATTATTTTCACCAACAAGAATGGCTAAGGATGTATTGCCTAAAATAATTTCTTTTATATTAAGCTTAATGGTAACCTACAGATGTTTTCCATCTTCCCTGGTATGCTGTTAGAATAATAATTTGTGGTTATATTTATTAATCATTTATTTTTAACTTGAATTACTTGATATACAACAGACTTGTGAATACAATTATGAAAATACAATCTGGGACCAGGATAAAGAAACTGCAGTGGTCTATGTTGTACAGCACTGCAGTGTTGTACCACCTACAGCTGATCATTGTGTAATTGTACACTTCTCAATTTAAAAACAGGTTTTAACCATGTTGGAAACTGCGTTACTAAAGCTAGACACTTTGGAATCCTATCCTAAATGATTCTTGTAATGTTCCATAGAGAGTGACAGATACTAAACAGTTAATATTAAATATGTTCATTACAACTAATCTTATATTCAGGACAAGCAGTCAAAACAATGCATTCTGGAAATTAACTGCAGGACAATTTTGAACGCCTTTAATTAAAATACAGACAACAAATGTGTTACAACGTAAATGCAGGAAAATTGGCCAGCTTGGGTTCTTGAACATCCACCAGGAAATGAATTACACCAGAAATACCTGTTGAAGAAGAACTTCATACAATTACTTTCACATAAAATATCTGGTGAGAAGAACATTTATTTTAATCTTATACAGGCATGTCTCATAATGTATAAAGGATCAATTCCTGAAAGGAAGCCATGGAGTATGATAAATATATATATATGCACCCTATAAATTAATTATACATTATTTTATTTCTTTGCCTTCATCTCAAAGGCTATGCATGTAGAATTATGTAGTTCGAAAACTAGTCGTGCGATGCAAGCACAAAGTCGGAGTTGTCTGTATGCAGTGTACATTACAACACAGCAGTAGATGGAAATGGCACAACATGCACTGTGTGGAATTCCATGCTGGTGCGTTTCAATTTTACTAAAACTAGCAAAATGTAATTGATTTGGTTAGTTAATAATAAGCAGATGACAGGACGAATTAATTTTCCATACCTTCAAACAGTGACAAGGGTCTATCAGGAGTATGATATTGTTGTTTCCCATAAGACATACACCATTCTGCAAATTTGCAGGCTCGATGAAGATGTTTGAGGTCCTGAAAATATAAGTGTAACTTGATATTTACATATTACCTACAATGACAAAATAAAATATTTTGGAACCTTACATGTGAAAATTGCTTGAAACAAAAAATTTCTGATGCTAATGCTTCGTAAGTTATTGAATGTCATGTAATCAAAGTAATGTACCAGAATTTACTTTCTGTGAGGATACCATGTTTAGGTACAAGGTAGGAGGAACTTTAAAAGTTAGCAAATGTATGCTTAGTGTTAAAATGGTGGTGTGTTCACCAGATAAAATACTGAGTAAATACTGCTTGCAGCTTAGTAGCCATAGAAGAATAAAACATATTAAATAAATTTGTTATTCTTATTCTTTAATAATTGTAATCATCTGTGACATCATTACCACACAAGGTTGAACATCTATTACATTAGTGTTACCAATTATAGGAAATTAGAACATAATTTTGGAACAGCCTTCAATAGTAAAATGCCCCCGCCAGATTTAATGAAAATCCATTCAGCTGTTCTTGAGTATTATAAGTGTATGGGCAGACACTGACAATGATTTCACCATGACACACTGTCACAGGTCTTCATAGAGTATCATGGGTAATGATGTCATCATGGAGGATCATCTGCTCAAACGCTTGAGCTTCTGTGACATTGGTATTCATATTTGTAAGAAATTAAGAAATACAAATTCTGACCAGCCTCAAATAGCATAACCTCCATCCAAATGTCATTAAAATATGTTCATCCATTTATGAGTTGTTACGTGCAGATGGACAGAAACAGCGAACTTAATAGGCATTCTGCAGGGATGCAGACATGCCAAAAATGAGTCATCGAAGGTATCGTGTCTTACCCCAGTTAAGTGATATAGAACGAGGAATGTGTACCCATTTCCAGCTACTCCATGACAAATGCTGTAACCCTTTGAGAGCATACCTCTCCTCCACACCACATCCCCACATTTCAATGCTGTTTGGAGATACTGATCATCACCAAACACCTATTGGAAGAAATAAAATGTAACTTTGTATATCAATAAATGAGTCTGACTTTAATATATTACATATTCAAAAATAATGACCATACAGACTGCTACTTGCTCTGTCTACCAATCCTTGCTGCAAACAAACAGATGATTTGAAATCTACTTTAGAGGGTGCAAAGCAACTTTCCATGATACATTACAATACAATACACAATATAATAGAATCTGCTGGGAAAAGGCTTTAGCACAGAAGTAAAAGTTTGGTAGAAAAGGACATAAAGAATACAGTAATCCATTTTCCAGTTGTGGATTTTCATTTTTATCCAGTTTTAACCAAATATGGTGTTTGGTTTTATGTATCTGTGATTTGTAATATGCATGCACACAAAATAAGTCAGAGGCTTCCACACTATTAGACCTGCATCTGTGGGTGGCAAGTCTACAAGGGCAACCAAAACCAGTTAAATCAAGTTAAACTTCCACAAATGAATTATCATGACCTCATGCCCTCTTGATTGGTTGTGTATGAAACAGTATATAGTTCCTGCTGTACCTTATATGCTTGGGCAAACAGAAACACAATCCCAGGAGCTCCATGACACCACTGTACCAGTCTGTCCGTGTTGTTGCCGAGGGATGAAGGAAAGTTACCGGAAGGGAAGCATAACCCTTGCAGATAGTCAATTGTTGGGCGAACCAAATTATTGAGATCAGATTCAGACATGTAGTCCTTAGCCTGCACAGAGTAAATATCACAGATAACCAGACATTACAACTTTAGAGGAATCACCCACTTATCTGAGGAAATTTCATATGTCCCTCAAACCTGAGGCATTCAGGGTAACAACAGTAATCCATTGGTTATTAGATACCTTGGAAAGACTATCAGTACAACAGCAATACTGCAACATATAGAAGAATAATGCAGGCACACCACAAACCACAAGTGAAGCATATAGCCAAAATGCAAACATGTTTTGAAAGAGGTGGTATATTTATTCTAATATGAAGATATGGAAATACATAACTTGCACAATTTATTGCAGAAACATTGTCCCTTCCACAAAAACTGAAGATGTTTGATGCCTGTAACATAAGCAGTTTGACTTAAAATCCAATTTATAGTTTTCAGGATTTTTATTTTGAAGAGAGTTAGGTGTGCTTAAAATAACTATTAGCTACTACGCACTTGTCCATTTGCATACTATACTAAACCAGCACAAACTATGTTCAGGAGCACACCACTACAGTAAACAGAAAAACTGAAATTGTTTACATCTGTTTTAAATGAACTAGACTGAATTTGTTGGAATATTTAACAGCAAAGGGAACAGTTTATGTTTGGTGAGTAGAACAATAATAATCTCTAAAAAGAAATACATTGTGAGTAAAGCAAAATTTAAGACTTCTGTCTGAATGAATAAGCCATGAATTACTTTCATTACCCCTTATAAAGGAAATGTGACATAACACAAATATAAGAATTGACTTCATAGAATTAACACCATTGGAAGTGAAAGACCATACAAATGAAGTGTCTCTAAACATTAGTTACGCCTAAGTAATAATTACTATTTTGGCATCATGTAACACTACACATGCAGAGGTATTAGGAAAGAAACACTGTTGGATGTGTGAAAATGAAAATAGGGAAACTGAGCGCTACATATGATGGAGAGTGAAGTTGGCTGTAGACACCGTACTGAGTAACAAGTCTGTTTATCAAGCATGAAACATCATAGTGATCAATGCTAACATTTATATTGCAATGAAAATTGATTATTTTTAGAGACTGGAATTGTGGCTATGCCTAAGCAGTGGAAAATATGACTATTTACTACATGCCCAACAAGCCACGGTGGTCTAGCGGTTAGGACACTGGTCTTGTAATCCTGGGGTCTCGGGTTCGATTCCCGGCGGTGCCCGAATTTATAACTTGTGTTGGGCAAGGCCGTGGTCTAGGCAACACGGAGTTTTCCTCCGGGGGTTTCTCCGTGGCATCCCAACAATTACTCCATTCACACACAGAAGAAGGCAATGGCAAACCACTTCTGGATCATCTGCCAAGAACGTATATGAACAGGTCCCAGTCCGAGAAAAGGATGGAAGGATCCTGTTCATATGGAGCTGTCGTCAGACAGAACACTAAATAAATAACTACATGCCCATGTGAACAAATGGAGCAGAAACTTGGACATGGACCATGATGTTAGTAGACAAACAGCATCACAGATAATACTTTGAAGGAGTATAAAAGGAAAAATTAAAAGACTATAAGATTAAAAAATAATAGAATTTGCAAATAAACACTTAGGAAGTCAAATTAACAAACAGAAGAATAATAATGTATGGAGATGTTTTTGAGAATTTTGAGACAGAAGTTGAGGAGGAGGAATTATGGGAAAACAGAGACAGATGGAGAGGTTTGGCTGCCAGAAGACCACATGAAGTAGAAAGTTGTAGAAGGAAGAGGAGGATGAAAACTTTAGGATTAAAGAAATTTATGAATTTACATAAATTTTCTGAATAAAATGTTTGAGGCATCATTACATGACAGGCGATACAAGTGTACTTTTCTTTGCTTTACAAGGACCTGTGAAGAAGCTTTTGTTTTAAAATGCTGTACCTGAAGCAACATGTAGAGTATTCCTGATATGCCGTGTGCCGCTCCCAGATAATATTTTCCATGCCACATATACATCAAGGGTACATTTCTGCCCTCCTGTTGGGCAAGTTTTTTGCCTGAGCTGAGAACTGCAGATACCACCTAAGACAATTACATTAAACATTAAAGAACACTTGTAAGGGGGAAAGTATGTTGAGAAGTGACAGTGATAGTATCACTCTGCAGTAACAAGCAGAGGATTCCTGCCAGGCCATGAGTAGCACCAATGTAATACTCCCTTTGGCACATAAATATGAGTGCCTGACCTGACTGAAGAAAAGCAGATACCACTTTTTGCATTCTTCTGTGAATCCTTTCTAACTTTCCAAGTTTAGTGGCTAGACAGAAGTGGAAAGCCGTATTTATAGTAAAGTTGTGAAGGATTAATGTCAACACGTTTCTAATTTTAAGCATTAACACAACAACGAACCTCTGTGTCATTTGTTATGCTGCTGTGTTTCATTAATTAAATGGAGCATCCACAATTTGATGGACTCTCACTTGCCTTCAGTTACTGATCTAATTTAATCTATGTTCTAGGTATGTGCCAAGTGTAGGAAAAAAAGTATTTTCTGTCATTATTTACTATTGTATCAAAGATGGGTGATGATAGGTTAAAGTGACACCCACCTGTTGAATGATTTTGGAGTCAATTATGTCTTGTCCAAGATGTTTGTGTAGGTACAAAAGAGCAAATAAGTATCCTGTTCGTCCATATAATATCTCATCAGGTAGATCTGAGCTCAGATTCAATACCTGCGGTAACATCTTCTTCAGCCTAACAACATGAAAATGAAATTAAATATTATACCAAAGTCTTTATAACACTTTGGATTAAATATTGTGAGGTCAGGGGCTGGTACAGGTTCTAGGGATGTCAATATACTTGCACCACATATCTAGGAAAATGTCACCTGACACACTAAATGATGGTTAAAAAATATACATCAGGTCCCATTATACCTGTCAATGCACTCTTGACACATAGGCTCCACACCCTGTCTGTGATACAGCAGAGCACCAATGGCCAGTGGACCTGCATCCCCATTCAGAAAGCTTACACGGTGATTTTTGAGCTTTGAAAGCACTCTCTCTGTCATTTTCAGAGCTCTCTGGAACACAACAGTAACCTATGTAACCAATGTTTCCTAATCATTCTTTTTAGCTGTATACTACATCTTATGGTCTTACTTCTTCATATGAGTTGTCAAGCCTCTGACTCATCAAGATGTACAACAGGGCTATTCCAGATGTTCCAGTGTAGACTGAATAATCGTGACTATCACTCTCATGAAGTCCTGCATGAAGTTCAGTTAACAATTTATTTATAGCAGACAGCAATTTCTCTTGAAAATCTTGAAGTATCTGTGGAAATAACACATAACTGAACAATACATAAACCTAGGAACTTCTTCATATCAATATATTCTTCTTGCATACAGGTGTCTTCTGATCCTACAAAAGTGCACCTTACAGGTTAAATTACCTTTGTTAGATCTGAACCATTATGTGCACTTTAGCTTTTCTGTTCTTTCTGAAATGAAAGTTTGCTTCTTCTGCAAATGGTGTCACATCACAGAAATAGTGCTAACAATTCCTTATATTTAATGTACATGTGACACGTACAACAGCACCATGACATCTGAGACAGTAAAAACACAGTCTGTTTTGAAGGTTTCTTTCAGACATAGAGATGATATAAATGAACATAGAACAGCTATCATATGTATTATTTTATTATTATTATTTATTTAGTGTTCTGTCTGACGACAGGTCCATATGAACAGGATCCTTCCATCCTTTTCTCGGACTGGGACCTGTTCATATACGTTCTTGGCAGATGATCCAGAAGTGGTTTGCCATTGCCTTCTTCTGTGTGTGAATGGAGTAATTGTTGGGATGCCACGGAGGAAAACTCCGTGTTGCCTAGACCACGGCCTTGCCCAACACAAGTTATAAATTCGGGCACTGCCGGGAATCGAACCCGAGACCCCAGGATTACAAGGCCAGCGTTCTAACCGCTAGACCACCGAGGCTTATCATATGTATATATATTTTTAAATAATAAATGATAAGGAAAGTACAGTTATTGAGTATATTAGGATTATGGGTCCTGAATTCAGACTTTATATTTTAAAACAATCTGATGTTAAGGAATGAAAGTTCATATAAAAGCAATCAATGAACAAAAAAGAATGCTCAAGTATGAAGTTCAGTGAATAACACTTCAATTTACAAACTCTTTTAGATGACATTATTCAATAGTAAAAATTAAGTGACATGTTTTGTAAATGTCAATGTTGCAGATTTTTTAATCGTGGCTCATAAATATTTTGAATTTCGTGAGTGTGTCTTGAGTTTGAGTCGCATAATTCATTCTTTTAGTGCTGGCTTAAACTTATTTATATCATAATTTACACTTTTTATAGGAAGAGAGGGGGAAGATTACTGAATAGTTTAATTCCAGTACAGTAAATTCCTTTCAATATTTAGTGAGGTTAGTGTTTGGCACATTAAGGATATATCAGTATCTTGTACTTATATTGTGAATATTTGAGTTTGTTTGGAATATTTCTATGTTGTCCGCTACAAATTATAATAATGAAAGCAAAAGCTCACTGGCTAGTGGAAGAATATTAAATTAAATTCATCTTTATGCACAAACCTTCCCATCTTCCAAATTGAAACCACTGTTCTCTTTATTCGGCACAAAATCATCGTACGGATTCTTAAATTCCCTTTTATCTGCCATTTCTTCATTAAAGTACAATATCAAAATAAACGATCGTTTTCTAACATGAAAAATATATTGACATAAATCAAAGCCCAAAATCACACAGCTGTTCGGTTACCATGACAACCATCTACGAAGTAGGTAACCAACAAATCAATGCAAATATGAAATATCCCCACAACAGCGATGTTGATACTGGTCTTCTAGGTTTGACAGTATAGACTTATAATTATCATATCTTGAAGATGGAGGCGATACGTTCTTCCGAAACATTGTTGACCACAAGACTACACGGTTTCACAACCGAGACCGCAATCGACATGAATATCCCATTTGTAATTTCCCTTATATTTTATTTCTCGGTAACGACGACTGTACGAGAACAATAATTTCGATTACAATATACGTAAACCACCATCAAAATTGAGATCTGGACCCAGTCTTTAGTGCAGGATGGATTGTTTATCAAGAAACATTGGAAGTGAAAGAATAATGAAAGTTGATGTTCGCAGATATTTTACAACTAGAAAGATCTAGGTTAATGTATCCAACAACGACTTAGTATTAAAATCAAATGTTTATAAAGTCGGTTAACATTCAAAATTTGAAATAGGACACACATTTTGCATGGTAATCTCATAAACCCTAACATTTACGTACGAATTAATTTAAGAACAGGCATTTGGAAATGGAACACTTGAGTCAGGACGTTCAAAGGAGGCACTTTGATGTTCTTTTGGAGGTATGTTTGTAATTCGAAGGTTTCTTTACCATAGCTGCTGCTATCATCTACCGATGTTCATACATGGTTATTGGCAAAATAAATACATAAAAATGCGAATCCATACAACAGAATACTTCTAGTAAAATAAGACAGTAATTAATTATTTAATTATTGAATAGTTTGATCCAACTTTGTCATAGATTGTAGATCCTATAGATGACATCATTCGAAGGGTATTCAACTGTCACCTCATGTAAAGAACCATGTGTAAAAGCAAATCGATAGTGAATCGTCTTTGATGTGTGAGATTGATGGCGGTACTCATGGTATTATGTTGTTTGTAGTACAACATTTTTAAGCAATATAAATATCAGAGTTGCTATAAATTTACTTATCAGTGTGTCGTTTTAACAGATGATTAATTTTAGTGTTGGCGTTATATTGCCTTCAGCAGGTTTTAGTGAGAGATTTGGAGTTCCTGTTCCTAAACAGTATTATGAAGTGTTGGTAAGATCTTGGAATATAGCCTACATTTGTAGAGTTCTGTCATTGTGTTTTACGAGTGCCCAGATGTAGTACGATTTATAAAAATGGTTCATTTCGCAGGGGAAACCACTCTTTTTATATGCAGTAGAAGAATTTAATCGTATTCACTGGGTGAAGAAGATTGTACTTGTTGTTGACAACCCAGAGCATGTGCAAGGTTTACTTGAAGAATCGCATGCTAATAGGGAAAAAGTGTCCGTTGTTCAGGGAGAAAATACACGTCACCGATCGATCCGAGCTGGGGTGCAAGCACTTCAAAAAAATGGTAAGCTGATGAACATAAATGTATATGTGAACAGATTCAAATTGCAATAAAATAACATTTAAATTTTTATGTACATAAATGACACTTCATTTAAAAGGTTTGAAGTTTGAACTTACAATGTATTGGAAAGTTAGAGTTTGAAAATGTGGTTACCAGCCGTTTACTTCTATTGATATTTGTAGGGTGTGAATGCTTTGGCTTCAGACTATTTGAGAAACAGCAAATTCATTTGCCACCCCAGAATCTTTGAAAGGAAACAAAATATTAAATTACTGTTGTTGTTTTCTTTGTTGTCATTTTTATAGACTCTTATTAACTTCCAGTCTGTGGATATGAGAATAGTCAATAAGAATGCGGCATCAAAATTTAAATTGCATAATTTGTTTTTTGAAGTACTATAATCTGATCATTTGTATACACATTAAAATTTAAACCATTGCTTGTGGTTGACTTAAGAGAGAATTGTTGGAAATGTTGTGTCAGTGTGTTAACACCAGTTTAAAAATAAATTAGAACAAGTGAAACAAAATTCATCAATGTAAGTGACTTAAGAATTTCTGCTTGTGGTGAGAAAGCTTATTTAGTTTGCAAAATCAACTCACATGAGGGGAGTGGGCAACCATATTTTGAAATTTTTCATATTTGTAAGATTTGTTTTATTATATGGTATTGTAATACCAGTATACTGTCCTGTTGTAGAGAGCAACTTGAAAGTGTTGATTGTTCATGATGCTGCACGACCCCTAGTACCATCAGAGTTGGTTGAGGAATTGGTGATTGCAGCGGAAGAACATGGTGCAGCTGGTGCTGTTAGGCCTCTGATCTCCACAGTTCTTCAAGCCAATTCAGATGGATTCCTCGACCACAGTTTGGATAGGTGCAAACATGTATCCAGTGAAACACCACAGGCTTTCCAGTTTGACATTCTGGCATCTGCTTACAACAAGGTTTATTTCCTGTTACTCAGTGTCATGGAGGGTAATATTAAAATGGATCTTGTAGAATAGGGTGTGAAGGTGTGGACCACATTTAACAGGTTTAGACTACGAACAAATAATGAGGATTGATGAACGTGTTATATTTATTTTAGCAATCACACAATTGTTTTATTTTCTATTATAAATTAATATATTTCAATATTGATACAAACAAAATGCAGCAATGTAAATTTGATGAACATTTATAATGTATCTATGGATTCCATAAAACCAGCAAGTTTCTTAACTTGCTCAGCAACTTTCATATTTTGAAGAAAGATTTTACACTACCGAATTATACTCATGAAAGTGAGCTTAAAATATAGGTGGTAATTAGAGATGTGTGAACATATCACATTTGGTGTTGACTTGGCTGAGCGGCTGTGAGTGTTAACTTCTGGGAAGAACTCTGTTCCATGTGGGTGGTTAGCATTAAAGTCTGATAAAATCTTCTCTATCATGCATGGATCACAGTAAGAAGAGCAGAAGAGAAGCTCGGTACATACGCTGTTTATACACATCAGATATAAACTATGATTCATTTGGAGGAGGAATATTATACAGAATTTTTATAGATGCTGGAATACTGATATAAATTAAAACTATAATAGAGGTTGTATAGGCAGTGCTGATTACAGGGTGTTTCACAACCAGGCTCATATGTAGGGGAAGTAATTTTGAGTAAAAAATATTAATTCAACATTGGTCCTATTTACAGCTGTTGTGGATCTATGGAAATTTCAAGGTGCACACAAGGAAAAATAAATAAGATTATTAATCTGATTCATTTATTGCTATATTTTAAGAGATACAGGTTATAAGTGTTCAAAACAAAGAAGAGTTGATGAGTTCAAGAGATCTGGATTCAATTCATGTCAACCGAGTTACCGTAGGAGAGTTGGCTTTAAGCCGTAGTATGTAATGCTGTTTATGGCATTCTGTGTTTAGTGCAGTGACGAGGAGCTGGATACTGGAACAGAATGCTTGCAGCTAGCTCTCAGTCACACTGGAGTTCGGGCTAGGCTCATTGAAGGGCCCCCTGATCTCTGGAAGGTGACCCACAAGAAGGACATTTATGCTGCTGTTGGCTGTCTGAGAGGCAAGTGCGTTGCAGAAATTTTATTGTGAAGTTGAATATGGAGACTTTTAGTAATGCTCTAAAATTTATATTAGCAGATAACTGTTAATTCCTGTCTGATGCTATGAGATCCTGCCTCCAGTTTTATTTAGTTGTAATTCAGTTTTCAGTGTTTATAGTATAGTTATCCATGTTTAAACATTACACTACTTGTATTCTCTTAACATAAATGTATATGAACTCAAAACTACATTCCAGGTTTCTTGTTTCAGACTGTCTTTGTCAACAATGTGCTAATTTATATGATATTAAGTTTTCGTGGTGGCATTGAACTCTGGATAGGGACTGATGGGAAGCTGTATTGAACATGGTAGAGAATCTTCTCATTCTGCAAGAGATGAAGTTAGATAGGGTCAAGAATGTCCTATGGTACCATGATGTCATTATAAAAATCTTAGAAGTCAGTCACCGATTGTTTTTGTATTGAACGTCACTGATGCTACAGTGATGAATTTTTCCAGTATCAGAGTGTACGTGTTGGATCACGTGTCTTCTCAGTGATTTCACGTTCTTGTGAGTCTGAAGATGGTTGTCTTCTGATTTGTTGTGTTGTGTGGTGTACTAGAAGTTTTCAAACATTTTAGAGGTGTTGGAGGGGAGGATGACACCCAGATGATGGAAATAACAAGCACCTCTGACGTGTCAGTAAACTTATAACAGCCTACTACAGAACAACATCTCAGAAGACAACCATCTTCATGTGTCTTCTCGTTTTTTCTTGTTGTGCATATATTGTCCTCACTCATCATCTAATCCGTTAAGTGGCCAGAAGTCTCATTGTCTCCATTAAGGTTCTCTGGTCAGTGTGTCCAATCGCAAGACTTCCAGCTCACCTGTGCAGTTCTGTCTTTTCATCTGTGTTATTGCCTTGGTTCCATTCTTGGCCAGTTGTTCCGTCAGTTTCAATGGCTCTTTGATACTGGAAATCGATCTTCTTGATAGGCTCTTTGTCAAGTGCACTTCTTCATGCACAGCGAATGAGATCAAGGTATAATGGCAAAAAGAGCTATAATACATGTTTCGCTGTTATTGTAGATTTCTCATCCTGTCTGAGCAGTTAATAAGTCAGACTTGTATTTTGGAGGTTTGTGGTTTGAATCTTACTCTGTTATTCTGAGTTTGTTTCCATGATTCTGATGATTGCATTTAGGTAAATGGCAAGATGGTGTTTTGAAATAGACTAAAGCTGGTTCCTTCTTATCCTTTTTGGTTTGTTACTTTATAATCCTCTGATGTAACTACTGGATTCGTAGTCTGTCATGTCAAAACTGTTACATAAATGGCACAGTTGGTGTAATTGATTGACCCAGACAATTGTACACACAGTTTTAATATGGTTCTTCATACAAATATTTAATCATAGTTTATATGATGTGAACAACTTTATTTCTTGTTCATTTAGAGAGAACAAACCAAGTTTGTATCATGGCATCCGAAGAAAATGATACAGTGAGACTCTTGACAGAAACCCTTGAATCCAAAGTGTCGATGGTGCAGTGTGTGGTAACGTCCGTCGATTCAGCCAGAATGTCGTCTAGAGGAAGTTTTAACACTGTAGTTTTCTTCCACCTGCATGAGATTGATCAAGACAATCAGCTTTTGGACTTAGCAGCCATGTTGGATGTAGATCACCAGGTAAGGATCTTTAATGTTTTCGTAAGACGACCGAATTTCAGAATCAATCTGTTTTTATGGGCTAAGGTAATGTAATATTCACAAGGTTCCTTTGAACTAAATGCCTGTTTGAGATGATGAAAAAAGTAATGTAAACATTCTTTCAAGCTGATTGCAGATGACTTTGAGAATTAAGCATTATTATGCGATCCGTGGCGTAGCAGCCCTCTGAGAGCCAAAGCCGACTAGCTGGCTGCTGGCCTCACATTCACATGCCTAAGCAGAGGTGAACGATGATCCAACCAGATATAGGGTGACATGTATTCAGCAAGATGAACCCCCAGCCATTGCTAGTTTTCATGACCGGATTACGCTACCCATTGTAGGTCCCCAATTTCCTCACGATGCTGGGTTGGCACTGGTCCCATACACCGGTCGAAAATCTCATGAGAAATTTCTTTCCCCGAGGCTCGAACCAGCACGCATTCTGTATCACCAGTCCGAAGCATGATGCCTCAGACCGTGCGGCTACGGCGCAGGACATTATTATGTGATAGTTATTTATAATAAATAATTTGTGTAGCTTGCACTGATCTATGAATACCATAAAATACTGTCACAAGGAAAATGCATTTTCTTCATGTAATGTAGTGGTGACATGTTGTGTTTTCTTTGATGTAGGTATTTAATGTTGTGGTTTCCTCGATGTCAGGTTAACCAATTTATCTTTGTAATGGTCATAGGGCTGTCCATTTCTTTATCTTTTCTGTCTTTGACAACAAAGACAGAGTTGGTTTTTTAGTGTAAACTATCCAGTGAAAAGAAGTCCAGCATATTTGCCTGTACTAAATTCATCTCTGTTCTGCATGTTTACTCAAAAGCAGTAAATGAAGTGGAGTTTGTAAAGCCCTTCCATGTTCTGTGTGTAAAATTTTAAGTTATTCCTAAATTTGTTTGCCTAAAATTGTATGCTATTGTTACTGAATCAAAGCATCCAATTAGGTAAAAAATGGGAACGTTAATATACCAGAATAAGGACTTATTGATAGCAGACTTAAGGAATATTAAGATTTCCGTCTTCTGGGTTGTTGCGCTGTGTAGTCTGGTCGATGTTAACCAACGTTTCAGAGGTCATACTGCCTCCGTCATCAGGGCGATGAATATGCCAATAGGGTGTGAGGTGCTAGGTTTATAGGCTGGAAAGTGAAAGGTGTAGCCTGCCCCGAGCCAATGGGAGCAGGCATGGGAGTGGACCAATGGTAGCACGTGGGCGAGAGTGGGAGAGGGAGAGAAAGTAGAGGGAGAAAGGTTTAGTTTGGTTGGGTGGATCTGAGCCTTGAAACGGGCTATGTTAGTGGTCTGGTTGGTTCTGGGGGCGCACTCTTGCTCGCTCGCGGAGTCCTCGAAGTGTGTGAATAAGAGGCTTCCAGGACCGGCTCAGGTGAAGTCCATCTTCCCTGTTAAAGTTATCAGGATGTAGTTCGATCTCGATGGCTTCCCTGGTTATCCGATCCATGTAGCCGGTTTTTGAGGAGAGGATAGAAGTGTCCTCGAGCTGTATACTGTGTTCCATGTTGAAGCGGTGTTCAGCAACCGCAGATTTCTCGGGCTGCCCGAGCCGGATGTGGCATTCGTGCTCCTTGATCCTGGCCTCAACGGAACGGCCTGTCTGGCCGATGTAGACTTTAAGGAATATTCATGGTCAGATTTATTTTTGTTTCAATAATGTTGAGCATCCAGTACATGACAGACGCTTCATTCACTTTATTCATAGGGTCTGATAATCCACGTGATAGAACATACTAATGCGGACGGCATGCAGAGCATGTCAGTGTACGATCTTCATCGAAGTGGACGGAACATGGCTAAACACTATGAGAAGCTGCAGAAGGGAGTTGTTGTTATTCATTGTCTGACTCCTGGTGAAGACAGACGACTGGCTGAACTGGTATCAAGCCTTATCCTGTCTGACGCGAGCACATTTTCTGGCCAGACTCTCTTCCTTTGAAACAGTTTGCTGCAGTTGGTAAGTCGTAGACTGTCAAGTAGAAATATCCTAGAATGGAAAATCGTATAAATTTGTTTCCATAAATGCGTGCACATTATCTGTCATGTAAGTTCAAATTTGAAGAAGTCCTGTTTAAAATCTCCTTCATGAAATAAGCTTAAGCTTTAACCTTAAATGCGATGATGTATAAATGGCAAGTGGGAACAGACTCACATATAAAAGATAGTTGTTAAATAAATGTTTAAATATTGAACTTACGAGTGCAATCAGCAGCTCTTATGCATTCTTGCCATTTGTTGTGACTCTGTACATATAAAACATGTTATATTCTGTTGCCTTTGCAGTGTGTATATTTATTTTTCCAATTTTTTACAACAGTTTGTACTGTGCACATAATTCTGTTATCTGAGGTTGTGTTTAAGTGTGATAAATATGTCTTTAATGTAGCTTGATCTATGGAGGTTGGTTAACAAGTAAATAAGAGAAAAGAGTGTATTTGTTCATGTCTGTCACCAGAATGCAAGACAAAATTATAATGTGAAGGTACCTAATATATCCTTCAAAAGTATGACAGTTTTTATATATTTGGGGACAAAATTGCCTTTACTAAATCTTCTATTGTGAATATGAATCCTAATGACCATAAACATGTTATTCTATTTGATAGTTTTGTATTGTAAGATAGTGTAATTGCGTCATATTGTGAATATTATAACAATTATTTATTTTAATCCGTCTTATCACAATATTTAAAATTTCTTATATTTAAGATAATAAAATATCATTGATGCTCCATATCGATTGATCGATTTACATTTCGGAACATTTACACAACATGTTTCGGTTTTTTATAAAACCATCATCAGGTGTAAAATATATCTAAGAACTTAAAACTCAATTATGATTTCTGTAGTATTTTGGTGATGTTTCATTACGTTTGTTTTTCATTTTTGGGCGTAGGTGTTGTTTTTCTTAAATTTTATTAGATGTACATATCGGCCAAAGATGTAGGAGTGATTGTCCCGAGATGTCCAGAAGTACACCTGATGATGGTTTTATAAAAACCGAAACATGTTGTGTAAATGTTCCGAAATGTAAATCGATCAATCGATATGGAGCATCAATGATATTTTATTATCTTAAATATAAGAAATTTTAAATATTGTGATAAGACGGATTAAAATAAATAGTTTTGTATTGATCGAAGTAGTATTGCTAGTCCTGATGATAAAATATAATGTTCCAGTGTCTTTGTGAATATGAATAGGAGATTAATTCTGGGTTAACCCTGGTGTATGTTGTGTACCGTGGAAACTCAGCAGTGTCACAGATTGATCTAAGTACACTCCTGACTGAAGAACAAACCCAGTATCAGATTGTAACCCCACTCATGCATGTTGAACATAGAGCATAGACGATTGCAAAAGAAGTATTTAACCCACCGTAAAAGAGTTGGGTTGTTTTAAGTTTAGTATACAAATTTGTGAGAGTATAACAGTGGTTTTTGAAACTTCCTGCTAACCTGAAACACATTCCTCATCAAATGTCTTTGATGGAAGTGTAAAAACATAACTTCTTCATTTCAGGTAATCTGAACAGCACAGATGTACAAGTCACTTCATGTAATACAACTGTAATCAGGTATATGTCTGTGTTTAGTGTTGTACAGTTATACTATAGCTCGGTATAATGCAAGTATTATGCTCAAATGTTGAATCATATATATATGTATTTTAAAGTTGTACAGCAGATGTAAAATACGTACACTCTTTAGTATTATTTTCTCTTAACACTAATCTATTTTTGAATGTTGATATCTTTGGAACAGTGTTTTTTCATTTGCACATTTGAAGTTGTTAACAAATATTTTCAGGTATAATTATTACAAGATGGTGTAATAAGAAGGGATATTATGTTTTATTCTTAATGTTTCCACCAATTCTTATATGTATTATACCTATTTGGTATACTGCATCAGTATTTCAGCTTTGTGTTGTGAATATGATGACCAGCTATATGACATGTAGTGTGTAGTGCTTTGTTTATACCGATGGGCTGGTTTATTCTCATGTTCAGTGATTCAAATATTTTTCTCAGTAAAACCAGTATTATGTAACGTTGAGTTCGGTGCTGGATATTATGGCCACTGTGTACACGGAACCTTGAGATTTAAGAAAGCTGCTGAATGACCAGATTAATTTGAGATGTGACTTTTTTAAAATAGTTTGTTTTAAAATGTTTAGTTTCTGAGACTTAACTACTCAAATTCAGGTCTATTTATCTGTGAAGAATGTTTTCAGTTGGATGTGAAGCCATGTATGTACCTCTTCATTGTTTGCAAATCAGCATTCCTATAATGCCTCTTTGGGCAGTCCAGTAATATTGTGATCAGATGGAATGAGATCTGGACTCTATGTTGGGTGAGGGAGAAACTTCAATTTCAGTTTTCCAATTGTTTCAGTGATCGCTGCTGCTGTATGAAGTCGAGTGTTGTCACGATGCAGAGCAGCGACTTCTGTCATCTGCATTCTCTATAAATAGCAGGTTTCAACTTCTCTATAAACTTAGCACAATACCATGCACTATTGACCATCTGTCCATGATTCTGGTAGTGCTCAAGGAAGGGGCCCCAAAAAATTCCAAAATGGCATCGACATCACTTCGCAGGCAGAAGGCACATTTTTCAGTTTCTTGATCCTGGGCAATGATGTGCATTTTTTCTCCATGCATTTGATGTTTGCTTGCAGGTAATTAGTGGTGCAGCCATGTTTCATTGCATGTGACAGTCTGTTGCACAAAAGCCTCTTCATCACAATATTGCTGCAAAAATTACATGCCCATTCATGCTCATCTGTAAGCTGCTTTGGCATTCACCTTACAGAAATGTCGTGATACCCGAGGTCCTTGTGGATGATGGAGTATGCAGATCCACAACTGATGTGCAACTTGGTGGCTGTATCATGACAGTAATATGTCTGTCCTCTTGAACCAGTGCATTAACTTCTTCAACACTGTCCATTATTTGTGAAGTGGTTCGACAGCCCGACAGTTGTCTGAAAAATTACTAGGATTTTACACACAGATTGCCATTATTTTTAAATTCCCCTCTTTAAGAGATTGGATAGAGCAAGGATACCGAAAAGGGCATTAGAATTAAAGTTTAACGGAGAGGGACCCATGGGACAACCCGGAACAACGTGATTTTGCTAGGTACTAAATGGCAAGAAATTTAATGGAGGGAAAATTGAGGAAATTGGACAAAGGTCATTTGGTTGATACTGCTCAAGGAAACAAACATTGTTTATTCTGAGAATCATACGAAACTCATAAATACAGGTAGTACATGTCACTGCCACTGGGGTTTCAAGGGTTAGTATTGGTATAAACTGACATCAGGGCCACCAGAAAGAAAGACTGGGTCAAGAAAAGAGATCATAACATTCTTCTTTCAATTGTGTACATTTGTACACATCCATTTTCACATTCCATAACATTGGAAATGCTTTATTTACTTCCCTTTATTCATATTAGGTGTATGAGTAATGGCTGCTCATCAACACAACTTTTCTACATACTGTCTGGAATGATTGTGGAAGTGTCATGATTAATGATCAAATATCAGAATGATTTTCATTATATTCTTCAGTTGTTTGAACAAACTCTCAAGCATACTCAAAACAGTTGTGTAGTCCTGCTTTACTGCGAGTGTGCTCTTTTGTATCCAGAATTTCAGTACAAATGCAAAATGTTTTCTGGATTTCCTGTACAGAATTTTCTGTGCTGTAGAACTGATTTTGCAGTACAATTGATTCACTGATTCATGTGTATTGTATGATCCCCACTTTTATATGGAGACAAACTTAAATCAGTCATGTCAATGTCAATGAAATGTCAATTTGTGTTGAATTTATTTCTGGTCTCATTGCATTTCTAGACAACATTCTAAACACTGTCATATTTCACAATGCTGATGTATAGTTTCTCCACATTTAAGATAATTTTGTGTACTTATCACATCAGAGCATGGTGCAAGGGACCTTTTACACCTGGTTTTTCATAAATTACCAACGCTTATGTCATGTAATCAGCCTACACACACTGATGTTTGTAATTTTGTTATACTGAGCCAGTAATTCCCACCAGCATATCAGGTGTTTTCGGGGACCTTCAAAACTTGTAGCTTTTGCTTATCTTTATGTAACAACTTCATGTGCTTCTGTAGGGTCATTTATAATTGTCCATTATCATAGGTAATTTATTTTCATTATACCATAACTAAACTCTAATAATCAGTATGCAGAAAACTGATGTCTTGCCCAGAAATATTGCAAGTGGTTGGTAACGACTGCAGTAGACATATTTGAAGATACGTATTTCTGGATGATTTTTAAAAATATACCTTGTGTAAGAATTTATATGAAATGTTGTTGTTTTTGCTGTTAAGTGTATGTTTTAAACCAAAGTTTATATATGCTTGCCCGATTGTTTACTAAAGATCTTAGATGGAAAATAAACCAGTACCATGGACCATTTGTAATGCACAAATATAACAGGTTTTCCATAATGTACTATACAGGTTGTCCCACAGCGGGATTATGCATGCTCTCGGGATCATTTTGAGTCACAAAGTTCTAATAAACCTGGGTCCGATCTATGTTCCTCCCTCAAAGTGAGACACCAAGTTTCATACCCATACAGCACAATGGGCAAAATTACACTTCTGTATATTTTAATCTTTTGCTTTTTTTGATGGACAAAAGATTTTGAACTGAATGATAGCAAGCATCCTCTGAATTTAAAATCTGCTCTTCATTTCATCATGAATGTCATTCTGACTTGGTGTTGTCCCCCAAGTACTTAAATTTTGTCACATTTTGAATGATTCATTAGCTATCCTTATATCAAATCTGTATGCATTTGAGAAATATGTGTGCATTCTAACTTCTAATCCAGATTTTAAAATAATATTTTTCAGGGTTCTTGAAGACTGTATTTCACAAATTGACTTCCATAGTTCATGATAATGTTGGTTACTTTTTTTAGTTGTTTGGGTGGTGTCTTAAATAGGAACTGAGAAGAAAAAAATCAAGGTTATGGCTGAATCTATGATCACCCTAAAACTAATTAAAATAATATGAATTGTCCCCAGAGAAAAGTATAGGCTTGTTGGCAGCCATGGTGTCCCGAGGTTCAGAGACTGGCAAAAGGAAGCCGCAGTGGAAAGGTGTACTCTATTTCAGAATGCACAAAGTTTCCAGACGTGTTATTTGTGATGTTACTTCTCTGGTGAGTTAATATACATCTATTGCAGTTAAAAATCTGCCATAAAGAAAACTAATCAGGTATGGAGTGGTGTATTATTTTCCGTGTTTACCTTAATCTCTTCAGATTCAAGTAGCCAGAAACAGGTAATTTCTTTTAGAGTAATGGTTTTCTAATTTGGAAATTATATTAAAATTTATTGTCTTGTTTTGTTTCCTGCATCTTGTGACAGAAATGAGTGTTAGTAATCACTAATGTAAAGTAACATTCAAGTCTGTATTTGCCGGTTCCAGTCACAACTTGTACCTGTATAATTTAAAACCTTTCAGGCCATTCATCAAGAGGCACTGGTTTTCTAGTTTTGGAATGATATGAAAATTATAAAATGTTTTACTCCTTTCATCTCCTCAAATTGTGTTGTTCTCTTCATGTCACGAACGCTCGGGCACTAAAAAGTTTCATTTTAGTTAAGCATTTATGTTTCAAAAATAGGTAAAAGTAATGTATATGACTGATAAGGCAGCAAAGGAAAAGCCCAGTCTCTTACAGATAATTTCTTCCATTAGTTAGCTGCATGTGTGTTGAAACTTCATTCCCAGAGTTTGTTAGAGATGTGTAAAGATCTAAATTTTCAAACTGAGTTCTTACCTTTGTACATATGTGACTGATTTGATGTAAAAGATGAAGGTGAAGTTTGTGGCTGTTTTCATTCAGCGCTGTGTAGTCTGGTAGAAGTTTACACACTCTCAGAGGTCCTTGCTGCCTTCATCATCCTGCTGATGGAGGCAGCAAGGACCTCCGAGATGTCAGTAAACTTCTACCAGATTACACGGCGCAACAACCCAGACTCACCACCGTTAAAACCTCAAATCCTATGAAGGTGAAGTTGTCCCTGTGTTTAAGCACAATGCCAGGAAAACATACAGGGGACTGAAGGTAAAGCTGCATTTGTTCTTATTCTTGGCACTAGATGGAGGTGAGTGGTCACATTAACATTAGTTTAATTCAGATGTGTGAACTCCATACATTTTTTATACTAGTTTCAGAGAGATGACATGTTAGAAAGACTGGCTGGTGAGAAATCATGACTAAATCACCATAGCAATTGAAAAAGAATGTATGGGTTACGCTGTTCTATGATGTAGCCTTCGGTAATTGTCAAATGAATCTTGAAACCTTTAATTATTACTATAATTTAAACCCAAATAGTTGTACCCAGTGGAAAACTGGTTAGATGGAAGCAGCAATCTTATTACGAGGCGCGTCCTCAAAGTAAGTTTCCCACTCGTCCCACAGCTAGCAAACCTTATACTGCGCGAAGCGACTGTGCGTACGTGATAGAGCAATGACGTAGCATGGCGCATGCACTAACGGAACTTCCCGCGTTCTCACATTAGCATCGTTGCAGCTGTTGAAGATGGAGGTTCTTATTCCAGCTCCCGCCGACTGTGAAGTGCGGTCAGTGATAACGCTAGGCCGCACACGGCTCGACGGACAGCAAGTCTCCTGCAGGAGTTCAGCTGGGAGGTGTTTAATCATCCACCCTACAGCCCAGACCTCGCTCCCAGTGATTTCCATCTTTTCCTACACCTCAAGAAATTCCTGTCCGGTCAGCGTCAGCGTTTTGAGAATGACAGAGAGGCGGAGATGGTTGTCACACAGTGGTTCCAAACCCAGGCGGCAGACTTCTACGACACAGGTATTCAAAAGTTGGTCCCACGGTATGACAAATGTCTCAATTCCGGTGGCGAATATATTGAAAAATAGCTGGACACTTGCTGTATCTGTTGCAATAAATATTTCCATTAAATTGTGTTTTGTTTCTGTAAACGGCCCCAGGGAAACTTACTTTGAGGACGCGCCTCGTATTTTCATCAGATTAAATAGCTGTTAGATGTCCCTGTTTTTTCTATCTATACAAAAACTTCACCTTTCACTGCTGTTTCCTTACAGGATAGAAAAGTCAAAAAACTAGTAGCAGTAATCACAGTGGAGCACTTTAATCTTGGATAAGTACATCTGTTACTGCTCACTTGAGTATTGATGAAATAGTACCAAGACAAAGCCTCTCTAAATTAATCACAAATACATAGTATATGGGACCAACATCACCATGCACAGATATAAGGAAATAAGAATTACTGTTTATACAGTTGTGAAAGTTAAATTCATGATCATTAAGTTACATTTTACTCTCGTCCTCAAGCTTGCTTGGGACAAATGTATACTTGTTCTGCCATATTTAATTGGCATTACCTTTCTATAGGGTAATACACTGCATTGCACTTCAATAAATCTGCATCTTAAGATTGATTCACTATATGTGGCTTTATAGATTTTATGATAAATACTGTGAGTCCAACCAGGGACATTTTGCAGGAAGTGCAGTCTCTGTATTACAACTGTATTTACATAGTTTTGTTGCCCAACCCTCCCTTCAGTCCCATCCCCAAAACAAATACAAATCCAATGGAATTTCAACCACATACTTGTATTTTCACTGCATATTGTTTGTGGTATTATTGCCACAAAATCATCTAAATTCCTCATTAGTATGTGAAGTTAATATTTTTAAACGAGTGTTCTTGATATATATATATATATATATATACACACACACTTAAAACTTACTTTCTCATTTGTTATGTGTATTACAATTGTTAATTGTTTAAAAACTAACAAAGAATTCACATTGCAATAACTAAATGCCCACACTTTGAAATTGCACGGGTAAACTGTTGACTACGTAGTAAATGTCGGATGTTAGAAACACAAAATATCGTGTCTCTGGTAATTGATGTGTCTGTATTTCATAAAGCCTTAATAAGTACTAACATATATAATGAATGGAATAATATATCAATCTATTTTTCTCTGTTGTTAAACCAATTTATTTTTGTGGCTCTAGAATTATAAGATATGCAAAGTGTAAGTGAATTTTAACATTTTTGTGCTCAATAAAATCTCTTTTACAAACATAATGGAATGAATTCTCATGGTTTTAATGGAAGCAGAACATAACTTTTCAATATAATACACTATAATTATATACATATTATTCCACCACAACAAAAGGTATTATTACTGTACATTACATAGTCCATATTTGTGTTACCACCATTTACATAGGATACTATTTAATTCGCAAATATGAACACTAAATATGTGTGCACATGTCATTTCCTTATAAATATTAAAAAAGTGACTGGCATGAATGATGTTTACTTAAAATCATCTGGATTAAACATCCCCTGAAACAAAGAAACAGTTTAGATTAATTACTTCACAGTTTATGAAAGTTATACACAATATCTCTTGTATTATGATTACTGCTAGTGCAGTTGTAAATGTTGTTCATTTCCATTCTTAAAACTTGATACTAACATTGGCTTTTAAAGCTGATTTTTTTATAGCTACATTCTAGCATTAAATGTAATAAACACGAGGAAAGGAAATAACTATTTTATTGATAAATATACATTTTACACGCAATGTGCGTTTAGATATGTGGAAGTATATTTGCAACTTCATTGACTTTAAGGTGAGTTCATATCTTTAGTTGGAATACAAGAAAGATATTAATTGAATAAAAATTTCCTTGGATATTATCCATCGTCTAGTAAATATAAAACGTAAAAACGACGTTTCGGAGATGGGACTCTATCTCCGTCTTCAGGTTCCTACACAGTTGGGCCCACTAGATAGAGCTAATCCCTTGGAAAGTTTTTATTATATGAACTGCATGTATACTAACCCTAGCTCGACGCAGAATAGAATCCTTTGTGGGATCATATGGGTGGTCTTTTGATGGAATCTCTAATACTGATGGAATGGGTTGCATGTGACTGTCAATACAATGACGAATCATCTCTGCTACCTAGAATGATACAAATGAACACTTTCATTTTATAATGGAATTTTGTATTTTTATATGCACAGCCTCATGAATATTCTTTACCAAGAATCATGATAAATCACACTGTTAAGAAACCACTTCTTAATGTTAATAACAGTGCTAATTTAGATTAAAGATATGCACATATATTGATAAATACTTAATATTAGCATGTAAGAATAAAAGTATTATGTGTATTAACTTTAGAATATAAATAAAAAATAGACACTCAATTAAAATCAAGAAGATAAAAATGTACACTACATTCTGATTGATGAGGATGATGTCAATATCATCTCGTCTCACAAATCTTTTGAAGCACTCTTCAATTTCACTGACACTGGTATCTGGAAATAAATATCGTTACTCAAAAAGTAAGAAACATTAAAATATACAAACAAAATATTAATATATGCATACACATACTGTTATGTAATTCTAGTTTCATGGATCTGCCTTGTATACATTGGTGAGCTCCTTAACTTACTTTCATTCCCAGAAAACACCTATCTCACTCTGTCTGCAAGAGACTTCTGAAGTTAATTTACTGTCACAGGGTTTGAGAGGATTAGGGAAGGCCAAAATTAGCCAATTTACTACCCTTTCTATGGTGCTGAATACTCCCAATGGGATAACAGGTTCACTGTTGTCTACTGCATTAAAGGGCAGTTTTCTGCCAGGAGCCCAGTTGTAGAAAGTAGTATGAGTGATGATTACCATGGCCAAATGAACTATGAAAAGAGATCTGAGGTTCTCATGGTAGTGAAAATGTGGATTGTGGTCTTCTGGACTGTGTCGCCATAAAGTCTTGTATGTAGTTTTCAACGAGTTGAAGAAACACTGGTTATCACCTACAACACAATCTCCTGAGCAATTTGTGTGAATGCAATACTTACTCTTATCAACTACCATAAAATTTGGATGTCTATTTTTATTTATCTCTCCAACTCCCCCCAGAAGGAAACCCACACAGGTATCCTGGAAAAGAACAACACACACATTAAAATATACATTTCCAGTCCCATCTTAATGTTTCCATCCTCACATGACCAAATATGCTTAACTATGGCTCAAGAAATACGCTTGCCCACTTACCACAGGCAAGGCAAGGAAGACTGATTACAAATACAAAAGTACTTGTAAATGACTCTCGACTATGGGCGAATTACATTTTTTTTGACAAGATCTAACAGGACACCTGTTATTAACAAGTGTCAGTTATAGTGCTGGTCACAGTTGTGAATCCTGGTCTGGAAGTCAGGTCTTTCAAAAGACTATCAACAGATCCCCCAATAATCGTACCACAACGCAAAGGTATTTTAACATTATGCCACTGTTGTTTCAAATAAAATATTTATGTTCCTCCAATTTTAAATGGTCTGGTGGCATACTACTAGCCACACCAGAGCATTTGCTACTCTCAGGTCATTGGTCGTTTTCATTTACAATGTGCTGGTTTTCGTATAATGACATGCTTCATATCCTTTGTTTATACTATGAACAATCTATGGAATGCAAATAAATTCTAAGCTGGATATCGTTTGGTGTGTAGCTCCATGTAAACCAAATCCTACTAAATAAATTCTATCATATTATATTCCCAGCAGTTTAAGTAATTATGCATGTATATACATACCTCATCACCAATAACTGAGACAAGTTTCCCCTTTATAGCTGAATGAAGTGCCATTTTTTAATAAAAACTGAAGATTTATGCGTCCTCTCTCAATAACCTTAAAGTTGGGTTAGCAGTCACCTGACTTTTGAAATGACCCATAAGGTACGTTCTAGAATTCACTCCAATCTGTTTACTAGACTGGAGATGTTGGTATTTGTGTAAATTATATAAATAAATATAACTTGTAATTATTTATAATGTGCTTTAGCTCTCTTCAGCATTTGTGATCAACGAATTCGTTTTTCTCGTACTGTCAGTGATGTGTGGAATCGTCCTATGTTTCTGTTGTCTCTAAACATAAACTATTATACACATCACTGATTATCGTAGGTTAATTACATTCTACACGCAATACCTTATAAGGAAAATTGACGTACATGATGTTGGTGAACGTGGAATGGCATGTTTATGAAATTGCAGTGTACGTAGATATACGTAGGTGAATTTATTGTCAGGGAAACAAGTAGAGTGAGGAATGTTATCGGTCAGCTGTATATTTAACCTACAGTTATGCATAGGTAGGCATACTGGGTGGAATTAAATGTTATAAGACAACCGTCACGTGAAGGAAGTTGTTCGAACCGGGAAGTAGATAGATTTTGAAGAAAAGATACATCTTACCGGAGGTCAGAAGTAAAAACAGCATATCCCTCGGTCACTTCTGGTAAATATTTGTACTTTAATCATTATCCATTCTTGAAGTCTGAACATCAGTGCTACAGAACAAGCATGGATGTGTCTTCTGGTTTCCAAATATCGTTCTTTTCCCGATCACTAGCGTTCCATCTTGTCCCTGCTATAGCATCCTTAATCCTTCACTCACCCAACTTTCTTTCTCCTTCCTTGTGGCATCCAATTCACTCCGGCCATGCTTTACCTCCAGGAAATACCCTGGTACCCATTGGATAGGCCCTAGCACTAATCTGGATGCAGAGGCTAGAGGGAAAATCCTCTACCCCTGGTCCTGATGGGCATTGAACTATGGCTGTCAAGTCTGTAGTCAGTCACTATACTGACTGAGCTACCCCAGCTCCGAAATGTATGTTATAAAATATATAAGTCTGGAAATACAATAGCATAATATAAAAGATCCTCTTTGCAGATGAACAATGCCAGCAGAGCATAGGATGGCTGATTCTGGTAACAATCAAGTGTTAAGGGAGGCATTTCATACACTACTGGAAATCTCCAGACTTCTCAACACAGGTCTGGATCCAGAGACGTTGGCCATCTGCATTCAATTATGTGAAAATGGAGTGAATCCAGAGGCACTGGCAAGCGCTGTGAAAGAAATTATACGAGAAGTTGCAGCAATCAATCAGGATGGTGATAAACAAAACTGAAGTGTGAAATTTTTAGAAACAAAAGCCATAGGGCTTCATGCTTTGTATTAAATGTGTTTCCAAACACCATCTTTGTTTTTTGCAGTAATTCATGCTTTGTACTTACAGTTTCATTACAGTTAACAGCTTCACAAAGTTATAACAAATGCACTACTAAACACAAATTGTTTATTTGTACAGTTTTATTTATAGAAAATCATTGACAGATCATGTATATTTTACAACTTTATGGTACTCTTACAAAAATTACAAAAAATGCAATGACAGGGTATAACCACAACATGAACAAAAATCACTTATACTTCATCAGCATATAATATGTTGGACTCTCCTTACAGCTCATCCGTTTTCTTCATTCTCCTTTTATTATTTTCTTCTTCAATTTCTTCTTTATACTGTAAAAGTTTTAGTAAGATTTAAATGTTTAAATAATGAAGAAAGTGCTATCAAAATAGTGTCCAGTTGCATAAAGTCCTATATTCTTACCTCCTCTGAATGTTTGCCATAGTATGGTTTATTTTCTATGACTACTTCTTTACATCTTTCTTGCTCAATTAGGAATTCTTTTGCATCCCATGCTTGAGAACCATCTTTGAACAAAAATATTGATCTGTCATCTGCCACCAAATATCTGGAAAAAACACAACAGACGAAAGCTGTTAATCAAAAACATCATTAATATGCAAGTCTCAATGCCTTGTAGGCAGACACCATAATTTTGGATAATTATTCTCTATTTTTGGCCCTAAATATGGAAAGAGTACATTTATCCAACATACTGGTCTCTACCTACCTACAAGTCTCTACAGCATTATAAGCCAGAAGACGAACATGGACATCTTCACTGCTGTCAGAACCTCAAATATCACATATCTTTTCAAGAGGTTCCTGTTTATTAAAACCTAAACCTATATGAAATGGGAAACCAGGACAGACATACTGACTTCACTGTTATCTTTGAAAGTAAAATTCATACTGTTATTCAGGCTTTAATGAAACAACTAGTTTTTATTCAACATTTCTTGAGGAATGAATTCCTGAATTGAAAGGTTCACTTTTTTAAAAAAAACTGTCTTCTGATTTTTTAATCGTGCACTGTACATATAAGTGTCTACCTGAGAAAAGCTTTTTTGCCCCTTTGCAGAACCCTTTTAACATTTATAAAGGGATGGGCTACTTTAAAATTTACAGGAAATGGCTAAAATAAAACTGGGGCATAAGTAGTAGCCAGAAGAATTTGAATTATAAAAAAAAATTGGCAATATGTATATACAGTAAAACATAATCTATGTGTTTGCTTAGACAAATTAATTTTTGTTTTTGGCACACATGAAAAATGCCAATATAAACAGCCAAACATGCTCTAGTATTGTACATGCCAACACACATCCTAGCATTTTTTCTCCTAATCTTTCCAATAGTCCCACATCTGTATTTGTTAAACCTAAAACAATCTTTTCAACTCCTGGCAATCCCAAACTGTCAATGCAACAATTCTGACAGAATTTGAGGTCATTTTCTCACGATCATAATGACCCATTGACTTCGAACTGTTTAGTCCTTGTGTTATAAATGCATCATCTTCATCAAAAGAAGTCTTCACATTCATCATTCATGGGTACATAATTTACAATAAAATAACGTTTCATATATTTTGATTTACCGTACATAAATTGTCATTTATGGTTCTAAAGTTTTTTTGATTTTACAGTAAACTTCCAATTATCTGGGCTAATGAAAGGCAGAAGATGCATGTAAAACTGAATAAAAACATGCTTTATCCAAAATATTTTGTTTTGTGCATTCAATAAATCACAAATTTCTTTCAGTATTTTGCCAGGTTCTCAAAAGGACATGGCAGAGTTCACCATATTAAGTATCAAAATGGCTTGTGCCTAACCTTTCTGCTTGGATGTGATTATTCCATAAACTAGATTGCCATAACTTTGTAATGCCTTCAGTTTCTTCCCTTGATGGATTTCCATCAACACTTACAAAAACCATCAGTGTACGGCCCTTCTTGGTTACTTTTAACAGATTCTCTGGCTTAGTCATATCTACCTGAAATATAATTAACATAATCTAAACAAACCAACTGGAAAATTCATTCTTGTAAGCTAAAGAAAAGGGCTCATGCAAATGTGAACACACTGTGGTTCTGAGCAGACTCCGTTCAAAATCAAAATGGTGCATGTGCTCACTGCCACTGGATGTCTGCGTTGAACTCTTTCATGATCATGATCTCGCAAATCTCTCCATGATGTGTTTATACATAACATTGCCAAAAGGACTATCTTAAGGTTAATGTTCATAACAATACACATTTAGTTTAAAAACTGAAGAAAAGGCATTTTCGGTCAAAACTACTTTTATGGTGAATAGTAAGTAACCCATTTTCAGTTTAGAAACTGGTGCAAATGCTGAGTAATAAGTCATTTTAGTTAAAAAATATAAATGGTGATGGTGACATCCTGCTCAATCTACAATATGAAATTAAAATCATTAAATAATAACTATCTGAGAAAAATCAAGTATATGTGAAGCTATGAACAGAAAAATAACTTATGAATATTTCTACCTGAATCATTCTTATCTTTCTGGTTTAATTTTATCATTTGCCTGCCCATTACTGTCACTGCAATCATTCATATGTTCACATTGCATTTTTGCTATTCAGCCATGAGAAAAGTATCCATGTTTATCTTTATCATATTCACATTTTTTATACATACCTTTTATACATCCTGGAAACTGGTAGAAGGTAATACACACACATGTGCATTAATGTATGAGCCAAGTAAGATACAAATAGCACATATTTACCTAATGGCTGAATAGCTACAACTACAATGAAGAATGTTTTCATATTCTTTTGAAATTGTATGTGTGTACAGTCCCTATAGGAGAGTGCTGTAGATGCAATAAATAAACTGTTGCTAATGTATCAGCCTTGAATGTGAGATAAAATAAAGGCTATCACAGATTACTTCATTTCCTCCACACAAGATAGTATATTCAAATATGTCATGAATGTTTCCTTCCAGATGCTCCTTAAATCACTATACATGTTCAAAATATTTTCTCCATACGAAGTCTTAATACAGTGCATACATAACCTATTGACTGATCAGCAACATTATAAAATATAAAATAAAGTGAGAGCATAGGTCATTTTCACATATAGTTCCAAATACATTTAACAATTTCGAGAACTATTAGTTTATTTACCTGAGTGAAGTCAATTTTTGGCTGTGGGCGAAGATGCTCTGGCAACTCATCCTCTTCAAGGGGTTCATCACCTTCCTACAAAATATGAAAAATTGCTTGGACAATATTGCAAAATCAGATTAGGTTTTTTTTTTAATAAATGCTCACAGATTTACCTCCCACTGCTCAAGTAAACTCTCTAAATCTGCATCATTGTAATCACGAATATCCTTTTTCGCCCAAGCAGGTTTATCTTCATCTTTAAACTTTTTACAGTGAATGGTGCAAACAGTAGTGGTAAGTAAAAGCACGTAGTATAACCGCATAACTGAGTAATAAGCTACCAAGTACTTGCAACGTCCTCAACGAAGATTTGACAGAAATGCAAAACGCATACAATTTACACACACATGACAAAAGTGGATAGGAAGTACCAACTGAACAATGTGATGGTTCAAAAACTGAAATACGGATAGCGACCAGTTGTGGTAGAACTTGTCAATGATTGAAATAAAAGTTGGTAACTCGATTGAAAACTGAAAATAGTTACAATGACAGCCGCAGACGTATAGGATGTAATTGAGCGGTATTGTAATTATTTGAATCATTCGAGAGAAAATCACATGTATTATGTTTACTGAGGATTTCTGTAGTGTTATGGACTTTTAATTTCATATTAACTGTCAAAAAGTGATGTCATATTGTGATTTGGAGCGTAACCGTCATCTAATACAGGAAGAACAAAGATAAATATAATTGGTAACCAAATATATCCAAGTCATTACACTTTTTTCGTAAACAGTTTTTATATTAAGTTTCTTAGAGGTACATATGTACTCTCAGCATTAAAATAATTACAAAATTTAGATGGCATGCAAACTTTGGGGAACCATTAATCATAAGAGGCCACAACCTACTATGTCACTCACTCATTCTGGTCCAAGAAATTCTTTGAAAAGTCGATTGTATACTCGGTTTGTCAAAGCATATCCCACTTTCTTAATGGAACCTGAAGGTTTATCACCGTGTGCACAAAAGACTGCCACTGGACTCTATCCTGAGCTAGCTGCATCCAGTTAACCCCATTGATTCCTATCTCCCTAAAGTCCATTATTTTCCTCCCACCTAAGCCTAGGTCTTACCAGTGGTCTCCTCCCTCAGGCCTCCTAACAAATAACCTGTAAACATTCCTCCTCTCCTCCATGCGTGCCATACATCCCGCCCACCTTATCTTTCTCAATTTAATTACCATAATATCAGGTGAGGAGTAGAGGCCATGAAGGTTATCATTATGCAGTCTCCTCCATGATCCAACTTTCTCCCTTTCAGATCCAGATATCATCTTCAACACTCTTTTCTCAAAGATCCTTAATCTATGTTCCTCCCTCAAAGTGAGAGACCAAGTTTCACACTCATACAGCACAACTGGAAAAATTACACTTCTGTAGATTTTAATCTTTATATTTTTATGATGAGACTGGAGGACTAAAGATTTTGATCTGAATGATAGCAAGCATTCCCTGAATTTAATATGCTTTTCATTTTGTAATGAATGTCATTCTGACTTGTTGGTGTTGTCCCCAAGTACATTAATTTTTTTCACAGTTTGAATGATTCATTAGCAATGCTTAGGCTTTCTTGAAGTCTATAAATAGTTGATGGAGTGAAGATTGCTGTGTTCTGGGTTATTGCACTACATAGTCTGGTAGAAGTTTACCGACATATCAGAGGTCCTTACTGCTTCCATCTTCCCCTTGATGTGTTTTTCATAACCCTAATCGTACATCACGCGCAGTTCGATGTTAGTCAAAAATAAATTGATGATACCAAGTGAGCAGGAAATATGTTTTGAATCAGTAGTAGCTTTCTCTTTCAGAGGAAGTCATTGTCATATAGTTTCAAGTTATATTTTCAGAGTTATAATTTTATAATTGACAATACACGAAGAGGCCTTTATTTAGCATTTATCAAAACGTCTTTGATTTTCTCATACAGATTTTCTTGGATCAGGTTTTAGGATTTACTGGAAATACTTTGATACATAATTGAAGATGTATCAAATCTGATTTTTCAAGATAAAATTATTTCAGTTATGTTGAAATGCGCTGTGTGCTGAGAGAATGGAGACCTAATGTAACTTGGCTTTTATTGATACATTTAAATAATTTAACCTTTATAAAATTAAATAATTTAATTTAGGATCTATACCTTCTCTTCCTACAAGTGCTTCCATGGCTTGTAGCAGGACTCTTTAAAACAGTAAAGGATAACTACCAACTGTAAGATGGCCAACTTTATTGCTGAATTTAGTGAATGGATAATGTGACTGAGGAGAAACTGTATGAAATTGATTTGTATGTTTAATCATATAAACAGTTGGTTACTTTATTAGTGGGAAACAACTCCAGGACAACAGGATAATTGATATTACAGATTAGTCATTTCTAGGAAAATATTACCATTGTCGTGTACAGATAACGGGAAAGGGAGCGTATGATGGCTTTGAATTTTATACAAGATTAAGTGTGAACATAAGTTAGAAGTAAGAAATTGAGGTACTTGTAGGTTATCGGGACACCGCTTTAAAAATAGGTTAGGTTAGTTTAGGTTAATGTGTGTGGATAAATGACATATACTTGAAAGCTATTATATTTTATTTCAATAAATGACAACTAACCTAACTTATTTTTAAAGCTATGTGTCCCGATAACCGACAAGTACCTTAATTGATAAATTATTAAATAATTAAATTGATAGGTTAGCTGAGTTTAGGTTAGGTTAGGTTAGGTTGGGTTAGGTTAGGTTAGGTTGGTGCGCCGTCTTTGGTAAAATTTTGTCCTTCGGAAGCGTCGCTACTTTTGGCGTCGTTTTTCTAGTATTATTTCGAATGTCATCATAGTTATATGCCACTTTTGGCGTCTTTTGATGGCGTCACTAGGCGTCGCGACGCTCGGCGTCGATTTTGTACTTGAGGATTCAATAACGGACATTTTTGCTGTCAATTTTATGTTATTTGCAGGCGTCGTAAGTATAAACGTCGCGACGCCGGGCGGCGAGTTTCTAAAATCGCTCTAGATAGTATTTTAATTGTCATAGAATAGTTCCTGCGTTCTTGCGGTGGAGTCGAAATGGAAGGCGTCGCGACGCTCGGCGTCCGTATTCTGGTATGACTCCAGTTCAATCAGGAGACTTTTCCGCAGTAAATTTGGCGTCTCTTGAGAGCATCGTAATGTTCGGCGTCGCGACCCTTTGCCAAGAGAAGACAACAGAGGAGAGAGAAGAACGTGAAAGAGGGATTTTGGTGATGTAGGTTAGGTTAGGTTAGGTAAGGTTGGGTTAGGTTAGGTTAGGTTAGCTGAGGTTAGGTTGGGTTAGGTTAGGTTAGGTTGGAGCGCCGTCTTTGGTAATATTTTGTCCTTTGGAAGCATCGCTACTTTTGGCGTCGTTTATCTAGTACTATTTCGAATGTCATCAAAGTTATATGCCACTTTGGGCGTCTTTTGATGGCGTCACTAGGCGTCGCGACGCTCGGCGTCGATTATGTACTTGAGGTTTCAATATCATCTGGGTCCTTTTTGCTGTCAATTTCAAAATATTTGCAGGCATCGTATGTATAAGCGTCGCGGCGCCGGGCGTCGATTTTATGAAATCGTTGTAGATATTATTTTAATTGTCTTAGAATCGTTCCTGCGTTCTTGAGGTGGGGTCGAAATGGTAGGCGTCGCGACGCTCGGCGTCGCGACGCTCGGCGTCGGTATTCTGGTATGACTCCAGTTCAATCAGGAGACTTTTCCGCAGTAAATTTGGCGTCTCTTGAGGGCATCGTAATGTTCGGCGTCGCAACCCTTTGACAAGGGAAGGCACCAGAAGAGGGAGAAGAAAGTGAAGGAGGGATTTTGTTGATGTAGGTTAGGTTAGGTTAGGTTAGCTGAAGTTAGGTTAGGTTAGGTTGGGTTAGGTTAGGTTAGGTTGGAGCGCCGTCTTTGGTAAAATTTTGTCCTTTGGAAGCATCGCTACTTTTGGCGTCGTTTATCTAGTACTATTTACGAATGTCATAGTTATATGCCACTTTAGGCGTCTTTTGATGGCTTCACTAAGCGTCGCGACGCTCGGCGTCGATTTTGTACTTGAGTTTTCCATATCATCTGGGACCTTTTTGATGTCAATTTTAAGTTATTTGCAGGCGTCGTAAGCATAAGCGTCGCGACGCCGGGCGTCGATTTTCTAAAATCGCTGTAAATAGTATTTTAATTGTCTTAGAATCGTTCCTGCGTTCTTGAGGTGGGGTCGAAATGGTAGGCGTCGCGACGCTCGTCGTCGGTATTCTCTATGACTCCAGTTCAATCAGCAGACTTTTCCGCCGTAAATTTGGCGTCTCTTGAGGGCATCGTAATGTTCGGCGTCGCAACCCTTTGCCAAGGGAAGGCACCAGAGGAGGGAGAAGAAAGTGAAGGAGGGATTTTGGTGATGTAAGTTAGGTTAGGTTGGGTTGGGTTAGGTTAGCTGAGGTTAGGTTATGTTAGGTTGGGTTAGGTTAGGTTAGGTTAGCTGAGGTTAGGTTGGGTTAGGTTAGGTTAGGTTGGAGCGCCGTCTTTGGTAAAATTTTGTCCTTTGGAACCATCGCTACTTTTGGCGTCGTTTATCTAGTACTATTTACGAATGTCATCATAGTTATATGCCACTTTAGGCGTCTTTTGATGGCTTCACTAAGCGTCGCGACGCTCGGCGTCGATTTTGTACTTGAGTTTTCCATATCATCTGGGACCTTTTTGATGTCAATTTTAAGTTATTTGTAGGCGTCGTAAGCATAAGCGTCGCGACGCCGGGCGTCGATTTTCTAAAATCGCTGTAAATAGTATTTTAATTGTCTTAGAATCGTTCCTGCGTTCTTGAGGTGGGGTCGAAATGGTAGGCGTCGCGACGCTCGGCGTCGGTATTCTGGTATGACTCCAGTTCAATCAGGAGACTTTTCCGCAGTAAATTTGGCGTCTCTTGAGGGCATCCTAATGTTCGGCGTCGCAACCCTTTGACAAGGGAAGGCACCAGAAGAGGGAGAAGAATGTGAAGGAGGGATTTTGTTGATGTAGGTTAGGTTAGGATAGGTTAGGTTAGCTGAAGTTAGGTTAGGTAAGGTTGGGTTAGGTTAGGTTAGGTTGGAACGCCGTCTTTGGTAAAATTTTGTCCTTTGGAACCATCGCTACTTTTGGCGTCGTTTATCTAGTACTATTTGGAATGTCATCATAGTTTAATGCCACATTAGGCGTCTTTTGATGGCTTCTCTAAGCGTCGCGACGCTCGGCGTCGATTTTGTACTTGAGTTTTCCATATCATCTGGGACCTTTTTGATATCAATTTTAAGTTATTTGCAGGCGTCGTAAGCATAAGTGTCGCGACGCCGGGCGTCGATTTTCTAAAATCGCTGTAAATAGTATTTTAATTGTCTTAGAATCGTTCCTGCGTTCTTGAGGTGGGGTCGAAATGGTAGGCGTCGCGACGCTCGTCGTCGGTATTCTGTATGACTCCATTTCAATCAGGAGACTTTTCCGCCGTAAATTTGGCGTCTTTTGAGATCATCGTAATGTTCGGCGTCGAAACCCTTTGCCAAGGGAAGGCACCAGAGGAGGGAGAAGAAAGTGAAGGAGGGATTTTGGTGATGTAAGTTAGGTTAGGTTGGGTTAGGTTAGGTTAGCTGAGGTTAGGTTATGTTAGGTTGGGTTAGGTTAGGTTAGGTTAGCTGAGGTTAGGTTGGGTTAGGTTAGGTTAGGTTGGAGCGCCGTCTTTGGTAAAATTTTGTCCTTTGGAAGCATCGCTACTTTTGGCGTCGTTTATCTAGTACTATTTCGAATGTCATCAAAGTTATATGCCACTTTGGGCGTCTTTTGATGGCGTCACTAGGCGTCGCGACGCTCGGCGTCGAATTTGTACTTGAGGTTTCAATATCATCTGGGACCTTTTTGCTGTCAATTTTAAGTTATTTGCAGGCATCGTATGTATAAGCGTCGCGACGCCGGGCGTCGATTTTCTAAAATCGCTGTAAATAGTATTTTAATTGTCTTAGAATCGTTCCTGCGTTCTTGAGGTGGGGTCGAAATGGTAGGCGTCGCAACGCTCGGCGTCGATATTCTGGTATGACTCAAGTTCAATCAGGAGACTTTTCCGCAGTAAATTTGGCGTCTCTTGAGGGCATCGTAATGTTCGGCTTCGCAACCCTTTGACAAGGGATGGCACCAGAAGAGGGAGAAGAAAGTGAAGGAGGGATTTTGGTGATGTATGTTAGGTTAGGTTAGGTTAGATTAGGTTAGCTGAGGTTAGGTTAGGTTGTGTTAGGTTAGGTTAGCTGAGATTAGGTTAGGTTAGGTTAGGTTGGAGCGCCGTCTTTGGTAAAAATTTGTCCTTTGGAAGCATCGCTACTTTTGGCGTCGTTTATCTAGTGCTATTTCGAATGTCTTCATAGTTATATGCCACTTTAGGCGTCTTTTGATGGCGTCACTAGGCGTCTCGACGCTCGGCGTCGATTTTGTACTTGAGGTTTCAATATCATCTGGGACCTTTTTGCAGTCAATTTTAAGTCATTTGCAGTCATCGTATGTATAAGCGTCGCGACGCCGGGCGTCTATTTTCTAAAATCGATGTAAATAGTATTTTAATTGTCTTAGAATCGTTCCTGCGTTCTTGAGGTGGGGTCGAAATGGTAGGCGTCGCGACGCTCGGCGTCGGTATTCCGGTATGACTCCAGTTCAATCAGGAGACTTTTCCGCAGTAAATTTGGCGTCTCTTGAGGGCAACCTAATGTTCGGCGTCGCAACCCTTTGACAAGGGAAGGCACCAGAAGAGGGAGAAGAAAGTGAAGGAGGGATTTTGTTGATGTAGGTTAGGTTAGGTTAGGTTAGGTTAGCTGAAGTTAGGTTAGGTAAGGTTAGGTTAGGTTAGGTTAGGTTGGAACGCCGTCTTTGGTAAAATTTTGTCCTTTGGAACCATCGCTTCTTTTGGCGTCGTTTATCTAGTACTATTTACGAATGTCATCATAGTTCAATGCCACTTTAGGCGTCTTTTGATGGCTTCACTAAGCGTCGCGACGCTCGGCGTCGATTTTGTACTTGAGTTTTCCATATCATCTGGGACCTTTTTGATGTCAATTGTAAGTTATTTGCAGGCATCGTATGTATAAGCGTCGCGGCGCCGGGCGTCGATTTTCTAAAATCGCTGTAAATAGTATTTTAATTGTCTTAGAATCGTTCCTGCGTTCTTGAGGTGGGGTCGAAATGGTAGGCGTCGCGACGCTCGTCGTCGGTATTCTGTATGACTCCATTTCAATCAGGATACTTTTCCGCCGTAAATTTGGCGTCTTTTGAGGGCATCGTAATGTTCGGCGTCGCAACCCTTTGCCAAGGGAAGGCACCAGAGGAGGGAGAAGAAAGTGAAGGAGGGATTTTGGTGATGTAAGTTAGGTTAGGTTGGGTTGGGTTAGGTTAGCTGAGGTTAGGTTATGTTAGGTTGGGTTAGGTTAGGTTAGGTTAGCTGAGGTTAGGTTGGGTTAGGTTAGGTTAGGTTGGAGCGCCGTCTTTGGTAAAATTTTGTCCTTTGGAAGCATCGCTACTTTTGGCGTCGTTTATCTAGTACTATTTCGAATGTCATCAAAGTTATATGCCACTTTGGGCGTCTTTTGATGGCGTCACTAGGCGTCGCGACGCTCGGCGTCGAATTTGTACTTGAGGTTTCAATATCATCTGGGACCTTTTTGCTGTCAATTTTAAGTTATTTGCAGGCATCGTATGTATAAGCGTCGCGACGCCGGGCGTCGATTTTCTAAAATCGCTGTAAATAGTATTTTAATTGTCTTAGAATCGTTCCTGCGTTCTTGAGGTGGGGTCGAAATGGTAGGCTTCGCAACGCTCGGCGTCGATATTCTGGTATGACTCCAGTTCAATCAGGAGACTTTTCCGCAGTAAATTTGGCGTCTCTTGAGGGCATCGTAATGTTCGGCGTCGCAACCCTTTGCCAAGGGAAGGCACCAGAGGAGGGAGAAGAAAGTGAAGGAGGGATTTTGTTGATGTAGGTTAGGTTGGGTTAGGTTATGTTGGGTTAGGTTAGGTTATGTTAGCTGAGGTTAGGTTGGGTTGGGTTAGGTTAGGTTAGCTGAGATTAGGTTAGGTTAGGTTAGGTTGGAGCGCCGTCTTTGGTAAAAATTTGTCCTTTGGAAGCATCGCTACTTTTGGCGTCGTTTATCTAGTACTATTTCGAATGTCATCATAGTTATATGCCACTTTAGGCGTCTTTTGATGGCGTCACTAGGCGTCGCGACGCTCGGCGTCGATTTTGTACTTGAGGTTTCAATATCATCTGGGATCTTTTTGCTGTCAATTTTAAGTTATTTGCAGGCATCGTATGTATAAGCGTCGCGACGCCTTGCGTCGATTTTCTAAAATCGTTGTAGATGTTATTTTAATTGTCTTAGAATCGTTCCTGCGTTCTTGAGGTGGGGTCGAAATGGTAGGCGTCGCGACGCTCGGCGTCGGTATTCTGGTATGACTCCAGTTCAATCAGGAGACTTTTCCGCAGTAAATTTGGCGTCTCTTGAGGGCATCCTAATGTTCGGCGTCGCAACCCTTTGACAAGGGTAGGCACCAGAGGAGGGAGAAGAAAGTGAAGGAGGGATTTTGGTGATGTAGGTTAGGTTAGGTTAAGTTAGCTGAGGTTAGGTTAGGTTGGGTTAGGTTAGGTTAGGTTGGAGCGCCGTCTTTGGTAAAATTTTGTCCTTTGGAAGCATCGCTACTTTTGGCGTCGTTTATCTAATACTATTTCGTATGTCATCATAGTTATATGCCACTTTAGGCGTCTTTTGATGGCGTCACTAGGCGTCGCGACGCTCGGTGTCGATTTTGTACTTGAGGATTCAATATCATCTGGGATCTTTTTGCTGTCAATTTTAAGTTATTTGCAGGCGTCGTAAGCATATGCGTCGCGACGCCGGGCGTCGATTTTCTAAAATCCCTGTAGATAGTATTTTAATTGTCTTAGAATCGTTCCTGCGTTCTTGAGGTGGGGTCGAAATGGTAGGCGTCGCGACGCTCGTCGTCGGTATTCTGGTATGACTCCAGTTCAATCAGGAGACTCACAAATTCACAAAAAATGGACGAAGCAAGGAAGACATTAGAAACAGATTAGTACAAGCAAAAAGGGAAGTCTACTAGTGTCGAACATTGACCTTTAATTAAGAAAGAATTTTCTGAAGTTATATGTTCGGAGCACAGCCCTGTACTGAAGCGAAACGTGGTCAGTGGGGAAGGCAGAAAGAAGGAGTGTAGAAGCATTTGAAATGTTGAAAATTAAGTGACTGATAAAGTACCAAATGAGCTGGTCTTAGACAGGACACCGAAAGGAAGGAGTCTATTGAAAAATCTTAAGAGAAGAAGAGATAGGATGGTAGGATACATTCTGAGTCACATAGGATTGGTTAATTTGGTAATGGAAGGAACAGTTGAAGGGGGAGACAAAGATTGGAATATGTGACGCAGATTTTTGAGGATGTGGGCTGTAAAAAGTATGTGGAAATGAAGAGATTGGCGCAAGACAGTCGAAAATGGAGGACCACATCAAACCAGTCGAAAGGCTGATGGCAAACAAACAAGCATGTGACTGGTAAATCTATTAATAATATTTAGTATCTGTAAACTTTTTAGTTTTTTCACATGTTATGTATTGAAGTCAGTGAAAATATTGTTTTCTGTAGATCTGAGTATATGAGTGATTACTAATCATAAAGTTGAATGCAAATATCTCTGATCAAAACATGTTTGCTTGTGTTTTTTGACAATTTTTAAACCTCAAAGGACCTCAGTCCTTGTGAATATCAGACTACTTTATGGTTCAGTACATTTCAATAAGTTGATCATTGATTGAAATGGATGAAATGTTTCTTTTAAGGAACTCTCATTTTGCTGGAATATCTGCAACTGATGGATGAAAGTTGTGTGAAAATTATTGTACATTACTTTTTTACTCTAAAGATGGATTAAGATCTTCTGAGACACAGATTACTTACTATATCAGGGTTTCAAAATTATTCATGGGGTGTGAGTAGTGTTAGTGATTAGGGGAGAAGGAATTTTGTAGGTTGAAGAGTGGTGTACCTTCTTACCGACTGGGCTACTGTTACGTCGCCGTTGTGTTTACTTGTGAGTGCACAGCACAGCGCACGGCGCTAATTAATTTATCAGTAGCATTGTAGTTTTCTTCACGTTTTAATCTGGTATCTGCACGGTTAGGTTAGTGCGCTCTGATGATGCAGGCAGCAAGTACCTGAGAATCGTTTGAACTTCTCTTTCCAGGAAAAACCTTTTACCCGTAGACTCCGCAGCATCATTTATTTGCGTTAGATTCGACGCTTAAATTTTGTGCTCTGTGTCAGAAGTAGTCTTTACCAGTTGAAAAATGTAATTCCTGCATTTTATGGAATTTATTTACATTCCACAGCTCCTTCATAGGCCTAAGCCAGAGGTATTGAATATGTCACAATACAAATACAGTACAATAGATTAAATGTGTAGTTTTAATAGCTATTTTCAGATACGATATGGGAATGTCGAGAAGAGAATAAATCAAGCTACCAATGTATCTACAATAACCCATACCGCCAAATAACAGTTTTCCAGATGACTTTATTTTACGGTTGTCGACATGAAACACAGCATAATATGTCATCAAGTGATTAAGATTAATTAAGTGGCATTTTTGTAAGATTACATACAGCATCTGCTCGTAGCATGTGTAAATGTTTGTACTGACATATAAATACACGTCTAAGTACGTTATTAACAACAAAGGTGTTTGTAGTTAAAAACAAGCACAACATCTGACTCTACTCTTTGGCAACAATTTCGTTCATACCTTTCCAAGATATCTTGTGGCATTAACAGAGTCGGCTATGTTAATGCGAATCTACTAAGCAGCTGATGGGCTGTTGATATCCGTACATTTTTGTCAGTTTTGTGAGAGATAAGAGTAACGAAAATGGAACAATATGACAGACATTTTATGATAGAAGTCTGTACGTACAAGGCGGAATTTGAAACGATATTAATGGAAAGCAAGGTTAAAAGGACTCAAAGAATTTATTAAAACGCGGGAGCGTTGTATTATCCTGCCAGTTGCAAGTGATGGTGAAAGTCTGTAATTTAAAAATAAATTAAATTGTGTTGTAGGAAGTGTTCTCTTTACGGAGCTAAAAGTGCAAAAGAAGTGGCAGATTCGTAGTCGAACGTTCGTAAGAATCTGTCCAAAACGTATATTATTGATTGACGTTATAAGTATGCAGCTTAGGGTTTTAACTTTATTAATAATATTGGACTGAATTGAATCTCTGTATTTGTATTGCCTCAAATACATTTATAGGATTTGTAATAAAAAAATACAATGAACGACATTTCAAGTTTGGCATCTTTGCTCCGTGAGAATGGAGATAAAGTGCTGAATGGACAGAGCAAACTTTCATTGACTTCAGCATTGTTAAGGAATCTTAATGAAGCATTCACTATTATTGTAGAGAATAATGAAGAGAGTGATAGTTCATTTAATGTCATCAACACAACGAATGCATTAGTTGAAATATTTCATGATATTCAGTTTCTCTATGACTTTGTGCAAAAGACTGTTGGCCTGAAACTTAGTAACTGTGCCGTGACAGGTGACTGTGGTAATAGTGTTCTAGACATATGTAAATTTAGAAACCTGAAGTATCTTGAGCTAAGAAAAATTCCAGTGCATATGTTACGTGGAATTCAGAGTGTACGAGCTCAGTTGCAGTCCGTAGTTTGCATTCGCTGTGTCCAAAGGCTAGAAGACCTTCTGTTGGACTGTGGAGCTGATCGCAGTTCAGGATTTGTATGGAGTGACCTAAAAGAAGCTGTATTTAGTTACAATGGAATAGATTTGTTGGATCGCTCTCTGGAATTTGCTCCATGGTTGCAAATCCTTGATCTCAGTCACAACAGGATTTCTCAAGCTAGTGCCATAGACTGTCTGCCAAATCTGAAATATTTGAACATGAGCTATAACCTCCTTGAATCTATCCCTACAGTTAATAAAGATGCCTGTCGAAAATTACAGGTTCTAGTCATAAAGAACAATTACATTGAAGATATATCAGGTAAGTGCCTTCATTCTGATAACATCAGTACCACATAATATTTTTCCCCTCTGTGAGCTCTCAAAGCTGTGGGTGAGCCATCAGCATTCCTGCTTCGTGTTTGGGAGGTGCCGGTTGAAACCAAGCTTTTCTGATTAAGGTTTATTTTTTTGTTCGTTTTCTTATGCCTGTCCAGGCAATAAACATAAATACATAAAGCAGCCATGCTACAGGCCATTTAGGTTGTTTGAGGGGAGAAGAGGTACAGCTCATACTCATTCTAGACCTCAGCACTGGATTGGGGTGAGTGGTCAGCATCATGCCTCAGCTCCGCTTTACCTCCGGGAAAGGGCCCTGGTACACATTGGACAGGAGGCTGGGTGGGCCCCAGAGCCAGCCTGGACGCAGGCTACAGAAAAAATCCTCTGCTGATTGAACCCTAGTCGTTGAGCTCGTAGCTAGTCACTATACTGACAGAGCTATCCCAGCTCACTGTCTATTCAGTTGCCAGGAAAGAACATTAATTAGGCCATGGCTGCTTCCTTTTATATTTCTTCCAGCTTATTCCTCATTGACTCTTTGTATCTAAATGGTATATGTATGTACCAACTGCTTTAGAAGACAGTAAATTTGTGTTATATAATTAGTGATTATTTCCCTAAATAGCATTAATCGGTTGATTGTTGTAATGGTGAAGTGTTGTTTCTTTTTGTGATACATACTGAGTTATTAAATGTTATTTGGACAAGCATCAGTTTGAAAGGGTTAATCATACTGCCAATTTATACCACAAAGTCTGACCTACAAATAAACCATAAGCAAAGACACTAACTAACAGTGGCTAGAGAACTTTATTAAGAAAGTTAAGAGTCATGTTAATACTAAGAAGGGAGAATTCTGGTACTTAATATTTTGCTGCTTGTTTAATCTGTAAAAAGGAATGTATACTTAGTTAATCCTAGATGGATTGATACAGTTGTAAGTTTTACATGACTTGGTATGTTTACAGGCTTGGTCGCACTGGAGTGTCTGTTGGAACTGGATTTGTCATGTAATTGCTTGACAAATCATAAAGCACTTAGTCCACTTCTGCGATTGTCTGATCTCACATGGTTGAGCCTAGAGGGTAACCCACTGAGTTTTCATCCTCAACACCGTACTCGTACAGCCCGCCATCTTCATGACTGTGCAGCAACCAGCAGGGTATGTACTGCTCATATGAGACTCAGGAGTCCACTTTCGTTTTTTTATTATTGTATTAAGATAGTTACGTTGGTTATTATTTAAAGTTAAATGAACAACAGGGGGAGTTCCTGAATTTGTTTCCCCATTGCCTTTATGTTTTACATATATGTTGATACTGCTCACTAGGGATGTTTCGTAATAAAAAAGAGTGTTTGCATTATTACTTTTCCATCGCTTGTTACCTGTTACAACATGAATGATGAAACAAGTCTTTTATTTATAGTTTATGTTGGATCATTTGCCCTTGTCCAAGACAGAAAGACTTTCTGTGGGTTCTTTGGGTGGTGATGCTGTTCTTAGGGAATCGTGTAAGGAAGGTACCATATCTGCTGGAAGTTCTTCACCGTCTGAAAGATCTTTGATTGCAGAAAGAGGTGAGTTATAATAGCAGATTATGGAACTAAATATGGTTTATTTTGAGGTAGAGGAAACACATTTATATGTTAAGAAGTTGTATAAACATTGTACAGAAGCTAGTATTTATATTTGTTTTACTGAGACCAATTTTTGTTTGATTCAGTTAACGTAATTGTCCTTCTATTGGTAACATGAAAATATGCTGGTATATGAACATCAGAATTTATTCTAAAGCCCATTATTCTGACTAGATGTCAGGAGACAGAAATATTGTGATAAAATTTAAATACATGACTAAAATTGGTCAAGAAATTATAGCTTTGAAAAACTTCCAGTTTTTAACCTTTGTTGTATGCAGTTTAAATAGCCACTGTACCCTTCATTTAGAATCATTGTATATGTTAGAGGTTTCCAGACTTTTATACCTTGTGCCCCCCTTAAAACATTTCATAAATTTCATGCCCCCCCTTCCAGAACAAGTGCAAGCAAACAGCACTGTAAGACAACTAAACTGCCACAACCAAGCAAAGGGTGTTAAAAATGTTTCTCCATATTTCGTTAAAAAAAGGTTTCCATACAAACCCCCCCCCCCCCCACTTTGGGAACCTCTGGTATATGTAATCCAGATTCAAGTACACCATTCCACCCTTGTTTTATGTGGACTGGGGCATAAGATGGATGTGCAAATACAGCAGGTACGGTGCAGTTGTTTGTGAATGCATGTGACATGTGTTTTTTCTCCATGTCACTATTTATTATATTTGTTAAGTTGCAGCTACTTAGGCATGTATATATTATATTCCATCTTAAATTCCACTGTTTTTTATAACTAGAACAGATGAAATTTTAATCAGAGTGTTACAATATTTTAAGAAAGAAATTATTATTTGAAGATATCCGTCTTCTGGGTTATTGCGCTGTGTAGTCTGGTCGATGTTAACCAACGTTTCAGAGGTCATACTGCCTCTGTCATCAGGGCGATGAGGCAGTATGACCTCTGAAACGTTGGTTAACATCGACCAGACTACACAGCGCAATAACCCAGAAGACGGATATCTTCATACTCACCGCTGTGAGAACCTCAAGTCTTACAAATTATTATTTATTTGTGTGGTTTTAAAATCTCAGTTTTTGCATTTTATGAAGGTGGACAGTCTGGTTCAAAGCCACACCAAAGCCATGACTGTAAGAGAAGCGGTCGGGTACGTAAAGCAGTCATCTCGGAACATGGCTGTGATGCTGCAGAAACTGAATTAAGCTCCAGTTTCATGGTGAATTCTATAGGTAAGTACAAACAGTGTGGACATTAATAACCATAATTTTAGGTTTTGTTATTGTTGGTTTTTACTGACTTAGATGTTATGTTTACTTTGGACTTTATTTTCAGTTTGTGCTTGTATATCTTTGTAAGTGTTCGTCAAAGAGCTTTGTTTCTCATACTTGAATGTCTAAGCAGTTAAGAGGAAAGGTCTGTACTATGGGGTTTTTACTTTACAGCCGATGGGCTGCAAGTCTTGTAAGGCGAATGTGGCTCCTCTTGAAAGAACTGAGAACCCTCGGTCTCTGCCGTGCATCTTGTGGATATTATCTGTTAATGAGTTATTCAGTTTCAAACACTATTCTTTGATTTCATATTTTGTAAAATTCTTTGCTACTAAACAACAGGCACTTATAAATGTAATAAATGTGATATATTACTTGTAAGACTTGAGGTTCTCACAGCGGTGAGTATGAAGATATCCGTCTTCTGGGATTCATCGCCCTGATGACGGAGGCAGTATGACCTCTGAAACGTTGGTTAACATCGACCAGACTACACAGCGCAACAACCCAGAAGACAGAAATCTTCATACTCTGATGACGGAGGCAGTATGACCTCTGAAACGTTGGTTAACATCGACCAGACTACACAGCGCAATAACCCAGAAGACGGAAATCTTCATACTCTGATGACGGAGGCAGTATGACCTCTGAAACGTTGGTTAACATCGACCAGACTACACAGCGCAATAACCCAGAAGACGGATATCTTGATATATTACTTCTTAATACTTTTGATGGTCAATAAAGCCATATTTGTTACAATGTTTAGAATTGTTTTGCTGTGGTACACAATTACTGTAAATTAAGTTGCACACAACTGCATAAAAAGTAAGCTTTTTATATGAACTACCGCTGATCATTTGAACAGCGTTTGAAACAATTGTCGGCGAAAGCCAAAGCACCGCAACATTACGCCAGCTTTTTGGAATACAGAAGTGGGGTTCTTGTGTGTAACTTTAGTGTTTATTTGGGTTATCTCACGCATTCCACTAACTGACAGACTGACCAGCCAGCTGCATGGAGTAGAGTTAATTTTGAGAAACTGATTAAGAAATCCCTTGACTTTTATAGAATCCAAAGTTTCCTGTTCATATGATGTTTGAGGTTCTCACTGTGGCAGAGGAAGTTTATATTTTGAGTAGTAACCTTGTGTGTACTTGTAGCTAGGTACCAATGTTTCAAAGGAACATACTGCCTACATCTTCAGGGTTAAAGAAGCCAGAAGGTCTTCCAAGTGATTTATTCCTTTCACGCTGATAATAGCTGCTAATGCCCCCTTTTGCTTTCTTTGGTATCTGATTAATAATTGATTTAAGATTATGGATTACAATTACTAAATAAGTATTGAATATTCAACATGGTCATATATCCATAAAAGCATGAAAAATGTTTATTTAACAGATTCAAGCATGATGACATGTGTTAAATGTGTCCTGTGGATGTTTTTATATTTAAAATTTCTGAACTGTTGTTTCCTTTATGCGTACACCTGTCTGCAGACCATCTGGAGACAAAGAAGCAAATTGAAACACTGCGTGAGAGATTTGGAGAGGAAAACTGGCTACACAGTCAAGCCGGGCTCTGTGTTCAAGACCTGCTTGGCCTCCACAGGGCTGTGACAACACCGTCACCTGCAAAATCTGGTGTGGAAATATCGCCGTGGCATGAAAATACCGCCGCTGTGACTGCTACCCATGTGGTAGGCAAGTTCTGATCCTGGTATTTACAAAAATGTTAGAAAATGTCAACGTATTATTAAAAGTTGGGCTCATAATTACCAATGGAAGGTTAATTATAAATGAACATTTATATTTTTGTTGCACAGACATTCAAAAATAGAAACAAAACTGGAAAGGTGTATACCATACCAGAATACTCTTGCATTCTCTTGCATTGTCACATATACTTCTCATGTGTTAACCACATAAGCGTAGCAGTACATTGCAGCAGTCACCATGTTAAAGAATTACTAGATCAAAGTTTTGTTTTCCAAAAAATCAAAACCATTCATCACTGTATTTCCCTATTGCACGTGTTAGTATGATTTCACCTTACAAGTTTGTTTGCCAGCCATGTTACTGAGTATAGGAAATTGAAAAGTCTGATTTTAAGGTAGACCCCAGTGATACAATGTCCATACCAAGTTTCATTAAATTTCGTCCACCAGTTCTTGAGTGGAATCATGTAGACAGATGGTCAAAGATTACTATATTATGCACATCGTGCAAAGAATGCATAATACTTCATAAAGTTGCATAATGATTAGCATATCAATACCCATGAAAATTGTGTGAAAATGTTTGTCTTTGATCGCTTCATTCAATTAGGTAAGTAGACCAAGTCATGGGTCTGAACTTTGGTATGTCTGTTTAAAAACATTCACTCCAAAGACATTATTAATAAGTTTGTGTAGTGTTATCAGCCTGTTGGTGCGCTGTTTGAGGAAACATTTTATTACATGTTAAGTTTGAATAGAGAACTGTGTGATTTGTGTTGCTGTTCTAGTGCCACAGTTTTTTCAGTTCTGTGCATAGTATTCTTCTGCTAATCTCATGTACTTGGACAGAAGGTGCAGTTAACTTCACAGTTTTTGCAGGGTGAATTCTTAATATTAAAGGAAGACACAAAGGGACTTGTGTAGAATTAAATTTGAAGTAGTAATCACAATTAAACTTAGTATATTTCAACTTTTCCACAGGTTTCTGGAGTATTGAATTGAGATCAGTTCATTATTATTATTATTAAGTGTTCTGTCTTACGACAGGTCCATTGCTCTGCCCAAAAAGAGCTCTCCAGTTGTCCCTATTCTCGGCTTCTCGCTTTAATTCCTGGAACGTCATCTTCTTTCCTTGTTTAAGGTCGTCGGTTAGCTGTATCAATCTTCTTCCTAGTCCTCTCTTTCCTTCAACCTGGCAGTTCATTAGCTTATCTAAATAAAAAACTGGGTTGTTGCTTACAAGATTTCCTCTCTAATTTGAAATTAGACGAGCTGTAACTCTTTATGTGTCAGTCTCATTAAAGCGATGTAAGAATTACCCCAAGCAGGGCAAAAATATTATGTGTTATATTCATAAACTGCACATTGACTTGAGTAAGGAAGAATTTCTACAATTTGGGAAGAAATCTGTTAATGTACCTGCTTATTAAAATAGTGATTGTTGTACATGTCAAGGAACATCATTTATATCTCGGTACAAAATATTATCCAGAAGTGGTCAAGCTGTATTTACTCTTATATATATATATATATATATATATATATATATATATACGAAACATTTGGGGGGTTTTCAATTTGAATTCCATTAAACTGTGACATATTTAGAAAAGGAAGTTGAAGCTGAAGATATCCATCTTTTGGGTTATTGCGCTGTGTAGTCTGGTCGATATTAACCAACGTTTCAGAGGTCATACTGCCTCCGTCATCAGGGCGATGAATAAGCCAATAGGGTGTGAGGTGCTGGGTTTATAGGCCGGGAAGTGAAAGGTGTAGCCTGCCCCGAGCCAATGGGAGCAGGTATGGGAGTGGACCAATGGTAGCACGTGGGAGAGGAAGAGAAAGGTGATTTTAGTTGTATGGATCAGGGCCCTGAAAAGGGCCGTGTTAGTGGTCTGGTTGGTTCTGGCGGCGCACTCTTGCTCGCTCTTGGAGTCCTCGAAGTGTGTGAATAAGAGGCTTCCAGGACCGGCTCAGGTGAAGTCCATCTTCCCTGTTAAAGTTATCGGGATGTAGTTCGATCTTGATGGCTTCCCTGATTAAGCGATCCATGTAGCCGGTTTTTGAGGAGAGGATAGAAGACACCCTATTGGCTTATTCATCGCCCTGATGACGGAGGCAGTATGACCTCTGAAACGTTGGTTAACATCGACCAGACTACACAGCGCAATAACCCAGAAGACGGATATCTTCATACTCACCGCTGTGAGAACCTCAAGTCTTACGAAGTTGAAGCTGTTCTAGAAATAAGTGAGAGAATAGCAGATGGTATCTAAGATTAGAACCAAGTACCTTCTAAATACACTTCATTTGTATTACAACTGAAGTTGTGTATTTTGTGAGAAGTGTTTCAATTGAAATAATGAATCAAAACCTTTACGCTGCAGTATAATTTCTTTGTACCTTTCTCCACATTGAATTATAAAGGAAACACCTGTTTAACTTCCGTTGTCATTATTGTTTACAGAATAAAGCCGAAAGTGATGTTCATTACGTTGCACGGAATCCAGAAGTAGTGAGTGATTCAGCAGGAGGACAGGAGCCATTAGCTTCTGATACACTTTCATCTGATGTCAGATTTGAAGATAACAAAGGATCATCACCAGAACCTGTTGAGCTCATTGAGTCAGATGAGGATGAAGAAGATGAAGGTAGCAGGCAGTGTTTTTCTCAGTTCTTCTTACCAGACAATTTTATAATGCATTACTTGTAGAGTTTACAAGCTATTGCACAGTTTTGTGGCAGTCAGGGTTATTTCTGGGACAGAAACAGAATTTTAGTGTGAACGCTATTCTCATAACCATTATTTCTGACATGGAGATGCTTAAAGATTGTTGTGCGGACATTAGGCAATATCAGATAATGGAGGATTTAAAAAGAAATAAAACATCATCTGTCAATAAACTCAGTTGATGTGGAAAGATCAAGGAAGATTTCTAATTACTCTTTCTAGTTTATTTTATGGGCATTGTTCAAGAAAAATAATTGTATAAATATCATTAATCATAATAAAATTACTGTTAATTATAAAAGCTTGAATTTGATAAAATACTGGTGAAAATTCCACTCACAAAACCAAATTAAAAGATTGTCTTAAAATAAAAACCCAGCAAAATTCTTAGCAAAAACAGAATTAGTAATACAATTATAATTAGTAAGGATTTAATGGAAGTTCTATTGATTATTTGACCCAAGTGTGTAGTTACATGAAAATGCCTTGAACAGGTAGAATCACGTTAGATCGTGACACAATGCAGGATTTCTAGTTGTGTAGTTACTGTCATTATATAATGTAGTGTCACCTTGTTTGTTTTCAGATGAAGGCGAGGAACAGCTATATCTTGTCCAGAGGCAGCAGTTAGGAACTCAAAGGGCGGATGAATTCTTCTTGGCGGTGACTGAAAGGTATGTGATCACCTTTATCATTTATTAGAAAAGTCATAATATGTATTTTCCTGTCTCTCTGAAATTTGTGAATCACATTGTCTTCATGCTAGTGTCGTACATAACATCTTTATTACATTCCATGGATTCATAAGTTAGATGACAATAGGATGTGGAATAAGTCATAATAGTATATTATCTATTGTACAAGTACAGTTCATGCTATTATAAATATTTCACATAAAACTAGTGTCATCTTGTGAGTAAATCCTCCCATTACATGCAGTAGATAAATTATACTACCCATTTATATTATATGAAGACAAGAAAACAATGAACATTGTGACTAATTTGTAAATGTTAAACATTTGTCTATGGAATATAAGGAGTGTGTAATTAAATATTGTTTTTATGCTACATTATATTGTGCCTTTTTATTTAGAAGGTTAGTGAGACTTGATTGTTATTATTATTAAGTGTTCTGTCTTACGACAGGTCCATTGCTCTGCCCAAAAAGAGCTCTCCAGTTGTCCCTATTCTCGGCTTCTCGCTTTAATTCCTGGAACGTCATCTTCTTTCCTTGTTTAAGGTCGTCGGTTAGCTGTATCAGTCTTCTTCCCAGTCCTCGCCTTCCTTCAACCTGGCCTTCGATGATATCACTCATTAATCCATTCCTTCTCATAATATGTCCCAGCCAGTAAGCTTTCCTTCGTGTAATCGCCTGCAGAATGTTTCTTTGCTCGTTGACTCTCCTCAATACTTCTTCGTTGGTCACTCGATCCGTCCACCTGATCTTCTCTATTCTTCTCCAACACCACATTTCAAAACTCTCCAGGTATTTCTGTTCCTTCTTCCTGAGTGTCCAAGTCTCTGCTCCATACAGCGCGACACTCCATACGTAACACTTCACTAGTTTCTTCTTCATCTCCAAGCCCAACTTGCTAGTGAGAAGTATCCTCTTCTTGACGAAAGTACACTGTTAAAAATTTTTATGCCTCCATAATATGCAGTCTTTTTTTTAAAACATTAGAGGTTAGCATTTGGTTTATGAAGCTGATTCGTATTCTGTATGTTGACACTGCATATATCAGAATTAGTTTTAAAATGTTCTTGGTTGTTTACAGTGAAGTTCATTTATGAGAATATGTATTTACACAGAAGAGCTGTGACATCTAATCTGTATAGACTTCTATATGAATTTCTAGTTTAAACACCAGCAATTAACAGCATAATTGACAGTAGGCAAAATAAACTGATTTCAGTGTGTCAGTGTTGGTGACATGCAACATAGATTAAATGCATAACTTGCTTCACTTAACTTAGGTGTCAGTTTTTCAGATTTGTCCAATTTAGATGGTTATCAGTATACTACTTTTTATGAAACCTTTGTAATAGTACATATATGAACAGGTCCCAGTCCAAGAAAAGGATGGAAGGATCCTGTTCATATGCACCTGTCGTCAGACAGAACACTAAATAATAATAAGATGAGGTGGTCTAGCGGTTAGAACGCTGGCCTTGTAATCCTGGGGGTCTCGGGTTCGAATTTATAACTTGTGTTGGGCAAGGCCGTGGTCTAGGCAACACGGAGTTTTCATCCGTGGCATCCCAACAATTACTCGATTCACACACAGAAGAAGGCAATGGCAAACCACTTCTGGATCATCTGCCAAGAACGTATATGAACAGGTCCCAGTCCGAGAAAAGGATGGAAGGATCCTGTTCATATGGACCTGTCGTCAGACAGAACACTAAATAAATAAAATTGTATTATCATGAGTTATTCTACATCCTATTGTCATCTGGCTGACTAATGGATCCATGGACTCTAATAAAGGCGTGTGTGTGCACGTTCATGTATGTATGTATCTTACCATGCTCAATGCCAGGCTGTATCTTCATGTTCTATTTGTAGGAATCTAAAAGAAAGAGAGGTGCTGAGTGGGAAAACCCATGAGAAGTGGACCATGGCAAGCTTACTGACCTGCACCAGAACTGGGGGACAGACCCCTGCTGCCACAGTACAGCTGACATTTGATACAGTACGTCGTAATCGCCAAGAGAGGGTGTATATCATGGATGAGAAAGATGCACAGGTAATTAGTCCTTAAATCATTTTATTCGTGACCTTTTTTTTGTTACCATGGTTTTTTGTCACATGATTTCCATTCATGTTTTTAATAAATTTAAAAGAAACTGAGAACTTGGGGAAGAGGATGCTTGAATGTAACAAAGGTTTCTGTTTGGTTGTTGAATTCCATTCCACTTCCACACTTCAGTAACAAGGTAACAGGAATGAAAGTAGAAACAGAAAGGTAAAGAACAACTTTGGAACCTCCATGTTTTGTTGTGGGGTGCATATAATTGTTTGCTTTGGAAGGAGTTATGTTGATTTGTGATGTGATTCTTACAGAAGCTCGTGCGGACACTTGGTGAAGTGTTGGATGCTAGACCACTAACAGCCATGAACCAGGTTGTGTTTCGATGCATGAAATGTTCTACTCAATTCTCGCAAGAACTAGCTCCTACAGGTGAGCAATGAAAAGGGAGGAAAAGCTTGTAGGACCGTCAGTGCTGTATTGGATGCAATGACAGTCGATTGGTATGGATATGAGAGGTTTACTGTACGCCTCTACAATTGCTAGAACAAGGCACGCACTTAATGTTGGGGTTGAATGGTTAGCATTCCTTCATGTTTCTGAGGTCAGTCAGTAAGTAGGTTTGAAGACATTGAATATCTGGAAATAACTGTTGTTCTGATTTTAGAAAAAAAAAATACTAATTGTCTAAAGTAACTCTTTCCTTGCTATGAATAGCCTAGATGGATTTGAAAACTTCTTTAGCACATAAGTGTAAAATATCCAGTACACTAAAGCAGAATGTTATAACAGTAGTTTCTGGGATAAAGACTTATAATTAAGGAAGGAACAAATTGTTATGCATTGCCTTTGTAGTTTCAGGTGTGGGAGGGAATGTTGTGACCTGTCCGACATGTAACAGCACCCTTGTAATCGAAATGGAAGAAGTTCCATTACCATCACAACACAGAAATGACCAAGGAGAGAAGCAATCTGTAGTCCCAGACTGTGGACCATTGTCTCCAGGTTTTAACTCATCACCATCACAGTCAAGCATAGGTATGCAGTGTGTGACTCTGAGGGTGAAAATTGTGTACTTTATTTGACCTATCTGTGACCTCAACTTGACATGAGTGTGGTCATTCAGATACCTACAATTTCACAGAAGTAAGCTTGAGCAAAAATGACCTTGGTATTTTCTATCTTATTTTTGTTCTTACCTTTAGTTCCTTGTTGAAAGTGGGGGAAAGGATAAAGAGTGGGAATATTTATTCACTTAGCTTATTCAGCCCTTTTAATGTGGTGACATATATAGTTGTTCTTTCTTTTGTCATTTCCGAATATTAAAGGTATTTGCATTTTTGAAAGAGACTTACGTATTAATTTTCTTTTTGAGGTCCCATATGCTGCATGGCAGCTAGTACAACTTTGAAGGTGCTGTTCAGTAGATGGTTCTGTTGTGCATTTATTGAAAATGAAAAATTCAAGCATGAGTATTACAAAAACATAGATTTACTTCCTAAGTTCGAAAGTATAAGTGAAGAGCCATTTTATTCAAATAAACAAGATTTTTTGTTGTGAGATGTTACTAACATCTTTAAAAAGTAGTTTGCCTCTACAGTTCTCTAACTGAATTTAGTCACTTTATACTGGTCTAAGATGGCCACGGTGGTCTAGCGGTTAGAACGCTGGCCTTGTAATCCTGGGGTCTCAGGTTCGATTCCCGGCGGTGCCCGAATTTATAACTTGTGTTGGGCAAGGCCGTGGTCTAGGCAACACGGAGTTTTCCTCCATGGCATCCCAACAATTACTCCATTCACACACAGAAGAAGGCAATGGCAAACCACTTCTGGATCATCTGCCAAGAACGTATATGAACAGGTCCCAGTCCGAGAAAAGGATGGAAGGATCCTGTTCATATGGACCTGTCGTCAGACAGAACACTAAATAAATAATAAATACTGGTCTAAATCCAGTTACATTTTTTTAAAGTACTTGCTCAGTGCCCATATCTGAAGAAATATATTATAAAAACACATATACGAACCAACTGTAAGTATTGCTAATAGGTATCTAACATTTTGCCTTCTGAGAGGGTATGATAAAAATTGGCACAATTTTTCTATTGTTCCATCCACAGAACATCACAGTGAAGTAGCTAGCAGTCCTGCCTTGTATTGAGGATGTAAGGTAATGCCACAAATGGCAACCTATGTGACCATTTTTTTTGAAAAGAATATGTATGTACTCTGGTGATATAAATACCATGGGAATTTGAAGTACAACTGGCAGTACATGAAACAAAAGCTGAGAGTTGTTTTTTGAATTTAATGTTAAAATATTATCTCTTTTAGCCCACATTTAATTTTCTTAAGGAGGAAAGTAGGCTTATGATATCACCATGCTGTTTTTTTGTTCCTTCCCACTTTTGAACCAGATATTTGATTTTCATGAAATTGGTGTGAACATTATGGCATTGGAGGCCACTCTGAACTGTACACTTTTTTAAATTTTGTGTAATCAGTAATAACATTATGGATGCAGAAACTTATGAGCAGGATTGACACTAATGCCACATAATATAGGGTCCTGAAGTGATGTACAGTAGGGCCCCGCTTTTCGGCGATGCGCTAATACGGTGCTTTTCAATTGCGTGCATATGCCCCACGCGCTCAACTGTTGAGTCAGAGAAGTGCGTCCGGCACCATTTTCTCGTCGCTGATTCAGTCTTTACAACTTTTCTGTGCTCCGCGTGTGTCTGTATTTCTGGCAATTTTTCAAAGTTATTACATACTGTATATTTATATAATATTTTTGTGTTACTACAGTGTAATTACAATGGCGTCTAAGGGTAGTAGCGATAAAAAGAAAAGTCGTAAGCCTCTTACTTTAAATGCCAAGTTAGAGATGATTAAACTTAGCGAACAAGGCATGTCTATGGCCAAGATATATGATAGTGTAAACATCTTATTAGGCTTTGATATGCATTTGCAAGTGAAAAAAGGCAAAGATCCGCTTTTTGGCCGGGATCTGGTCCCTAACCTGCCGTATATGCGGTGCCCAACTGTATTGTGAAATATCTTTGAAAAATACATAATTTTTTAAGGTATTTTTTTAGAATATAAAGAATGCACATGGTTGCCATGTGAAAAGTTTATCTTGCAGTTTGACAACATTGTCTAATGGACCATTGAATGCAGGGATATGAAATATGGTTTATTAATCAACAGTTAGCAACAATGGTGATGATAAGTAACTTTGAGGTTATGTCTGAAAAATTTAACATAAGGATAGTTTGTACTTGACCCATAAGTGCTTACCAAAAGGAACATAGTAATATGATTACTACTAACACTAATAACAGCAACAAACTCTAACATATTTACAATTGCAAGAAATGAAAGAATTCTGTCTTGAGTAGGATTTGATCCTGTGATCATGTTTGTATTAGGCCAGCATGCTAACCTATGAGCTAAATTGCATTTTATTGTTGAATTATAAACATACATTACCCAAGCCAGGGATGATCAAAATATGTTCCACAGGCCAAAAGTGCCCCATTGCACCTCTTCATGTTGCCCCTTTAATGTATCATTAACTTACAACTAGGGCAAATGTCCCAGATCCCTCAATTCAGTGTCATGTTATTTGTATTTTTTAATATGGCAAAGCTTTGTTTTTGATTTTTCATGATGAGAAAGTACATTTGTTTGCTGAACTTTGTGATGAATACTGGCTCTGGAATTTGGCATTGCTGTGTGATATCAGCCACCACGTAAATGACTTAATCCCAAACTTGGAGGTCAATGGAAACACATTTTTGATATATTTGAGGCTGTCAGAACTTTTTAAATGAAGGTGAAACAATTTTGGAAACATTTGATAATGTTGACCTGTATCCTTTTCCCTCCTGTGATTTGCTTGATAAGAATGGATCCATTAAGTGTTCCCTTTCTTTGTGTCCACACTTTTTGGAAGTGCAGGTAATGCTGAGCAGAACCTCAGTACTGGATGTAGTTGAGTAGCTAGATTTCTGCTGCGGTTGTTTTATTCATGGTGAAACACCCCACAAACAGCATGGATAAGAGGTTGGGTAGGCCCCAGAGCTCATCTGGCTGTGATAGAGAAGAGAGAAATGTCTGCTCCTGCCAGAAATTTAACCCCAATTGCCCTGTCCATAATCACTTTACTGACTGAGATACGCATTAATAACCTTGTAATATTAGGGACTTACATGTTTGGGGTTATCATAAATAGTGCTAATGATAATGACTTGAAGCTGCATGATATGCGAGTTAACCTCGCTGAACTAACACAAGCTAACCCCATGCTCTGCGTGTACTGCTTAGGAAGGTCAGTGAAGGACACTGGAGCATCAGCAGAGATGTGTGACAGACTTGAGGTGACACCAACGGTCCTCCACAGTGAAGCCCAGCAGCTGTCCTGTCGTAAGATTCTTATCTCATTCTCCTGTAATTCTTTGCTTTTACTGCACTTGCTAATCTCTGCATGCTGCACATTCCTGGCTTTTGCAATTGTTAAATTGGCCATTAAAACGAGAAAGTAAACCCATCTACACAAATATCATAATGTGTGAACACAATATGTTGTTTATTGTTATTTTGCATACGGATACGGAATTCTGTTAAATACCTTTGCATATTTTATTACTTTATTTGATTCTTCTTATGACTTAATTTAAATTACATTATTATCAGTAGTTACTCTGCGTAAGCAATATGCTTTAGATTGAAATTAATGTTGATATTGTGTTGAGACAGTAGTGTAATGTGGTGTACACAGTCTCTTTGCAAGACTCCATTCTGAGTGAAACTGAAATCTTTCCAGAAAGAAAAATTTTGGGGTTAGAAGTTAAATTTTTTGCAGTTAGGACTGTTCTAGAACTGAATATTTGAAGCACTATTTTAACCACTTTCTTTGTTATCCTGAATTAACTCACATTACTTGCAATTTTACTGCAAAGAATATTATCCTGATTTCTTTCATACCTAGTAATAAATAATTTGACCTGTTTCTTGCTAGTTAGTGTAAATTGAATAGCAGTGTGCAGGGAAGATGTGCCCCTTTTGTATTGTTGCGTAGCAGGTGTTGGTACATTATTAAGTGATCATGGTGAGATATAGAACATTGATGAGTGGGAAGACATATTCATAACATCATAATATGAAAGCATTTTTATTTTAGTACAGTTTGCTAATGGGAATTTTTGGTAGTAAAAGATACACCATGAATGATAGTAGTTACTGATGAGCATATTAATTCATTGATGGTCTTGCAAGGAACAAGCAGCTGTCTTTAAATAAAGAAGTAATCTTTTAAAATGCAGTTAAGAATAAAGAAAATCAGTCTTTTGTGGCAGTAACTATGATCTGTAGCTTTTATGTTTTGTCATCCTGCTTCCTGATAGTGAAGAAGTTGCTGCATCTTTATTATAAAAGATTGAAATTTTAAAATTGAAATTTGTGGTCTCAAATGTCAAAATGTGTATTTTCATTGAAGAATTCCGTCTTCTGGGTTGTTGCACTGTGTAGTCTGGTCGGTGTTAACCAACGTTTCAGAGGTCATACTGCCTCCGTTGGTTAACATCGACCAGACTACACAGCGCAACAACCCAGAAGACGGAATTCTTCATACCCACCGCTGTGAAAACCTCAAATCCTACATGTATTTTCATTGTTAATCGTTCCTACATTCATACTTGATTGACTAGTTGTGGAGACTCAGTTATGTTTATTCATCTTTAGACTCCCAATTATCCAAGTTGGCTGGGAAATATATTTTCCTGGGTAATTGAAACCCCAGATAATCCGCAAATATGAAAGAAAAACACGGAAATGTAACAAATATGTAAGTGTATTTACAGGTATAGACTAAAATTTTTCAAATATTTACTAATAACGCAGAGTATTTTGTATAAAATTGAATACAGTACATATACCAACTGTTTGTTTCAGGATTCCAATGGATTTCTGTTGTCATAAACTTCAGGTTTTAGAAACAGTTGATTTATGTTAATACATTAAATAATGTAATTGTTGTATTTATTTCATTTTAAATCTTCTAGCTTTTACAACAGATTTTTCAAGTTGTTTTTTAATTTTTGTTTAAACCAGATAGACTCCAGTTAATCTACCCCCTTGATAGTTGGGATTCTACTGTATTTACTCCTTAAATAGATTTCTAAACATGTAAGAAAGGGACAAGAAACGTAATGTGTAGATTAAGTTATTTTGAAGTTTGTTTCAAATCTTTAATCAAAATTTTGCAGTGTAAGACATTTCATAAATGTAATATTATCAGTAGACTAGAACAGTTTGTTGGCAAAAAAGATGTTTCAGAGCTGCACTTTCCTATATGTGGACAGGTTCAGCAGCCTCTCTGGACCCATTTTCAGATTCTCCAAACAGTTTCATAAGACCAGTGAAACGATGGGACAGTGACATAGAGATTATTAGCAATCCCAGCCAAAGCAGCATTGAAGTGCTCGATGAACAAGCTAGGTAGGTATGAAAAACTTTGGTAGAGGACCTTAATTTGTAATAGGAAGTATAGGTGGTGGTGTTATCAGTTTTTATGTGATATGAAGTACTTAATGCACAGAAAATAAGGAACATAAGTAACATAATCTAATTATGGTAGACTGCAGGGTGGTGTTACTCCTGCAAGCAAGCAGTCTTCAGAGGAGAAGCAGATGGCGCCAGTTGCAATCCTAGCTGAACATGCAGTCGTGCCAGAAATGAGCAGTCACTTGGTCTCACGTACTGGTCTCACAGAGAGCAGTTCCTCCAGTAAGTTTACATTGACAAATATATGTTCACTTGAGCATTTTGTACACATACGCTGTAAAGTCTGGTAATTAAAGTTTATTGTGATTTGGGTTATAGTATATTTTTAATATATGTAGTAATTTCATCTTACAGTGTGAGTTGCATTTGTGACTGTGTAGGTTCCCTCACTGACAGTGTATGCACAACATATGAAATTCACTCAGAATCGCAGTCATTGAGACCAGGAGTCGTGGCAGCAAAATTAGAAGAGAATGTGATTACTCTTGATGACAGAAATAGTTCTACTGATACAAGAGCAAATGGTGGAATGGGTGAAGCAGCTGATAAATTTTCAAAGCATTTGCTAGATAAACCTGAGCATGAGGATGAGAGTACAACAGTTCTGTCCAAAATGTGTGAGGAGAAATCAAGTTCGCAGATGAATTATTCCAGCATGCTCGAAGGTGAGAAAGTTAGCAGTTAACATTAATTACATTTTGTAAGGGGTTTATAGTTCTTGCAGTGCGAACTGGGTCAACAGTTTCTTTTCATAGTTTAGATTACTTTAAGTTAGTGTTTGGGTTGATTTTATTCTTTCTTAGGTTCCTGTTGTGATGGATGGTATGGATAAAGGCGTTGATTTGTCTCTCCTGTATGCGTTTCATGTACAAGGAGATTACAGTTACATATCAGCTTGCAAACCAATAGAATTTTTCTAGGTATATTTATTGATGTCTGTGATTTTAGAGCATTGGTGAAGGAATTTCAATGTATTGACACATTTTTTCACTTCAGTTACTTTTTATTTTGAAGTCTGGAGGTGTATATTACAATTGAATATTCTGTCTTTCTTGATTTTTAGTTGTTATTTTTATTGTCTAGTTTATTGGTGAACTGAGTGCAATAGAACTAATGAACAGTGTCATGCATTGTGGAAGTCTTTTCCAAATATTACTACTCACTTGTATTACTTTATTTTACCAAAGTGCTGACCTGCTAATTCTGAGCAAATGTTACTATGTTGGTTACAATATTATAGACACATGACAGTAATGTTGGCTTCATTCAGTAATATAATATGATCGTTTTCTTCTGAGTTGGAAGTATAACTAGCTCCTTTTAATATGGGGCCCTGAAATTTAGTGTGGTGATAAATGTTCAAAATATACCATTATTTAACTTATTTTGAGGTAATTGTTGTGTCTAATGTAAGTAACAGTGTCATGAGTACACTATTAGTTTCTCAAGGACTCTGCTTCATGGAGTTTCTCTGTTTCATAGTGGTAACTAATGAATGGTTAGAAGTAGTCAGTGGAATTTTGTATGAGTTGAGGTCATCAACATCAAACCTGAAGGTGGGTGCATATGTCCAAAACATTTAGAAAGTGTTTTTAAAAAAATGACAAGTGAACAAGCATCAAGTATCTAAAGAACACTGGGATGTTGCACTACAGAATTGGATTATGACAACTTTTCGAGTAGTGCAAGTAGGACTCCAAATTGTGTATTTCTTAATTTATAGTTGCTTCTCGTGTCGCTGAGTAGATTTAGTTTCTTTTTAAAAAAAGTAGGCATTAGAAGTTCTTCCTTTAACTGCTATGGGGTCCGCGCGGTCTGAGGCGTGGGCCTTGTGCCGTTTGGTCGCTGGGACCGTGGGTTCGAATCCCACTCAAGCCATGGATGTTTGTCCGTGTTTTTCTGTGTTGTGCTGTCCTGTGCACAGGTATAGGCCTTGCGACGGGCCGATCCCTCGTCCAAGGAGTCCTACCAAATGTCTATAGGTCAAGCCAACGAAAAAAGTTGGGACCCGCAGTGCTCAGGCACTTGAACAACGGGTCATTCCCAGTATCCTTTAACTGCTTGTTTATTTGTATAGTTGTCATTTAACATTGTCTTGAATTTGTAGGCTTGCTGCAGAGTGTAGGATCTAAGCTGTCTTCCAGGTCCTCAGAGAAGGTTCTTGATTCGTCTAATAGTAGAGAGACTGTCACTGGAGGAAATGACATAGTCAAGTATTCGTATACAGATTTTGCTGTTGTTGATCACCGTGTGAAACTCCATCTGTACTTGCATGTGTTTCATCAAGAGCAGGAGGAACTTTTGTTTCTTCTTAGGGTAAGTATATTTACTGTTAAGGTTGCAGGAAATGTTGCCATAAAGAATTTATAGTGTGAAGTAAATATGCAATAAAGATACAAACTTGAGAATGGATAAACCACTTTTGATGAAATTTATATTGGAGAATTTTTATTAAAAAGTTGTCCGTTTTAATTTAGGTCGGACAGTTTTAACATCTGCTTTATGTAAGAGCTTAAATACTTAATTTTATTAACACTAGGGCATTCTATAAGAAAACAAATGCTTTGGTTGTTTCAGCAGAAAATTGAAATACAAATGAAAGACAGTTTTGATTGAGTTTAGATTGCATTTAAGTCAGATTTCTTTTGTCTTTTGTGTGGTTGTTTATTCATTCAGTATATAGTTCTCACTTTACACTGTATTTATAATTTCATTGTAATTTGAAGAGCATGAATGTTTTTATGCCATTTGTGTTTCTTTCTGCTGAGCGTACTTGTATAATTTTAGTCTTCTTATGCATGGTATGAGGTATCAGAGTTGTCACTTGCTCTCAGAATTGTAATTTACCATAATACTTCACTGAATATCTAAATTTGTACCATGTTATTATTTTAAAATATGAGTTCTAGTTTGTATAATTATGTAAAAGAAACAAGCATAGGAATACCCATTCATTAGAATGCTTGTAACACCATGTCAGTCACAAAATTTCAAAGGCTGCACCTTAGCAACTATCATTTTAAGTTGTCAATACAAAAGTTCCATTATATAGGAGAAAGTATCTGCTCTATTGAACATGTGTATATGCTTGCCTTAGTATCTTAGTTTGTGGTAATCGTGGAACCAATACATTTATACAGGCTCAGATTATACCACAGTCATCACGTTCATCATACCCTGGCTGCCTTGTCATGTCAAGTAGGAATGTTTATGTGCTTCAGATAACTGGTGAGGAAGGGTGAGTACAAGTACTGCAGCAAGTAACATTAGTTAATAGGGAAATTTTAGAGGTAGCATTTGGTACATATACAGGATAAGAAAATCTGTGCATAATCTTTACTTAGTGTGATTCCGTGTACAAAAATGTACAGAAAATCTCATACAATGGATGTAATCCATAGTTTAGTTTTGGGATACATTTCACCGTCAGATGGGGCAAGATAACAAAGGATTATGCCCAGCCAAGGTAATGAAAAACAACGTGGACATTGAAGTAACTAAATGTATTCATTTATTCCTTATTACACTGTGTGTCTCATACACAATAGGTGTTTGAACAAGTGTCATGCATTTCAAGGAAGAAAGCAGTGTGTCACATTGTATTTTCCTGTAGACACTGCAGCATGTTGGCAGCAATAGTTTTGACAGCAGTGTGAAATCTTGCTACGAGATCTTTGATGCTCATGGAATGGACTGTGTATGCCTGATCCTTCAGGTGCCTCAGGAATAAATCAAATGGAGTGAGGTTAGGCGACTAAGGAGGCCATGCAATGGGCCTTCCGTGTCCATTTCACCTCCCAGGGTATGTCATGTCGAACCACCCTTGGACATTCTTACTTTATCACTTAGCTAGGGATGCATATTTAAGAATCCCTGGCAGAACAGTTTGAAGAAAAACACGTCTTTGAGCATCCAGCCAGCATGATATTAGGTAGTGGCCCGCAAGGATGTCTTCCACAATATCAGCCCATGTGTTTTATGTTGAAGTGAACTTGACATCCATGTGCACTATATCATGAGGATTAGCCCATGATCGAAGGTGGCTGTTGTGCTCGTGCAGGCGTTTGCAGAACTGTGTCTGTAGATATTTTCAAAGCTGATGTTGGTTCTATAGATTGTGGTATGGAAGTCCAATGCTTCTGGTAGCTCACAGGATCTCATTCCACAATAGGAATTATGGCATCTTAAGTGGCTAGCATCCATACGCTGTGGATGACCTCCATTGTCATGTGAAAGAGGTGTAAGAAATCTTGTCTTCCAAAGATGCTACTTTAGTCATGTAAACAAATTAGTCTCTGGATAATGTCATCCAGGATAATAAATGAATTCCCATGATGCAGATCCAGCTTGGCTAAGACAGGTAACCAGGGTTAGGAGCATGTTATATTATTCTGTAACCCTTTGATCACAGCTCTTCCTCATTTGCACTGCACATCTGCACTTAGAGAATAGTTACTACTACATTACAAGTTTTGTATATGGTCGTGTACAACTAGCATTGATGACATCGTAGCTGGATAACGTGTTGCCCCGTTTGTTGGTGGCATGCATCTCAAAAACTAAACATCAGATGACATATGTTGTTTGACATTTGCTGCACTATGGAGACCTTTTATATAAACGTTTTCAACCTGTACACTGCACAGTTATATATATTTTTAGAAAGTTATATGTGTTTTGTCAAATTTATGGTTCTTCACCAGTTAGTGCTAAAACAGATCATGTGAAAATATGGTGTGGGCTGAATTCTACTGAAGATGGCTGTCTTCTGGGTTGTTGTGCCTGTAGTCTGGTAGAAGTTTGCTGACATTTCTTGTCCAACTGAAAGACAGCATCTCAAGGATTCTGTATCATGGAGTTAGTTAACATTTGTCATAATTTTACTATATCATTTGATGGAGACACACCATGGTGGTCTAGCGGTTAGAACGCTGGTCTTGTAATTCTGGGGTCTCGGGTTTGATTCCCGGCGGTGCCCGAATTTATAACTTGTGTTGGGCAAGGCCGTGGTCTAGGCAACACGGAGTTTTCCTCCGTGGCATCCCAACAATTACTCCATTCACACACAGAAGAAGACAATGGCAAACCACTTCTGGATCATCTGCCAAGAACATATATGAACAGGTCCCAGTCCGAGAAAAGGATGGAAGGATCCTGTTCATATGGACCTGTCGTCAGACAGAACACTAAATAATAATAAGATGAGGTGGTCCAGCGGTTAGAACGCTGGCCTTGTAATCCTGGGGTCTCGGTTCGATTCCCGGCGGTGCCCGAATTTATAACTTGTGTTGGGCAAGGCCGTGGTCTAGGCAACACGGAGTTTTCCTCCGTGGCATCCCAACAATTACTCCATTCACACACAGAAGAAGGCAATGGCAAACCACTTCTGGATCATCTGCCAAGAACGTATATGAACAGGTCCCAGTCCGAGAAAAGGATGGAAGGATCCTGTTCATATGGACCTGTCGTCAGACAGAACACTAAATAAATAATAAATATTTGATGGAGTTAACAAAATACACAGTTATAGGAATACAATGTTGGACATTGTCCACTGTCTGGGGTTTACTTGATATACATAACATTTAGAGAGTTGATTCTTCTCCAGTCTTCAGGTAATTGGTTGTCATTAAACTGACTGATTTATCATCTTTAAATTATTCTTTGTCACAGAGGTTGGGATTGAACCAACTTATGAAATGGTGTGTATCTCAAGCAATGCGTATATAAACAAATCAGCTGTACCGTTGTTGTGTTGCGTGTGTGCAGGGATGATCCGGAGCTGTGGCTTCGCAAAGTAGACAGTAGTTCTGTTGAAATGCTGATAGTGTTGTTCCCGTTGATGTGGCGGCAGGGAATTGGCATGGAGCTCATGCGGGAAGGTGGAGAGTACTCAAGTTTCTTATTCATCTTTCAAGATCAGAACCACACTGTCAACTTCTTATCTTTTCTAACAGGTAATATATTTATTTATAGTTCATTTAATTTGCTGAAGTCTGATAATCTGAAAAATCCCATTCATTCACTCATACACCTGCATTGAACATATCAGTTGTGTGCCATTGTGTGGTTAAAAATGCCTTGTATTTGGGAGGTTCCAGGTTTGAATCTTATTTCAGAGACTGGCTATCCTAACTCAAGTTCTTTGTGGAATTCATAGTTCATTTAGACAAATACAAAATTGGCCATGGTCACTACTTTCCACGTATTTTGTAGTTCATGACTTGAGCAATCGTCCTACCATTTAGTGACATATAAACTATGAAATGGAAATAATATCATTAAATAACCCAAAATCAGTCTGTAATTTAAACTGTAGAGTGTTCTCTGTTCAGCTGAAATATTTGAGTTCCATGAATATCGTTACATAGAAGTTACACTGTGCTAGTCATTTTCATTCTTCAGAAGCTGTTATTGATAGTTTTTCCAGTGAATGAATGTAGGATATGGAATGCATTGGGCATCACTTGCATCTGTGAAATACTAAACCCTTCCTGCTCCTCGCATGTCCAAATGTGAGAAGAATGAATGAGATGACTAATGATTTGTTACTTTATCATCAGTATCTGAGTGTAATGTGCAGGTGTGGAATTGCCAGGACAATGCAGATTGGAGCATGAGGTAACAGAGAGTCAGAACCTTGCAGTGGAACAGCTGCTGCTATCTGCAGCAGCTGGTGATGATGCTGACTCAACTGTATGTTCTTGTGCCGTGTCATTCAGTTGCAGAATCCAGAAAAACAAAGGTAGGTAGGTAATTTTAAATTGGTATTGTATAAGCAATTGTTTGGGTCGCCTTTGTCAAGTGTCAAATTCCAGTGCAACAGGCTGACCTGTGTTATTGATTTTACAGCCTACAAATTCATTTGGATTTAGCGTGTATATAATATGTTTTCATGATTTTTACATACAGAAAACAAGGAAGTTGGTATGGGAGCCATCATAATTACAACAGACCTCCTCCTTATGATGGATAATTTACAGTGGTTATTTCCAAAATCAGATCATGCTATGCAGACCTACAGTTCTCAGAAGATTAGTAATCTAATAGAAGTTGTGAGTATAGAAAAATGCAAATATCTTTACATAGAAATTTTAACCATAACCTTCATGCATTTTTAAATAAAATTTTTAACAGTGAACATTAAACATGCTGAATAAACAAGGTTTATGTTATTCATAATGCCCGACTGCTCAGTTCATTGATTGAACATGAGTAAGATTTGGGTAGGTGTGAATACAGTCATTTACTGCTGTGAGCTAAGTGTACAGGATGAAATTTTAGAATTCACTGATAAAAGCTATGTATCCAACTTCACGTAGAATTCTGATATTTGTTTAGACTAAATCACAATCAAGATTGAAATTATTGGTTAATCCTTTCAAAGTAATATTTTTATATGTCTCATAATTCAGTATAAGTCTGTAAGTCATACAAACATTAGTCTAGTGAAGAGGAACCAGTGGCCTACTCGATCTTCTGGTGGTCCTAAGAGTGAATTTTGCTAATGGAAAACTAAAACTATTGAATTTAAAGTAATCTTCCCAAATTATTTTTATAGGAATATAGTAACATTATTCAAAGTAAAGGAATTTTATTTTAAAACCAAAAAATTGTCATAATTGAGCAGATATTCTATTGGTAGGTGTTCATGATATTTAATATTCCATTATTTCAATAAGATGAGATACACCATTAGCAGTTATTTTAGTACACATCGCAACACTTTGGGAAAGTAAGGTGTACCCCCCACCATGGTTTGAAGTGTTTTGATTAACTAAGCAGACTTGGTATTAATTACCAAGATATTTTATTAAAGGAGATATTAATTAGAACTGAGTTTTAACTGTATACAACTGAAAATTGTGAAATTAATGTTCTTGTTAACATGAAATTGTGCACCAGTGTTTCTTCCATACACAATTAAGTAACATGTACTTATGGTTTTTTACAGGAGATTGAAGATCATTGCCAAATGAATTTGCATTTCCTTGATGAAGCTGCAGGCAGTGATGAGTCTTGGACCTTGAAACTTGGTACTGAATCTACCATGAAGGCCTTAGTGTCAGCCATTAGCATACCATGGGAACAGTTATTCTCTGTCCCTCTTCAAATTGTGAACAAGACTGTATTAGTTGTTCCCAACTGAGTTCTTAAGATCATTAATCTTGTGCCTTATGCTGGTGTTTGTAAACATGAATGCTTTCTGTGTATTCCCCAGAACTTATAATTAAAAATGGGAGCAAAATAGAAAAGTAGATTTCTTTTGGAAAGTGTATTTATAAATATATAATTTATTTCTAAAACCTGTTTAAGCTGTGAGTGGGTTCACCATAGACATGTTTGTGTAGACTTATATGAGTTATGTTCTGAGTTGCAACAAATCGAGTATTTCACGATTTCCATGTGTGTTCTAATCACTTAATGTAGCACTGTCTTTGTTTTCGAAGCTCAGGCAGCCTCTCCCCTATGCTTCTCCAATAAGGCAGTGACAGCGTTGCTGATGGAAGCTGAGTTGGAAGATTATACTCACACTGTATCTTACAATGATGCTAACATCTTTGTTCATCTTCTTTCATATGAGATATTCTGACACATTAGTTTCAACCGCAGTGTACCACAAAGAGACAACCAGCAGAAAGTGGTGTGTGACTTAGCAGATGAGGATGAGTTTTCTCTACTCATAGTTCACATATTTTCATGGGTTTTAGATCCATTTGCCACGCCATAGTTTGTTTGTACAGTTCAATTTCTTTAATAAAATTGTAAGAACTGATGTATTTTATTTTTGCTTCGTGGAAGGTTATTAAAAATGTGAAAGAAATTAAGTGTATATTCTGCGAGTATGGCACTAAAATGAACACACAAAATAGCAATTTTCCTCCTGACTCCTTCAGATTTAAATGAAATTTGGTGCATTTATAAACTGTGTGGAAGGAAGTAAAAATTGTCAATTTTAGCTCTCTTGTAGTTTTATTTTATAACAGGCATTCAGAATTTGAAAAAAGGGGGATGGGCATGTTTTGCAATGTTGAAGCTTGTAAAAGTTGATTCAACTCTGATTCTAACTGAGCTAGGGAGTCTATTTAGGGCTCATTTGAAAGCTAATGAAATTCTGGTTCCAATGAGTTGTTACACGTGAGATTTAATTTAAATCAGCATCTGGGTCACCAGAGTTGACCGTTGACCATGAATGGCTAAAAATACGCACCTTTAATTTAAAAAATATGTCATGCATTATTTAATATTCTAACAGTGCTTCAGATTTCAAGCTAGGACTGCCATGTGATCAGGAGTTATAAATTATAATGCCGGGATAGCTCAGTCAGTATAGTGACTAGCTACGGGCTGGACGGCCGGGGTTCGATCCCCGACGGGGGCAGAGGACTTTTCCTCTAGCCTCTGCGTCCAGACCGGCTCTGGGGCCCACCCAGCCTCCTCTACAATGGGTACCGGGGTCCTTTCCCGGGGGTAAAGCCGGCCGGGGCGTGATGCTGACCACTCACCCCCATCTAGTGCCGAGGTCAAGGAAGAGAGAAGCTATACCTCCACTCACCCCAAACGCCTACATGGCGTATAGTGGGACAAACTTTACTTTTTACTGTAAGGCCACTTTGGCAGCTCGCAGGATTAGATGTATGCTGATACAAGTCTAGACATATTTGAACTTGCATGTACATACACATCCTAGCATTGCTTCAGCCTTTGTGTAAGACAAATGTGCTCAGGTTAATTTTAAACAAATGGCCACAATTGTTTTTTAATGTAATTATACATTTGTGACCTACTTTTCATCAGTGTATTCAGTGATAGAAGTTGATATGGAATCTTGATTGAAATTTCTGCATGTTGTAATTCCTTTTGAAGGAGTGGGACAAAGCACATACAGGACAAATATGAGAAATGTCTTACTGTGGATGATTAGTGTTTTTCCTCATTTGACAAGTAAGACAAAGTGTGTGTTAAATGCCATAGAGAATTAAGTTGCAGTCTGCTGTTGTTGAAATACAGGGTGATAAGCTCAATGTCAAAGGAGTTCTCAAGGACAGTGATGATGAAGAAGAAGAAGAAGACTGTCTTGAGAGAGAGAGAGAGACAGTTTGCATTCACTCAGTGATATTTTGCAGTGTTGGCAATCACCAGTTAAACTAAAAAGTTCCTGATTATTATAGCGACAAAAATAGTAGATATATTACAGGAAGAAACCTCACAAACTTATCTAACAAATATCAGGACCATCAACAGATGATTCAGAAATAATGCAACAAGTGAGGGAAAAGTTTCTTGAGACTATAAAAAAGGAATCATCAAGAGTGGTGATGGAGCCAGCCATGATCCCCTTAAGAAAGAAATACATCAAGGAATTTTAGGTGATGTCCGTTACCATTATTTGAGAACTGACCCAATTCATGCCAAGTCTTACTTTTTTCAGCTGTAAATCATAACTCAGGTAACTACTGCATTAAGGACATACAGTGTAACTTCGATATAACGCGGGTTTCGGGGGACACCTTGAGTACCCATGTTATGTGTGAAATATGTAAAACATGTAATCATATGGGGGGACATGATCACAGCCGTGGTGTATCAAGATTCCACTGTATTTGAATAGTGATAATGGGACTGAGCAGTATACAGTAAAACTACCATCAACTAGCATTTTATGTAAGGCATTTAAAAATTATCGTGTACTTCCCATTGCTTTTATCGAAAAACTTTCTTATTTCTTTATTCGTTATTGTCGGTCTTATTTTAAAGTGCATGTGTGAGGCAAACGGCAGGACAATGTAAGGATAAATGACATACAGCTACAGGAGTGATGTCCTGGGCCATCACCCCTTTCTCCAACATTTTCAAGTTTTACTCTAGTTGTAGCTTGTGATTGTGCCAGAATTACCAGCACATTTTGTGGGTACTTTGATGATTCAAGGTCCTCACAATTTTGAATTCGCGCCTAAAATGGAACTTGAAATTCAGTGTTGTGAATAAATAAAAAATGGCTTCATAATTCTGTTGTCTGGATATGGGTCGGACGAATATTACCAGGCTACAATGTCGACAGAGGCAAAGATTGGGATCCTTCAGGGATTATGCAGTCAACTCTTGTACCTAAGTATTCATTCTTTGTCCAAAGGTTTGTGTAACAGTGTTGTCACAAGCTGAGGCTATATATATTGTAGAATGATCGAATGAACAGTGAATAATGAAAAGGAAGGAAGCGGTCGTGGCCTAATATGAAGAAGTATCTTGGTATATGCCTGAAGGCACTGAGAAAAAGAGCTCGCACTTATGAACGAACATTGCCTTAGCTGGGAGGGGGGCTAAGTTCGCTTTGAATAAACGCGCTTATACAGTTTGACGTCTAATGTAGTGTCAAATGCATGATATATTATAGCTACATTAGAATGAAATACTCTGTAGTTAATGTTAAGGGTATTAATGGCAGGAATATAATAGGCTTTTTGGTAGTTTTTGGAGGAATTGTTTATGTATATATAATTTTTTATCTACGGCATGAACGAAGTTGCTCATGACAGATGGTTCCTGTATTATGACTGGCATTACCAACATGTTCGTCATTGATTCATTACCAGAATGATGTTGGTATTAATCTCTCATGTGGAGTTCGGAGAGCTGTGTTTGGGAATATAACCTATTACTATGTACGTCCACAGTGTACATCGTTTCATTTGACTGCATCTTTCGTGGAGGTTCTTTCATTTTCCTTACGTCACCACCTATGTAGGCAATCCATGGTCATCGCTTAGTATAGAACGGCGAAGGGCTCCGTAGTTAATTCCGCGATGATTATGGTGGGTGTGGTATAGATATATGGACGTAGTGACCTATTTTCTCGTTAATCTGTATAAAGAGCACCTGACAAGATTAACATGGTTTTCGAATCAATTGTAGCAGACCTACTAAATAGATTTCTTGGAGATTATGTGGAAAATTTAGATCACTCTCAACTGAAAATCGGTATATGGGGAGGTAAGACAAACAGCAAGTTGATTTTCTTATCGTATTGTTATAATTATTTGTAGTATACTGCAGTGTGTTAGTAAAAAAAAAAGCAGCAAAACAAGCATATGCTATTTTCTTGACTGTGGCGTGCTTTGTATAATGATAAGCGTTCTGTACTACATTTATTTGCCACTGGACGAATATTGTTTTTTATGTCCAACACTTTGCAGGTGATGTGGTCCTCCAGGATTTGGTTTTAAAGCAGAGTGCCTTGGACGAACTTGATCTCCCAGTTAAAACAGTTTATGGAACCCTAGGTATAACAGTTATATACTAAAAGTTGCAAAACATTGTATTTTATTTTGATTGTGTATTAATAAACAAACGTTATCAAACCTGTTAGTTGTCAAGAAATAAAATGAAATGTTTGCATTCTACCTGTAGAATCATTAGACTGTGTGGAAGAGTTTGGGATAAACTGTACTTCTTTTTACTGGTAGCATATTGTGATTTAAGCTCGTGAAGAATTTATAGTTCTGTGAAAAATTCAATATGACTTCAGTTTACAGTATGTGTAAACTAGGAACTTATGCATTTACTTTAGAATTATTTTATTAGTATCAGTGCAATTTAGAAATTATTTTTTTTAAATCTTAGGAAAATTAGTGTTGAAAATTCCTTGGAAGAACCTGTACAGCGCACCTGTAGAGGCATCAGTGGAGGGTCTTTTCTTGCTGGTGGTTCCTAATCAGGAGGTGAAGTATGACCCTCTTAAAGAGGAGAAGTTGGCTCAGGAAATTAAGAAATCGGAACTCCAGAGGATTGAAGATGCCAAGAAACGGGAGAAGGAGAAAGGTGAGGAAGGAACTGTTTGATGCATAAATTATTATTAGTGTAATTGGATGTATTAATAATAATATGCTAGATGTCCTGTGTGTTCTGGTAATCCACAGTGATCAACATTATGTTTAAGTGCGTTTGTAAATGAATCCAAATTAATGGCATTCATATATATAAAATTACTGTGTTGACAAAAATATGACATAGGATTTATAATGTTATTTGTAGGCATGTTTGGGATATTTAAAACAATTTTGGAACTTATCTCTTAACTTGAAATTACTTGATTTATCATAAATTTTCCTAACTAACTAAATTTCCTTAGTCTTTCACAGAATCACAAGCGTTTACAAAATTCTGAAAATACAGAATTGTTTGAAATTCATGTTTCCACCTTGTTGGTTAGTTATTAGACGCAAAGCAGTGAAATGTTTCTTTTACTTATATTTGGTTTTTGGCTTTAATGAAATTAAATTTTACATCCTTTTCTACTGACTTTCAAGCCTTGATGTGAGTTTTTATTACTTGGGTAATTAATTAGATACAGTATTGCCACTATTCAATGGTTATTTACAATATGCAGCTGTGAATACTGAAAGTTGTACAGTGATGTCCAGTTGTTGCTTGTTTTAAAACAAGCAACAATGAAAAGTAATGGAGGAATATGGCTGAGATTACAGTAGAAAGCCAGAATGGGGAAAAACAGAATCTGACATTATGAATACTGATTGTTTATCTATTATAAAAATTTGTGATTCCTCGTTGTCATCAAAAAATGACGTCATCAACAATGTCAACTTATGTTTGTTTATACTCGGCATTGTTGTGTTCCACAACAATGCCGAGTACAACACAACAATCTATCTTCTTCTACTATAAAAATTTGTGATTCCCCGTTGTCGTCAACCAATTTATCGTCAAAGAATGACGTCATCAACAATGTCAACTATAAACTAACTCGGCATTGTTGTGTTCCACAACAATGCCGAGTTTAGTGTCTTACTTAAGATTTTAAAACGCAACCCCCCCCCCCCCCCCCGAAGGGGTTGGTTGCTTTTTAAAAACTTGACCAGCCCCTCCGAGGAGCTCCGAAAGGAGCGTTCTGCCCTAGTATATACAAAAATTTTGAATTAAGTTTTATGTTTGACTTCCCTTGTAACATTTCATAATATGGCATTGTTACACAATTACAGATAAACCTAAACCTGATGACACATTTGTGGAAAAGCTTGCAACACAAATCATCAAGAATGTACAAGTGAAGATTACTGACATTCATGTTCGATACGAGGATAAGGTGACAAAGCCGGAACAACCTTTCTCTCTGGGCATTACCCTCCATAATCTCTCTGTGCACACAACAGATGAGAATTGGAAAGCATGTATTGTGCAAGATGCAGCTACCATGATTTATAAGGTGAACAGTTTTATATTCTATACTCGCTAAAGACATAAAAATGACTGTGATTTTAAATTTTGTCCCACTGGATGACGTGACTGGAGCATGAAGCTGACAGCTCACCTCAATGTAGTACTGAATTTATGTGTGTACGTGCTTGTATGTAACAATTAAGTGCACAGAAACTTTCTTCTCTCTAGTTGTCTTCACTATATTCAGTCAACAATTATTTTACTTTTGCGACTAGGCAGTGATATCGACCACATATTTCATCACGTAATGAACACACATTTCACTTCTGGGGTGTGACAGTGCCGTCTTGCAGATCTTGTGATGCCTTCCATGCACGCTGAATCCTGTCACTGCGTGTTGTCACTTGTAATTTTCTTTCATCCAGTTTCTGTTTGTCATTGCATCTGTAGTGTAGAATTCCTTTAAAAGGTTCAGGAGATGGCAGCAGTAGGTTGACCTACCGATCCTCTAATACTAGACTCTTTTTCGTCATGGTATAAGCCAGATGTGATGTGGTATATTTTTAAACTTGCAGGACTCATTTTCAGTACATGGCCTTCACACTTTCTGAAATAATTTTTTTTCTTGAGATTTTTTATTTATGTTTTGATGGTCTTAGCTAAAGAGGTTATTTATCATTTTTGGTGTGTGCGCGCACGCGTATATGTATATATTTCTTTTGTTGACTAATATTTTTTATAATTATGCTGTATTGTACATGTACTTACTTAGGACACTTACACTTCTTCAGTGTCTTGAGTATCTGCGGGTTCCAACTTTCATTGGCTTTGATCTATTAGACAGTTGGTAGGACTCCTTAGATGAGTGATCAGCCCATCGCAAGGCCTCTACCTGTACACAAGACAGCACAACACAGAAAGACGCAGACAAACATCCATGCCTTGAGTGGGATTTGAACACATGGTCTCAGTGATCAAGGGGCACAAAGCCCACGCCTCAGACCACACAGCCAGTGTGACGACATTGTACATGTTGTGAAGTTAAATTAGTCTCCTTTGATTTTTTTAGGATAGATTGATCCCTACTTTATTTTTTCTTTTAGGTTTGGGTTATCATCCAAAATGACTTTAGGATAGTATTGACTTGTTTCTAATTGTTAAGAGTGTGTGATGATTATGTGTAAATGGGAAAGCTAGAGGAATCCAAGTTGTGGTTTCTACCCATCTTTCTGTCGTCATGATTTGAATAACAAGGTGAGAGCTAACGCACAGTGTGGTGAGAAATAAAGATGAATGACAGATGTGTGTTTTCGGGGGTGGGGAGGATGACTGTGAAGAATTACTTGTAATCACTTGTCGCATCTGCTTGTTTTACTATAAACATTCTTAAATTGATATTGCATCAAATAAAAGTAAATTCTATAATTGTAGAGTTCCGATGTACGTGCACATATTTAAAATCATATAGAAAGAAAAGCTTGAATAATACATTATAACTGCCACTGTTGGCATAATATATATTTTTAACATCTTACACGCTGAACATTGCAGTCCTTGGGAAATTCTGGCCAAGAGATCAACTGTCGTGACTGACGTTTCTTCATGGTGTTTTCCAGTCCCTGTGGACAAATGGTGGATAGTGCCTTAAATGAGGCTGTGGATGCACTATTTACTCATCAGTCTGTCATGTAGTGTTTTACAATCTTAGGAACTGAAAGCATTAACTAACTAACTAGGATTAAATAACAAGTAACATGTCACACAGTTAGTGAACATTGTGTTTTTTTGTCAGTTGGCACAGTTTGTACCCTAATGTAGAACACAACAAATACTAGAAGGAAGCAAAGAGTCTTTAAAGTAGGGTTTTACGGACATAAGTTCTTGAAATCTGCTTTCTGCATGATTTTGACTGCTTGCCCTTGTTTCAGGTGTTAACTCTGGAAGCGTTTTCTGTGTATTGGAATCCTCAGTCTATATTCTTCTCAGGTAAACCATCTGAAGAAATTAAGAATTTGTTTAAACAAGGAATATGCACAAAAATGGAGCAACCAAAAGGTTATAAATACAGTAAGTAATTGAATAGTTCTACAGTTTCTCTTTGTGCATTACTTGTTATTAAAAGAAATATAAAATAATACATGTTATCTGCGTTTTATATTCAGCGTGTTATTTTTATGAGTACCAGGACTGATATTTATTGTGACCATGTAACTCACGCTTGATTATATTGAGTGTGGTGTGTTGTTTTGTTGTGTCTTATTGTTCTTGTTGTGCCTTATGTTTTTTGTGTCTCATTGCTTTGTTGTGTCTTATTGTTCTTGTTGTGCCTTATGTTTTTTGTGTCTCATTGCTTTGTTGTGTCTCATTGCTTTGTTGTGTCTTATTGTTCTTGTTGTGTCTTATGTCTTTTTGTCTTACTGTTTTGTTGTGTCTCATTGTTCTGTTGTTTCTTATTGTTTTTGTTGTCTTATTGTTTTGTTCTGTCTCATTGTTCTGTTGTTTCTTATTGTTTTTGTTGTCTTATGTTTTGTTGTGTCTTATTGTAGGACCACTGCCACCGGGTAAAAACCCAATTGCAGTCAAATAAATAATAAAAAAATAATAATATGTATAAACAGATGTGTATCAAAGTGAGTGGGGGGGGGGGGAGTTGATTATTTGGTAATTGTATTTATGTGGGATGGTAGTTCCAGTGCCTTCAGAGATTTAAAACTGTTCCCTAACCTGATGGTTAATAGTAATACACTGACGTGCTGTACCAAAGGATTTACTTAAAGTTGACCTTATGAATGCTCTTTCCTTCATTTGCCGTTAAGAAGCTAGTTTTGTGACCGTTGATTACATTAGTGCTGGAGCCCATGTTGAGTTGGCCATCATTTTCATGTATGATCTAAAACTTTCACAGTGAACTGAATTAATAAAATCCTCTTCGGCTATGAGCCATGACAAAATGCTCAAACCAATAAAAGACAATGTGGGTCTAAAAGTCTCAGGTATACCGTGTACCCTTCGTTGTGGCATGGTCTGTGTGGGACAGACTGGCAGAATGAGATATAAAGAACGTATGAGACATATACGTCCGGGCCAGCCAAAGAAGTTCTCAGGGCACAGCTTTGATTACAGTCACATCTCCATTCTGGACAGGTTAACAGGATACGTAGATCGCATTGTAAACGAGGCCATCGAGATCAAGCTTCAGTCCATAAACTTTAACCATGTTTGTGGCTTCACTTGGTCCTGGTACCCAGTCGTAAATTTGCTGAAGCAATACAGAGATCCAGAAATTTGGAAAGAAGGCCATGTAAAGCAATCATGTGACACCACCCACTAGCCTCCTGTTGATATCCGTCTTCTGGGTTATTGCGCCGTGTAGTCTGGTCGATGTTAACCAACGTTTCAGAGGTCATACTGCCTCCGTCATCAGGGCGATGAGTATGAAGATTTCTGTCTTCTGGGTTGTTGCGCTGTGTAGTCTGGTCGATGTTAACCAACGTTTCAGAGGTCATACTGCCTCCGTCATCAGGGCGCCCTGATGACGGAGGCAGTATGACCTCTGAAACGTTGGTTAACATCTACCAGACTACACAGCGCAATAACCCAGAAGACGGATATCTTCATACTCACCGCTGTGAGAACCTCAAGTCTTACATAGCCTCCTGTTGTTTGATGCCCGGATCCGAACACGGGCCCATGGCGGGTATAGATGTGGAATGGCCGGCTTTCACAGCAGTATCAGATGCCCTGATTACAGGGACACATGGTCCCTGAACGGTCAGCAAGCTTTTATCATTTGAGATGGCTGATAGCCCATGAGGATTTTATTAACGTAATTTCCACCACTGCCATTGTGAGTTTTTGACAGGTGAAGTTTTCATTTGCATTTAATGCGCTAATGTGGTTTCTCAATGCTCAAATATGACATTGTCACATAAAATTGTTCTAAGACATATTTCCACTTAGCAGGTTTGATTGTTTGTGTATAGAGCAGTGTTGCCAAATCAAAGGAATATGAGATTTGAATATCTCATAGAGGCTAAGATGTACATTATGATCTGATTTGTGATGCTGTGTTGATTTGGAGATGGTTGCCAGAGTTTTGGAGGAACATGTTAACCAAAATATTAATTTCTTCTGAAGTAAAGTGATATAAAGTAAATTAAAGCAAAGCGCTTTATCTTAGCGTGGTTTGACAAACCACGAAGAATGCTTACATCTCACTAGTCACACGAACAGACATACAAGATTTAATGGAATTGTACTGAAAAGGTTGTGACTGACTGTGTGTATCTCACTGTGTGAGCTACTGCGTGCTGAATACCGACTGTCTGAGCAGCTGCCTAGAAAAATACTGTACCTTTTGCTGAACCTTAGTGCTGAGCACATCTTATGTTTTGTGAGAATGAAAGCTATTTGGGCTTTTGGACGTTTGTATACGAGACATGTATTTTAAGCTAGAAGTGTCCTAGTATTTCACTCATTATGTTTGGAATAACATAATTTTTTTTTTTATCAAGTGCTTGGTCCAATCAATTCATCAGCACAACTGCAGTTGAATCCAAAACCAGAATATGATGGCTCAAACTTCAAAATACCAAAAGCCAGGCTTGCCTTGGAGATGGAAAAACTATCAGTTGGTAAGCATTATTACTAAACAATGTTTTGGTCCTTGTATTTTGAAGAAATGAAACATGAATTTTTATTTAGGATGCTGCAACACTGTTAAATTAGTTTATGAAATGGGCGATAAATATGAGTATAATTTCAAGGAATATCACTATTATTAAGTACATAGAAAGTGTTATCTGGTATTCTTCTGTCAGTAGTAGCTCTATGTGCACACAAAACTATTAAGTATCATCATTGTAAATGTTGCTAACCAGCTGCTCACCATTTATTACATACTGGAGGAAAAAGTGGATTAAGTACAGTGGGACAGTACATTATCTATTTATAGATTTCATGAATACATCATTAGGTACATGAAAACAAGGAGAGGTTGGAATTGTATGGGACATTTCAGTGTCCAGTCTATGCTGTTGATGTTGAAACTCTATTGGTTAACAAAAATAATGAGTTTGATTTAAAAGTAAACATGGAAAAGAGTTATATGTTCATAACTAATCATCAGACTGTAGGACAGACCATAATATAAAGGTAGTTAATAAATGCTTAAGAAATGTAGCAAAGTTTATATATTTTGGAATGACAGTAACAGATAATTGCTTGAAGAAATTAAGTGTGGTCTAAATTTGGAAAATGATTCCTATTATAGAGTGCATAAATTGCTACCTGGGGATATAAAGATTAACTTTCACAAAACAGTACCTATACTTAAAAATAACAAACTTTGTGGACATTAGCCATGGTCTTAATAGTTCAAGAAGTTTATTTCACTAACACAGTATCATCAGAAATTTTCAGAAGAGATTATACTTCTTTTTTGTTTTGTATGGATGCGAGACTTGATGTCTCACATTAAGGAAGGAATAAATATATTCTTTTTAATGTGTAGGACAGTCATGATTAATTTCCTTGAAGAAATATTATAATTAAAATAATTTCTTGAGTATTTTGGATTTTTTAATATCCCCAAAGTAAGGAACAGTTTTTATGATCATAAATAACATTTAATTGTTCATGGATTATGACCACATATTGAAGACTCAATCTGAATTAGAAGAAGGATGTTACAGAATCAATACACATAGTAACTGCTGTTTTGTTGCTTGGAAATGTGGGTAGTTGAGTGCTCCTGTTACGTAATACTATATTATTCACCTCAGGAAGTGACTACTGGTACTGTTAGTTGCATAATTCTTTTACAGTCATGTGAAATGTGACTCATATGTGATGAGCTAAGACCACCTGTTACAAAATTTGCAGCCACCTCATTGTGAAAATGTCTTAGTGTCTTAATGCCATTAAGAAAACATTTTTCTCTTATGTCAGATGTAAATGGCATGCAGTGTTGCAATTTATGGTTGCCATAAAGCCTGTACGTTCTGCTAAGTTCTCCATCCTAAGTAATTTTCTCTTAAAATATTAGATTGTCATGTTTCTGCATGAAAATAAATTTGAATTTCAGCAGAAAGTTCTCTTAAGAGATTTTTTCTAACATTCATGGAACAAAAATTTCAAGTACTTCACAATTTTTTTTGTGCAAAACATTAAAAATTTATAACATTTTAATTTAGGATGCTGGGAGACAATTTAATATCACATGTTTAAGAAAGTTTTACTTTAAATTAATTTTGAGATGTGATTGAAGATTTATTTTTATTTTAAAATAGCACTGTGTTTTGTATTCTTTTATGCAGAGTGCCCTTTCATTCATTGTAACCTGTATAAATATTTGTTCATATGAAACTTCTCAGATGTGTAATGTGTTCAAGACATTTAGGTGCAGACATAAGACTTAAATTCATGAAAAATAATATGCTTGCAGTTTACGTCTTGACTTTAATGTTTTTCAGCAATAAGCAGATTTCAGTATCATGACCTGATTGATCTGCTGGAGTCATTTGAAAGAATGTCTCGGGGAGCCCCGTATAGGAAGTATCGACCATTTGTTACAAGCTACAGAGGTCACTACAAAGAATGGTAAGAGTTTTTATTTCAAAATTAAATTAAAGATATTTGGTTGGTTATAGCGATGTCTTAGTGTTCATGTGCTTTTCTCCCTTGCATATTCTTTATATTACACTACAGCTTATGTGTTTTTACCTGTTCATTTTGAGAATCAATTGTCACACTTCTAAATCTGGTGTAGTTTCTTGTTTGAATTATAAACCACTAAATATCTCTGTTAGGTACAAAAAAAAATTGCCTAAGAGAGGCTTTCCACTGGTGTTATGAAAATGCAGCCAGAAATCACAAACTGAAAATCTGTTGCGACTGGAAAACCCAAAATCATTCAAGGGTAGCAAAGCAAACTGCAGGCCTGTCCATTATTACAGCCAGAAAGGAACATGGGTGGATAAGGAGGTGTTTAAATGGGTTCCACAAGCATCCCCCCCTCCCAGAAGTTTGGGCTTTATGAACGGATTATCACAGAAAGCAGTGTTTCTGCTAGACTGTGCTGCTTTCATCTAACAGAGATTATGGATCTTTGGTGATGGCCTCATCTTTGTGAAGTTTTTCTCTTCAGCATCACAGCTATTTTAGGCCCATGGACCAAAGAGTGATTGAATCCATGAAGTGATGCTACTGGGCTTAAAATATGATTGCTGATGAAGATAACATACAAGCATTATAAAAAAGGTGTTGGACGCTGTATACAGCATATTTTGGGCGTGGTCTTCTGTGACTCCAGTAATGCTGATTTGATCTTGGAGGAAACTTCTTCCAGATCTAGAAGATGATTTGCAAGGTTTTGATAATGAAGAAAGCAACAAGTCTGAAATTTTTGGCAAGGCGTATGCTATGAGAATTTTTGAAAAATGTCAGTAAAGACAGAATTGAATAATGGCTGCAGATTGATGTCAGGGGTCTGAACATTTCACAAAAACAAGCAACCATTACAAACAGTTTATCAAAATAACTGTTGTGTATTAAAGGCCTGAAGAAATTTGTGGTGTTTTGTGAATGCACCAAATAAAATATTTTGGGTTATCCATGTTTTCTGGTCATTTGTATATCTTCTCCTCACTAGCCCAGATATTCGGGAGTTTACAGTATCCGGCAAAGTTCATCTCATACGGATAACTCGGAGGAAACATTTTTTCCTGTAAGTACTCTCTTTGAATTTTTAATTGTGCTCTGCTTGCTTTGACATTTATTTTTTTTTTGCACAGGTGGCACTTTGCATATAGCTGCGTGCTGGAAGAAACGGTACGTCGTCGACAACGCAACTGGGATTGGGACCACATGTCCAAATTTTGTCAAATGTGTCGTACGTATGCCGAGGCGTACCAGAACAAGTTAACTTCTCGTAAAGTACCAACTGATCTTCAGACAACCCTTGATAATTGTGAGAAGGTCATGGATGTGTTTAACATCGTCCTGATCAGGCAGAAGATTGAAGTGGAGGTAACTGAGAATTTTTTTAAAGAATTCCGCAGATTTAGTGATAGTGAAGTTATAGTACAGTGGGCTCTCGATATCCATCATTAATTGATCTTTAAAAGTGTGACAGTCAAGGAAAAAGACAAATTTGGAGCAGTATGTTATAATGGCAATCCATCCCAAAGAAACCAACTGAAACAGGAAGTAAATTTTTTTGGATAAATAAATACCAGTATAGAGTAGCCTTGAGAGTGTTGAAAAGAATCTTATTCTTCTGCCTAATGCATTTACTCCCTTGTCAGAAGTAAAAATCGGAAACTTCTCCATTTTCAGCAAAATGTATTCTTGGGTTCTCAAAAACACAGTTGTGCCAGGAACTGTAGTTTTTGCATCATTTTTATAGTTCTGTTAATTGGCTATATTTGTTCCAACCGACTGTTGTCTAGTGGTTAGTACTGCTTATTTAGGAGGTCCTCGGTTAAAATCTCAGCCTAGAGACTAGCTATACTGACAGATTTTTTTTTGTAATCTTCCTCAGTCCCTCCAGGTAAATGCCAAGATAGTACCTAAAATTAGGCCATGACCACATCCTTTCACTGTCATCATCTCCTTCGATGCTGCATAGTTTGGGATGCTGAAAGCGTCATTAAATAAACTACAAATAAATACATTTGTTCTTAAAATTTTTGGTGGTGTTCTGTGTTTACATCTGATATCGACTGCTACTTTGTCAGCTTTAAAACCAGCAGTAAATATCAGTTTCATTTCCAAAGAGGGGATTATTACTCTTGACCTCTTAGCATTCTCATTTTACGTCACAGACATGGGCACTGAGTGTGTTGCATAAATGAATTAAATAGGATACAAGTTGAGCAGAGAACTGGGTTGAGAACCATTAACTTGTGGAATCATTTATTAAAATAGATGACTGAGAAATAGGTTGTGACCAAGCAAATTGCATCAAACTGGTTCCGGATATTGTGCTGGTGTTTGTATCAGGTTTCGTAACACTAGGGAATTTGTAGCTGAACACTTGTCAAGGAGTATTGCAGTCTTTTGTGTTTATCTTCACAACCATAATTTCTTCTGTTTAGTTGTAATATATCTATTGATTTTGCATCAGCTCAGTTTGGTACACTATTTTTATGTACAGTAAATGCATCCTCAGTTATTCCATTGATGTGAGAACTTGCCTTGCTTTCCCATAAATCCTCTTCCGCCGTTACTGTGAACAAATGACTCATGTCCGCAATCCTAAATTTACTACCAAATACCTAAAGTCATTTTCTTATCGTGCTTGTCATTCTGGTCTTTACAAATTCAGCTGCGTTCTTAACAAAGAATCTCTCATACATTTCCTTTGCATTAGTACCCTTTATTTCTATCAACTCTGTGTGCACCCCAACTCTTATTTTATACCTTGCTTTATTATTGTGTTTTGTATCACAGAGAAAATAATGACGCGTAATGTGCGTTTTCATCATTACCAGTTTACAGGTTTGTAACCGTCCTATTTGCATTCACATGTAACTCCTGTATAATTACTAATGCTGATACAGATATTATAATTGAACTGTCCCTAATATATAATGTATTCACTAGTACATTTGTTGCTTATTACATAAAACTCCATTGCAGAAAACAATCTGGTATAGCAAAATAGTATAATTTTTCTGTGCTGCCATGTCCACGTTACGAGACATTGATTTCTGCTATGGCACTACATAAACTCACTGTGAAGTTAATTCAAGATACATTTGTTATAGTTTGTGGTCTTCTGGGTTGTGATACTGTACAAACTTATATGTGGTTAGCAACATTTTGCAGGAACTTATTGCCTCCATCTTCAACACTAAAGATGGCGGTATTAAGTTTTGCTGTAATGCTGGTAACCATTAGCAGAGTTATATGGTGTCAGAACCAGGAAGTTCACTGTCAGAATTTTCACAGCCTTGAAAATCTCAAATCCAGATACATTTATTCTGATAATGATTCTCTCTGGAAATAGCTCATTCCTTGTTTTGTGCATTTATGTTAATACCAGTGCCAGAGTTTTAATTTGCTTAAGTAACTCTCCAGCTGTCCACTTGTAATGTTTTTTGTACTTGATTCTGCTTTACAAGAAGTAAGGTTTGAAGATATCTGTCTTCTGGGTTATTGCGCTGTGTAGTCTGGTCGATGTTAACCAACGTTTCAGAGGTCATACTGCCTCCGTCATCAGGGCGATGAATATGCCAATAGGGTGTGAGGAGCTGGATTTATAGGTCGGGAAGTGAAAGGTGTAGCCTGCCCCGAGCCAATGGGAGCAGGTATGGGAGTGGACCAATGGTAGCACGTGGGCGAGAGTGGGAGAGGGAGAGAAAGTAGAGAGAGAAAGGTGAGTTTGGTTGTATGGATAAGGGCCCTGAAAAGGGCCGAGTTAGTGGTCTGGTTGGTTCTTCGCCCTGATGACGGAGGCAGTATGACCTCTGAAACGTTGGTTAACATCGACCAGACTACACAGCGCAATAACCTAGAAGACGGATATCTTCATACTCACCGCTGTGAGAACCTCAAGTCTTACAAAGTAAGGTTTGGTTGTCGTACCTGCTTAATGTAATGTTCTCTGTTCTCAAGTACGTAGTTTAAAAGACATGTGAATCCAGGTGGTTTACTGAATGACATGCACTTCAGGTTGAGCGAATGGATCGCAAGGAGCAGGAGATGAAGAAACAGAAATCTGGTGGTTGGTTCAGTGGCTGGTTTGGAGGAAGTTCTCAGACCAAAGAAGAAGAGGCCCTTACAGCTGCAGCTATAGGTTAGCTTTCTCAGTGCATGTGTACTTAAAATACAGGGTAACGCATGAAATGTGTACCATTTTACTGTGACGTTGCTCACGAATTAAAAGGTACAGGAATGAAAACTAAATGCATTTGTGTAGGTTATATGATCAAGTTTTGTGACCTGCATTTTACAGATGTTCAATGACGGAATGGCGTGGCAGATATCTCATCTGTGTTCAGTTTCAGTTTACATGTTTTTAAGCAAGTCTATCGGTGCTTTCTCATTTACAAATGCAGCAAGTGTGATCAGTTTGTACCACTTGTAAATCAACATTATTGTTTGTGGTTCCCTTTCAAAGACCATACGAAATCTCCTTTGCACTTTAACTGTGTGAAACTGTAGCACATACGTAGCTTTTCTTATTTGAGATACAATTTTAACAACTGTGAGAGTAGCATTTCAGGTGGAAAGATTTGGAAACTCCAAGTGGCACAAATTATAAACTTGTTCATAGAACGTATTGAAATGCGTTCAGTTTTTGTTCCTTTCTGTTGGTTTCTGGTCCCTGAGCAATGTTCCAGTGAAATTTTATGTTTTGTGTGTTCATGCTATATTCAGGTATGCTTGCTACAAGTATGTGGCATAAGTGGGCTGTAGCGTAGCATTCCAATGTGGTACGTTGATTTAATTTTGGTTTTTCTTGTATGTTACTTTTCACACACTCTGTTCAGTCTTTAAACGTGAACAACTTGTTTTGGTCCATTGTAATCATCATCAGCTTCAGTTCCCTGCTTTTAAGTCATTGCACTGAGGATCTGCTCCAGATATTCAGAAATAATGCTAAAATTATGTATTAAAATGTTTTAAATTAGTTAAAGTTTTTGAAGGTTAAAATGCTAAAAATTATTGTAAAAAAAATTTTTTTTAGCTGAGCTTGGTGAGTCACATTGTGTTTTATCTGAGTTGCATGTGATATTTTTTGTTCTGATACTTAAATTACTTCTTATTGCAAGTTGCAGCTTGTAAAGTATCCTTCATTTAAAAATACTTGCCTTTCTATGTTTGCTAGATCCATCATTGTGTAAACCCATTGTACGTATGTTCTTGAATCTTAAAAGCTTATCTGTAACGTAAGTTCCCTGGCCTTGATGTGAGTAGTGTGTGGGGCTAGCGTTGTGGTAGGACTGCTGCCTCTGTGCTCCCAGTCTGGGACGATAACTTCTTTGTGTCATGTTCCCTGGACATGTTGCTTTTTCTTTAGCTGCTAAGTCATACCCACCTTTTGTGGGTTGACTTTTGCTTCTTCCTCACTCTTACCACTTCAACCAGCTGGACAAGCAAGACTTCCTGGCATGATCACTTGGATAATGAGTGTTTAGGCTGTAATTGTACATACCGAGTTCATTGGACCTTATATGGTATTATTTGCAGCAAAGAAGTTTGAAGATGCGATGACACCTGAAGAAAAGATTAAATTGTATCGTGCAATTGATTACCAGGAGAATTCAAAGCCAACCCAGTATCCTAAAGAATTTGTTGAAATTAGCTTGAGCTTTATGCTGAAATGTCTCGCAGTGGAAGTACGAGATGATTCCCTAGATATTCCTCGGGTTCTGTGCACTGAACTGAAAGGTGTTTCCAGTCACATTGAACGACGACCTTCAGCTGATGCGGTAAAGTAAGTTGGGCTTATTAACGACATGCACGCTTGTTTAAGTATTTTGTATTCAAATCTGTAAACAAAGAAGTGTTCGAAGATTTCCGTCTTCTGGGTTGTTGCACTGTGTAGTCTGGTCGATGAATATTCATCGCCCTGATGACGGAGGCAGTATGACCTCTGAAACGTTGGTTAACATTGACCAGACTACACAGCGCAACAGTCTTACAAAGAAGTGTTCATTTACCCAATGTTATGTATCTGTAAATATACAATCACTTGAACATAATACTGTCCTTGAATTAGTCTTTGTTTATGTAAGTATGTACACAGTGTCAATTATTGTTACCTTCAGTTAGTTAGAGTAATTAATGATGTTTTTGATATATTATCCAAACTGTTCATTCTTTGATTTTCTGAACAGCTTCCTTTGAACTTTTTTCCATATGAGGTATACAGTTAGGACTGTGCTGCGCTGTGCATATTAAATGCATGTGTGTACGTGTTTGTATATGAATTTAAATGAGATTTTACATTTCATATAAGGGACTGAAGTGTAGGAAAATGTGAACTTCATTTCTGAGGTCTTCAGATTTTATTCCTAGATAACTGCATATCTGACAGATTTCTTGGCTTGAAATTATATGAGGATGCATAATCTTTAATTGTTTTAGCATAATGGAATAATTCTTGATGTTATTCATCTGTTCTTTGTATATTTTATAGAGTGATAATGCAGCTAGAGGGATTTACAGTATTTGGGTTGAAGCAGAACAACATTATACCTCAACTTGTCTTATCCAAGGAGCAGAACAGTGAAGCTCTGTTGGATGTATTATTTGAGACACACCCTATGGATGATACATGTGATCAGAGGATCCGCGTGACTTCAAAATCTCTGAAAGTGGTGTATGATGCTCAGACTATCAACAAAGTGGTGGATGTGTTCAAGGCCCCAAAGGAAGTTAATCTGTCTCAGTAAGTTCTTGATGTGTTTAACCTTTTGTACTATCACTAAATGTAGCGCACACTTTGCTGATTCTCTTGCTGATGTATTAAGTTGACCTGACCTATAGAGACTCCTGGTATTTCAAGTTTCAGATCTCATATCCGCGTAATTCTAAAGAACCAGCCTAAGTCTGAGGTTCTGTGTATTTACAGAGTGTCGTAGTAAGATTCAGTGTTATTGATTGTGATAATTTTTAATGTGGACTTGATAGCTGTAATGGGAGAGGTGACATCTCAGAAAAGGATAGTGTGTTCAGATACTTGTGTTTTAATTGAACGTGTATCATGTGTTCTATTCTGAATTATTTTTTCAGACTGCAAGCCACTGCTGAGTCAAAGCTGGCTGACTTCAAGGATATGTCTGCCACGGGACTGCAGTATGCTATCCAGCAACAGAGCGTGATGGATCTGAATGTAGACCTGCGAGCCCCGTACATTATTGTTCCTCATGGTGGTTTCTATTCTGGGTATGTAAGATGCTGTTTGCCAGTCTCTGTGGTGACAGGTCACTGTGAATCACACCATTTGCTAAGAAGAGTTTCAGATAGCATATGGTATTCTCTCTTTGTAATAGTAATTTCCATCAGGAGGTGTAGTCACAGAAGCATTATTTTAAATCTCTTAAGAACTAGAACATCTTAATATAAGCCATGATTTTTGTTCCTTACATTAAAATTGTAGGAATTTAATATTTAGAGCATAATAAATGCTTCGTTATAATGTTATTAGGTCGCAAGTGTTTTTTTTTTATTCTGTTTCTAGCAGTCTAGTCACATTATTTGCCCTCAAAATATGGTACTGAAGAGAAGAATTGTCTTACAATCTGGCAGCATATTAATAACCAAAGTGCACAAAGAACAATAATGGCAGAAGCTGTCATTAGAAATACCTGGATACAGTAATAAGGTGGCGACTGACTTGTAACATTTGCCTGTAATGTAACGTGTTACAAATCGAGCATTACACAAGTGAAGACAGCGAACGGAGCCGCTCGATGCGAGCCGCTCACGCTCACGCTCGCGGGCGCTCCATCGTGTTGTCGGTTTTTTCGCGAATCCCTTTGAGTGTTACATTACAAGTCAGTCAGTCGAAAGGCGTCGTAACGAGCATTCACGAGTTTTTTAGATAAGAGTAGCGTATTAAATGAAACAAAGATAACACAACCTCCACGTCCGACATATTGAACGAAATGAATGGAGCACACATGAGCACAGTCGAGCCGAGCGTTCAAAACGAGCATTCGATGCGCTTCACCAGTTGTGGTGTAATGTAACATGCTCGCCGCGAATGTTACATTACGAGTAAATGTTACAAGTCAGTCGCCACCTATAAACATCATTATAATATGAAAGATTATTTTGTGTCATTCCCTGCAGGAAGGAGAATGTTCTGGTTGTCAACTTGGGTAGTGTCAAGATCACATCTATACCCCGTGACCGTAGCTCTCCGAGCGTCCGAGCATTACACAGTCAAGGAACTTCAGAGGAAGAAATAATGCAAACTATGATATCTCAAAGTTATGACCGTTTCAGTTTACATCTAGAACAAATGCAGGTTTGTAAAATGGTTTCTTTTAATTTAAAATGGCATATTTTCAGATGAATGACTTGGTTTAATCAACAACAGTTTATCTCATTGAATTGGCCCATAGAATCTGAAGGTTTTTCTATAGTGTGCTATAGGCACACATTGTTTGAATTCTTAAAATTTGGTTACCTGAAGTTTGTTATGTCCATGTCCATGTTGGGAATAGAAGGCAAGGATTCTGTTTAATACATTTTGACTCAGAAAGTACATTAAAATCTTAGTATATAGTAGACATATTATGAGAAGGAAGAGAAGGAATGGATTAATGAGTGATATCACCGAAGGCCAGGTTGAAGGAAAGAGAGGACTAGGAAGAAGATTGATACAGCTAACCGACGACCTTAAACAAGGAAAGAAGATGACGTTCCAGGAATTAAAGCGAGAAGCCGAGAATAGGGACAACTGGAGAGCTCTTTTTGGGCAGAGCAATGGACCTGTCATAAGACAGAACACTTAATAATAAAAAATAATGAATGCCAGTATAATGAAACTTCAGTATAGCAAAAATATGTTTTATCCCTTACCAAAGTATCAAAGCACCATACACATTAAACTCTCAGTTATCTGAATAATGAATGGTAAAAGATGTATGAGTAATTGACAAATATGGATAATCCATAATATTTTGTTTGGTGCAGTTACAGAACTACACTCATTACTTTACATTTTGTTATTTACACAGCTGTTATGTTGAGAAATGGTTTTCAAATGGTCACTTGTTTTTGTGACTGTTTCGACTCTTTGTCATGGCAGCATGAATTTTCTTTGTGATTGTAATGCCACTGTATTTGAAGCCTGTCTGACCCATATAGTCTACTAAAGTGTCAACGCATTGTATTACCATGCTATGATTCACACTCCAAAAATGCTAACCTCAAGGCAAATAAAACCTCTATTACTATGTGATTTGTTCTTTGTACGTTGTGTAGATTCTAGTAGCTACTGGGGAAGAAAAATGGGAGGATGCTCTGACCAGCAATGATGTGACACCAATGCATTTACTGCATCCAACTAATTTGGCAATTCAGATGGACAAATGTCTCATCACTGATGATCCTCGACTACCAAAACTCAAGGTTACTGGTAATCTTCCCAATGTGGCAATAAATATTACAGGTAATTTCTTTTTTGGTTGTTTATATATAAATATGCGTAAAATTGTCAAATGTCCATTATTTTATAGGTTGTGCTGTGGCAGGTAAGCAGTGCATTAAATATTATAATCTTGATGTTAACTGGGCAGCTACATTTCAGATAAAATATGTTGAAAGAAGAGATTTCAAAACTTCTGAAAATGTTACAGGATCATACTACAAATACTGCTACAGGTAGCGTTAGGCAGAATCAGCAATCTGTTATTCTTATTTCTCTTGAAAAGTCTTGTAGTAGTATCATTTGATTTTATTTATTGATTTTTTCTTCCAATTCAATATTCATGTTTCGTATTGTTATAGTGCCTTGCATCCCAAATTCCTGAATGAATTAACCTCCTGTCATATTTCCATTTTTGATACATTTTATTGTTTTCGTAATTGTTCCCCTTAACCAAAGATGGAAATTAAACAAGATTCCTTAAATCTGCATAATGTAAATTGAATTGTGGTCTTATTGTTTTTTTCCAGATGACCGATTGTTGTCCCTGATAGCTCTGTTTTCCAGCATTCCCTTCCCGTCAGATGACGAACCTCAACCTCTTCAGGTAACTGATGATGTAATAATAAAATTAGTGGTATTTTTATAGGGGAACTGAATGTATTTCAGCTGTTTAAGTAAAGTAAAGTTTGTCCCACTATACGCCATACAGGCGTTTGGGGTGAGTGGAGGTATAGCTCCTCTCTTCCTTGACCTCGGCACTAGATGGGGGTGAGTGGTCAGCATCACGCCCCGGCCGGCTTTACCCCCGGGAAAGGACCCGGCACCCATTGTAGAGGAGGCTGGGTGGGCCCCAGAGCCGGTCTGGACGCAGAGGCTAGAGGAAAAATCCTCTGCCCCCGTCGGGGATCGAACCCCGGTCGTCCAGCCCGTAGCTAGTCACTATACTGACTGAGCTATCCCGGCTCATATTTCAGCTGTTTATGTTAAAAAAATTGAAAGTAAGATATATATATATATATATATATATATAAACAATTGCGTCTCATGTTTGTCTTTCTAGATGTGCCATGAAACACTCATCCGTAAGATCACTTCACAGTTGGGGCACTAGTACACTGTTGACTTTACTCATGTATGATTCATTACAGTACACTGTTTTGTGGATTTTAAATTGTTTTGTTAGAGGTATTCTTATAGGGAAATGTCACTCTGTTTCCAATCAATCAAAATGTAATTAAAATCCAAAAGTAATGTGGAGTTTGTAGCAATTAAGAAACTTGTAATATTTTTAGCTGTTATTTGCCAAAATTAATTGACTTGAGAGGAAATGTTCTCACTCCAGGTCTCAGATGCTCCTGTACTGAAGGAATTGTAAGTACCCTTACACAACAACCAGGCCTAATAATGGATAAGAATGTTTACGAAAGTGGAACAGAAAAATTATGCTACATTTTAAATTATTGTGACTGTAAAATTATTAAATCAGCTACAGTATTTGATGGGTTTTAACATTATTTTCACTCTCTTGTATGCAATTTAATCACAAGAGGTGATGGATAAACAACCCTTTTGAGGGCCCAGTGAAGTAGAAGAAGTGAAAATGTCTTAGTGTTTTTGGAGGTGAAATTGGTTGTTGCGTATTTAATGTGGTCATTATATATTTTTTTAATTAGCTACCAGTAGTTATTTATGGATGTGTAAGTAGCAAAGTCCTGTTGACTTTTAATCTACTATGAAAATTCCCAAATGGTGTCATTCTCAGCCACTTGAGAACATATAAAATGTTGAAGATATCCGTCTTCTGGGTTATTGCGCCGTGTAGTCTGGTCGATGTTAACCAACGTTTCAGAGGTCATACTGCCTCCGTCATCATCGCCCTGATGACGGAGGCAGTATGACCTCTGAAACGTTGGTTAACATCGACCAGACTACACGGCGCAATAACCCAGAAGACGGATATCTTCATACTCACCGCTGTGAGAACCTCAAGTCTTACATATAAAATGTTCATAGACATTACAGGTAATTTATGTGAAGTAACCGTCAGTCATTATAATTCATCATTGAGTTTCAGCTTATAGGAATAATACTAAAGTGTTACTTTGTGTTAATAATTTGTAGCAGTGTACTTGTGGCAGAGAAAGTGAGAATACATATTTTAACTTCCAGCTTGTGTTAAAGGCGTGTCAGTTAAATAATTTTGCGTGTTTTGTTAATAGGAATCAGCATCACGAAGTTCAAGTATGTCTGTAGTAAACAAGTTCCTGGATCGACCAGGTGATTTAAATAAAAGATTGCGCTCTTCAACAGTCTCACAATCTGCTGCTGAAGATATTGAGTTGGTACAGTTTACTGAAATGGAACTAAATTTTCAGATGGGAGGTATGTGTCTCAGGTTGTTTCTTATTACAACTTTAATCATGTGAACAGAATGTAGTATGACTCAAAATGGAAGGAAATAGTTATTAAGCCCCATTTTAACCGGTCAAGTGTGTATATGATGTCTGTACCTTATCTAGAACTGTGCCACATGAAATTTTTGGCATTTCTGGTCTTGTGTAGCTTATACATTAGACCCTCCAATTGCTTGCTAGTGAACATTCTAGCAGGGTCTAGCGCAGTGGTATTCAACCTATTTTGTTCGCGTACCCCCAGATATAATTTCTCTTTAACTTTGTACCCCCAAAGTTGTTGGTGTATAATTCAAGTTATACATAGTATATAATCTACATCTAATATAAATTAAATAAATTACATCCAAAATGATGTATCAAATCTGGCCCTGATTATTCAGTGCTGATCATAAAATAATTAAAAATAATTAAATTTCACGTACCCCCTAAGATGTCTTCGCGTACCCCAGGTTGAATACCACTGGTCTAGCGTAAGGTATGTTTGCAAGATAATAAATTGTGATATTTCTGAGATAATGTAGTGGTGGACTGTAGTACTGATAGTAACGTGAATGTGGATACCTTACGTTATTTATTGGATAACTAAGAAGAAAAACTGGAGGCTTCAAGTTAGTTACACTACTTTTTGATGTGCTGTGTGTAACTTAACTGCAAACAACATAATAGGAGTGATATATTCATATATTTCGCTGCTGTCTGTGTAAGCCTGGCAGGACTGAGCTTTGACTGAGGGAGGGGATAATTAGTTACAGAATGTATTATGTAGTTGGAGGAAGCATTATTTGCTTCTGATAATTCAAATGTTTACATGCTGTGCTCAGTGTGATGGCTGAACTAAAATGATATTAATGCTATAACACGGCAGATACTGGGACCACCTCCTTTCCTTTCGTCACACCGTGTAATGAAGACATTTGGAAATGTTTGCTTGTTTCATTGTGGATTGTGTCTGTAAGCTAGTGAATGGGACTTAAAAACTTGTTGTATTAGATTGTTGAGCTCTAAGCAAAGATACGTCTGTGTAAGGTCAGCTGCTTATCAGAGAGTGGAGTAGGAAGATAGTAAGGATTTTCTTCAATGTTGTTCATCATTTTGAATATGAAAGTCAAAATACTATCTGCTGTTCTTTGTGATGGAGACCAGTGGTGTTATATCTAGCTAGGAGTATAGTGTACATACGTAGGTGTTGGTTTGACTTGACATCTTCACACATTACATCTGTCAAGCCAACTTCCATCAAGTCAGTGCATTTATTCTCACATGTGTGAATGGAAAGCATCTTTGCTTAGGAAGATCTTAAAAAATGAGAAGGGATTCTACTTTGTATAATACTAGTAACAAAATAATATTAACACTAATGTTATCAAATATTTGTTCTGAGTTATGCGTTTCATCAAATTCATTAATTTTATTAATGCAGACTTGAAGGTAAGCATCTATCAGGCGAGTCAAGCAGACAAACTACTGGATTTTAAACTTCTTCGTCTTGAGGTGGAAATGGTGCAGAAGACATACAATATGACAGTTATGTTGCGTATTGGAGGCATCTCTCTTATTCACTTGGATGCAGTTCGTTCTATCCCCTTGTTGAACACACCAATGGCTGCTGGTGACTCAAAGTACCTGTTTACAGTTCTCTATGTGGATGTAAGTAGTAACTTCTCTGTAGGAATTGACGAGAAACTAGAATTTTTAACCAAAATTCATAACAAAGATAGTAAATATAACAGTAGTAGTGCAAGTATTCTCTGGACCTAAACTGGAGCATTTTACTACGTTGAGTAAGAGTGAGAGAAGTCCTGTTTCAAGGTATTTTACACAGATTTTGCAAGTTCTTGTTAATTTTTTTCTCCGGTAACAGTTATTTCTATGTTCTCATCTATGTAATATTATTATTTTACCTTAATTGATTCAGTAAAATGTGGGAGAATCTATCTATTTAAATCGACAAGTTTTGAAAGGTGTACTCTTTGGAGAACACAAAAATTACACAGGTGTTCTTCACATTACAAATTGCTTTGACATTATCTCCTTAATTGTTTATAAGAACACCAGTTAATAATACGAGCTGCCTTCAGTCTGCAGTCTGACCATATCAAAAACATGAAACTCATGTCATATCACCACCCACCACCATAATCTTATTTTTCGTCTCGTATTTTGCCCCTCGCCATCGACAACTGCTGTTTATTATCATTATCTAAAGATGCCCTGACTCTTTTATTTGAAACATTTCATTATGTGACTTCAGTTTACTCCTGATAGTAGAAACATTTTACTGAAAATTTCCCAGAACAATCAAGACAGTTTAAAACTTTAACATGTTGCTATATGTATGTTGTAAGTTACATGTTACCAGTGTTCATTTGTTTGGTAATTTGTAGGTAAACAAACGGTCACCAGACTTTCACACAAAACATGGCTCAGTCCTGAAGTTGGTGGATATGAATTTTACAACACTGAATGTGTTGTTGCACCAGGAGTCGCTCTTGGCTCTCCTTGAAGTGTCCAACTCTTTCCAAAGTCGGCTGGAGAAGGCACAACAGAAGCCTTTACAGGACCGTGTCGTCACTCAGCCGTCTCCTACGACAGTACCTGTCAGAGCTCCACTCAGCATCATTCCAGAGGATGAGGCTGTAGAATCAGAGCAAATCAAAACAAGTATGTCATTTGCCTCCCTTTTAAGAGTTAGACATAAAGAGAATGAAACCTGTCTGAGAGTAAGACATCGTGAATTTGCTTTATTTTTGTCCTCTTTAGGGTAGAGGAAAGGGGCCTATAAGATGTGATGAAAACAATAATGAATCAACCATTGTCAGTCATGTAGAGAATTCCGTTGTTTAAATACTTTTATGAAGGGTGAGGAAGTAAGAGAAACGAAGGAGCTTCATGTTTGTACTCTTTATCACATTGTTAGCTTTATGCGGTCGAGAAGGATGACACAGGCCTGACATTAAGCTCATATGAGGAATGAGAAATGTATAGAAAATTTTAATTGGAAAACTTGAAGAGAAGAGATCACTTAGAAAGGCATATTTTGTTTTTCTTGAGATGTTTTCATTTCTTGTAGGTTTCTGTAGGAGTAGAATATTAAAATAAAATAGATCTTACAAAAATATAATGGTGTGGACTGAACGAAACTGTTCCAGTTGATATGTTGAGGGTCTGTCGGGTTTTGAAGGACATGGTTTCATGAAGTTTTGTTAAAATTTAGTGTAGTTTTCAAAATTGTGTATGTATATTTCTATTCTAATATGTATAATGGAAGCAGAGTAATTTAGGTATGTACTTTTTACTGTGGTATCCACTTCATATTGATTATACAGGAGAGTAGTTGATGAACATGTGAGAAAATATGGCTTCACATGAGTACAACAAAATAAGCACGTAGTAAGTGATATTTCAGTTTGCATTTCTGGCGCAACATATCTACTAACTTTCCTAAATTCACTGGACTCAGAGATGTCTGAGGGAATGTGTTATGGAGCCTGTGTGGAAAAGAAAATCCACGTCATGTGATACTGGTTTTATCTGTCTTTTTTTTAAGAACAAAAGAGGAGGAGAAGGAAGTCTGTGCAAGAGATTGATTTTAAGTTGACTGCGAACCTCGAGTATTTTAGCGTTGAAATTGGGAGCAGAAAGTCGAAGATCGCAGGCCTACTTGTGAAAGGGGCTGTTGCCGGTGTGGTAGTCAAGAAGACGAACACAGTCATCACTGCTAAGCTTAAGGACATAGTAATCAGTGACCCCAACCCCATAACAATTCACCCGACTGTAAGTAATCGATTTATAATGCTTGATGTGAGATTGTTAGAACTAGTGTCTTGGTTTGGCTTACGATTGTTATATAATGTTGAAATTTGCCACTACTGATGTCTTCTACTTGTATATAACATTTTCAGTCACACATCTATCTGGAATATATTAGAAAATAAATTACTACAATAAGGTGGGAGGTTGAGAGAAAGAGATGTGAAACTTTGGCACCATTGGCTGGACCAGAACAGGAGCAAGAGACACTCTCTAGTAGTCTGCCTGCAAACTAAACTTTGGTTGTTAATGGCACTTGCTTTGCGTAGCAGAATGTGATGCACCACCTCAAATTCCTTTTATCTGAGATTAATTCTCTCTGGATTAGGCACATGGAAGCGTATGAATTGTCCAGTATGACCTACTGTAAAATTTGTCCACTTATCTGATCATATATTCTTAATTTTTTCCTATTTTAATTTGAATGAGAGTCGATGAACACACTGATTTATGAGGTTGCCTGAGTTGGTTACGAACTTGTCACTTTTGGGTGGCTCATTTTTGTTATATTTACAGATCTTGTCGATCATGGGACAGGAAGCTCTGTCGGCACAGGTTGTGCTGTATAACGAGGCTGAACAAGATGAAGCTCTTGTGGAAAAGGTGGACATGTCTGTGCAAGCAAATATGGCTTGTCTGCGTGTTGTCTTTCTTAACTGGTTTGTCAGCAGCTTGCTTGTAAGTAGTATGCTTATTGTGTTAATTTTTTAATAAGCGTGTTGAAACCATATTTTCTCACAATTATAAGTTCAAGGTTTCTAAAAAAATGACTTGAGTTTTTGTGATAAATGTTTTTATAATTGTATAAAATACCATGGAGGGCTTAGTAATTCTTAAAAATTTAGTAATTTTTAGCTGCAGCTTCGATTAAAAGTATTCTGAAATGTATGTATAAAGCTTGATAATTCCTGCTATTTCTTGTTCTTTTATAGAACTTCCTAAATTCCTTCCAACGAGCGCAGAAGGCGATTGTGAATGCAGCAACTGGTGCAGCCGAAGCAGCAAAGCACAATATGCAGGAAGCATATGAGAAGGCAGTCAAGTTATCTTTAGACATTAAGTTACAGGTACTGGATTTTACATTCGAGGGACATGACATGTAATTTTCTTAATTGTTTATTATATTGTAGTAATTCATTTTAGTGTAGATTACTTGTTGAGATGAGAAATGCATGCAAAATTTGAACATGATTACTGCGGCCTTACTAAATACTTTGCTGGCCCCCCAGAAACCGGTGTATTTTTTTAGGGGTTTATTAGTGATATATTGCGCCAGATGATACTGTTGTATTTTAATTTTCTGGAAAAGAACCTTCAGAGTGTACCGTGATGCACGCACATCAGCAGCACTGTTAAAGCATAGAAAATGATGGTGGCTGGTATTCTATGCCAGTTAATGCACATGTGCATTTTTGATTTATGGAGGTTGTAGAATATTACATATTCTATAGAAATAAATATTAATTTCTGTTGTTGGGAAAAAATGTTTGTAACTAAAATATTTATTAATTGCTGAAGTTGCATTATGCCTTTGTTAGTATAAGAATTACCTTCACATTTAAAAATGTAGTCACATTTGGTAATGTCCTAATTAAGGAAACTGTCTAAATCATGGTTCCAAACAAAGTTGAGGTTTTTAGGGCACAGGAGACAATTTTTTTTCCCCAGCAATTTTTATTTGCTTTGTTGCTCAGGTGACTTGGGTCTTAGTGTTGTAGTAGAGTATGCAGAGTTGGTGTCGAATAACAGAAAGTCAGAAATGGAACTGCTGTTGCTTTTCTGTACAGCGCACTTCTTATAAAACTGCATTTTTTATTTTAAAAGTCACTATTGATTTCATTATCACTGGAATCGCTGAATTCATTATTAATATTGTCCAGTATTCATTCTAATTCGTGCAAGTTTTTACTGCAACACATTGTAGTATCTTTGGTCACAGATGACTCAAAGTTGTGTTACAATAATCATTATTTTATCTCACATGATTTATGGATTCAGAACAGCACTGATATAAAAACCAAATTCACACTCACAAATCTTTGAAATTTAATCTGAGTGGCACTGTAGGGAGAAATAGTTACTTGTAGTGCTGGCCAGTTCAAACGAGTGGAGCCATTGCTATTAAAATGTTCATATGAGTCATTAGCACCTGGAGATGGAGCTGTGTGACTGTGTCCATAGGAAATCCTGAAGGAGAGTGCCTTATTGGGAGACCTAGGCACAGAAGGGAGTATAGTACAATTAAAAATAATTGGAAAGAAATAGATTGAGTGGATTTTCTTGACAGTTGAGCTACTATGGGCTTCTCAAGAAGGAATTTGCTCGGAGTTACATGTGTGAGTATGTGTGTAGATGGGAATAAAATGGTGGAAAGTAATGTCTTGTTACTTTTGCTAAGATGTTTACACTTTATGTGGGTTGTCTAAAGTAAAATATAGCAATCAATTATACAAATTTTCCCGGCAACAGTGGTTAGCACTTGTAATTTGTATTTGGAATGTCCTGGGTTAAAATGTTAGCCTGGAGACCAGCTGTCTTGATTGAGGTTAAATGGGGGTTTTACTGTGTGTGATTCAGATAAAGTACTGAATACGAGTCAGATTTTATCATTGAATAGTGTATCATGTGAGTCTTGAGTTATATTTGTCTGAATCCCACCAGTAAAATTTTTATTTCAAAGGAATGTTGTAAACTTTTGTGTAAGAATTTTGTTAGAATTTTAACCTACAATTTTGATGTTTCTATGTGCAGGCCCCAATCATAATCATTCCTGTGAACTCTCGGAGTCGTGATGTACTGATTATGGACTTCGGTAATCTCACCATGTACAATAAGTTTAAGACTTTGAAAATTTACAATTCTGCAGGTCATCCTGCTGTGGTGGATGAGTTGAACTTGGATTTGCAAAATCTGAAGCTCTCCAGGTAACAGTAGTTAAAATTTGTTATATTTTAGTGGTGCATTGAGAATAGTAGGAACATAAAATGTAGTTGAATATTTTGTAGCAGTTGTTGTGATTTTCATATTCAGAAATTAAAATGAGAGTTCCCATGTTTTGAGTTCATTCAACAATTTATGAATGAAGTTGTGATGGAATTATACAGAGAATGTGTTATGAGTACTTTCTGTAGAGGGAACATTGCAGTGAAGTTAATATAATGAATTTAAATAGTATTACATACGGAAAATTTTCTATAATCAATGAGTTACTAATAATTTTGCCTAATGATTGCTTAAATATATATTGATAATTACTGATGATCACATTTAATAATTATTTCTTCAGACACTATCCTCACAATGTTATTTATTATGTGAATTTGAATTAATTGTTAGTGGTTATTTAATTACCAGACTACCTTTTCTGAGTTTTAGAACATCATCGGCCTTTGAAACTTTCTGTTCCTGTAAACTTTGTCTTACTTCATGGTGTTGTTCCACAACCTTTTTGGATCTGCAGTACACCCTAATTGTCAAAATTTTGCCTCGTGAAGAGGGAGTATGAAACTGCAGGTTTATGAAAACAAAACATAACACATGTTGAAAAAACTATAAATGTTTAACTTGTACGTGTGAGCGCACGCGCACATGCACACAAGTGTATTTTTTGTGATGTGGATATGTGTGTGTATATGTATAAAAAGTTCTAGTTATGAAAGATTGTAAGATAATTTGTATCCTTTTTCTAACTATAATGTGCAAAATTTGCAGTTACTTATAAAAGTTTGTGACTACACCAGTGTGCCTTGACACACTGGTTGCAGAAAATCTATTTTCTTTCTTCGGACTCTGTACTGTGTTAGATGGGTTGGGCTATTAATCATCATCACCATCTAATTGCATCATTCTGAGTACTGCGGTTTGGTCACGACTCTCATCTTGCCTTTAATTTTTGAGATGTCTGTCTCAATTAGTGCCAGTCCTACGGTGTTTCCCTGTCCGAAATTACGGAGTAGTCCACAAAATTTGAGGGATTTATGCCACTTCTCTCTGTAAGATGTCAGTTCTTTTAAAATCTACTGACATTTTACTCCTTTATTAATGTGACGTTTGGGTTCAGCTTTTGTTTGCGTGGATCCTCACTACAGACCTTATTGTTATACTGTATAGATATGCATATCACTTCTATTTTTATTCATTAACCTTTATGATATGGGAATCTTGGATTTAAACCCCCACACTAAGGAGCTGCTGGCTGGATTTTGGTGTTTAATGGTTTTGTTCTGTGCTGACGGCATAGGCCATGCCACGTGACTGGTAAATGTAAATAGCAAAGCTTTTGCGAGCAGGGCTTCTTAATTGTCACAGAATATGTTTGACCATTTTACAGTATGAATGTCTTGCCATTATCAATTGTATTAACAATTTTGTATATCCACAAATCTTTCTGCACAGGGCAAAGCTGGATAATGAAGCCAAGGATGTAATTAATGAAAGCCTTATTCTACAACCAATTACTTTTGGCCTGTTGATGCTGCGCAACCTCTCAGCTGGCTGGTATAAAGAAATTGCTGACATTGATCTATCTGGGAGACTGGAGAGTATTAATGTAAGTATTTGTTTCTTTACTAAACAATGCTGAACATCACTTCTGATTCATATTTGTGAGGTCTCACCTGAGATACGAGCTATACTGATGGAGGTTTTTTGTGGCTTTCGTGAGAACCTCTGTGTAAATACCAGGATAGTACCTGAAATTAAGCCGTGACTGCCTCCTTCCACATCTGTTCCATTTTGTCATTCAGTTTACTGTATTTCATTTCAGTTTAATTCTACATCCAACTTTCACCATCATGTCAACATGGCATGGCATGTTGTAACTTCCATTACTGATATTGTAGTGCCATAATACCTCATCCTGGGTGAACAAATTCTAACACTTGAGACTGGAAACATATCATTTGCAACAAAGTTTTTTTTCTCTTACCATTTTCCATATTTTGCCAAATAAGCAAGTTTCCTTATGGCCCCAGACCTGTTGTGACCCCCGAGTGTGTGTGGGTGTTTTATTTTACTAAGAAATTGTGTTATGTTAATAATAAGATTATTACTGCCCTTTACAGATGTATTTTTGTTACATTTGTTTTGAGGACTTTTGTTACTTTGTGACATATATTTGTATACTTTAATCTGCCGAAAAGTGTTTGATTGTTTATCTCTCTTTATTTCTGTTACAGATAACACTTAGTCAAGAAGATTTCTCTAAGGTAATGCAGGTGTTGAGAGAAAACTTTGCTGAAGGTGCAGCGTTAGAACCCACAACTCCAGGTGCGACAGAACATGAAGTGAAGTTGGGTGAACCTAGAAAGTCGTTGGAGAGACCAAGCACTCTTGAAGGTATGTTAACAAATTTTTTGCTCCTGCAACAAGGGAAAATTGTATTAAAGGTGATCACTATAACAGACGGCACTATAAAATCATCTTCACTGACTTGCAAAAGTTTAGCACATCTGATAAAAATGACCATAATGGGACTTTATGAACCATTTTTATTCAGTTTATATTGTCATAAAATCATTTAAATATTGTAATGTGTGGTTTCTGAGTCTGTACCAGACGCCACTGAAACCATTATTTAAATTTCATCCACAACAGGAACATACAGACACACTTGTTTGATTGGAATGTTTTAAACAACCCTAAGATAGTATAGACAGAATTTAACTTTATCATACAAAAAAAATCCATAAGCAGGCAGTAAACAGTACTTAAAAGAAACAAAGGTGAAATTTTATGAAGTGCGAAAGTTTTAATAAACTTCTCAGTGTAATATTTTGCTCTCTATGGAACTAAATTCATAGGATATCAGATGTCTTGAAAAAAAAAATTATCTTCGGTTAAGCGCTGGGTTTATGTGCTGTTTATTTATGAATGAACTATTTTTTGAGTTCTGAAAAATGTTTCTTTTCCCACTGTATTTATTACTCCCGTGTATCTGTTTACAGTAATGAAGTACATCAGAAATGAACAAGCTGTTGACTTGGTGGACGTGTGGTAGTTGTTAGTTGAATACCCTAGTGTGAAGATGTTCTTACGAAGTATTTATTGCCTTTTCAGGTTTCAAACCTGTAACCTTGGATGTGGAAGTTGAGGACAGAGATAAAGAAAGAATGGCTACAGCTCCTGTTTGTACTTCAATCAAATTTACCTTCACAATGGAAAGTCTGATTGTGGATCTTTTCACAGGAGGTTCAAAGGAGGTAAGCGTATGCCATTTAATTAAATTAATTTTTTTATGGCTTGAAGGGAGAGATGATGTACAAACTGTGTGACATTTCAGAGGGCTGTTGTGGTTTATATCTAGCTACTGAATTGTACACTCTCCTTACTGTCTACAATTATTTTATTGTAAAAAAATTGCATTTGACTTTTATGTGGGATTAGGGTATTTATATCCTGTACAGTGGGTCTTACTGTCAGACTCCAACTGCACGTTTATTGGTTCAGCAGTATGCTACTTCTATGGCAGTCAGCTGCCCAGTGCAAGAGCTGTGATGCGTGACAAATAAAGGTTTACATGCATTTTCACCAGAGTGTAAATTAAGATTTCTTATAGTATTAAAAATATATTAAAATTGGCCGTCAATCACAATATAAGATAATTAAAAGATTAAAACATTCTTTTTTTTACGTTCCGTATCGAGTACTCGATTTACATGTGGAACATTTACGACATGTTTCGGCTATATATAGCTACGATATTACTTCTTGGTCCATATACACAACATTGGCATCACTACGAAATACAATCATATTAGTGACTTGTGACACAACAACGGATGAAGATACAATATGAAAGGCGAGAACATGATAAGAAAAATGAAAACTAAAAATCATTAAAAATCAGTAATTCAGTTAAAAAGTTTATAACATAACACCTGATGATGGCTATATATAGCCGAAACATGTTGTAAATGTTCCACATGTAAATCGAGTACTCGATACGGAACGTAAAAAGAATGTTTTAATCTTTTAATTATCTTATATTGTGATTGATGGCCAATTTTAATATATTTTTAATACTATTTAAATAAATCACAATATGACGCATCTACAATATCTTATAAGATTTCTTATCTTGTTCCAGCTGCATGGCGTGTCTTCTCCAGTGCACTTACCAGAAAATGGACTGGCTCGGTTTAGCTTGCATATCCTCTCATTAAAAGGAAGAATTCTGTCAGATAGCTCTATAAGTACTTCCATCTTGCTTGTTGATTGTCTGTTGGATGATACCCGCTTCAAGAGCAACTCAAAGATTAAGCGCCTGATGGAAAGAAAGCCTGAGAACTCTGGTGTTTTGGGAACTGCAGTTGAAGGTCCATTCAGAAGTATGATTGATATGACATATCAGCAGAAGGGTTCTGAAATGTTCGGTAAGTTCTGTTGCGTACTGTCTTACTGAGAAATCAGTCAAGTGCCAGGTAGAAGCTGAAACCATGTAACTTAGGACCAAGCATATGATGGCATGCTGCTTGGTTAGAGCTACCACAAATTCCAAGGGTAGGTGATGATGAGTGTGGAACAGTGGTGAAATGATGATTAAAAGGGGGAAACGAAAGAAATAAAAAAAGTCCACATCATTCTCATTTCATCCACCATGAATCTCAGTAGTAATATACCATTATTTTGTATGTTCCATGGTTTTATTGTGCAGATTGCATAAGGTTAAACATGGATAATCTTTCTTGTGGTAAAGATACAAGGGCTATAAATCTTTGTCTCACTTTTCATGTAATTTGTGTCTGTTGCTTCTGCTTCTTACAGTTGACCTCCGTGTATTTGGTTTTACGCTGACTGTGTGCCTGAGCTACTTAATGAAGGTAGCAGATTTCTTCACCAGTGGTGTGGCATCTCCTCCGACATTGGTTGAGGATGCATCTGCAGAAGGTTTTACCTCACACTCAAGTCATCACACCGTCAAATCATCTAAAGCAAGCAAAGGCATAACCACGAAGGCAAAGTCATCAACTGCTGCCGCTGTTGCTGCGCCACCTCCTTCATCTTCCATGATGACTGTCAATATTCGTGTTGAGAAACCTGATATCATACTGGTGGAAAACATGGATGATCTGGACACCAATGCAATCATACTTAATGTATGTGCATACTTGTGAAAGCTGGCATTACTACATGTAGATACAAAGAGATTCATTCCTTTATTTGCTGCCTGTTCGTAGAGTAAGATACCGGCCAATGTTATGTCACATGAGAAAATCAGAGGTTGTAGGATTTGAGGTTTTCACAGCTTTAATTTTGATGATTTCCGTCTTCTGGGTTGTTGCGCTGTGTAGTCTGGTCGATGTTAACCAGCGTTTCAGAGGTCATACTGCCTCCGTCATCAGGGCGATGAGTATGAAGATTTCTGTCTTCTGGGTTGTTGCGCCGTGTAGTCTGGTAGATGTATACCAACGTTTCGGAGCTCATGCTGCCTCCGTCATCAGGGCGATGAATGTGCCAATCAACCAAAAAGGGCTAGGTTTATAGGGACCGGATGGTAAATGGAGTAGCCTGATCCTAACCAATGGGAGCTGGTGTCAAATTAGGCGTGGGTGGGGACCAATAGGAGTGCATGGGCCCCCACCGTAAATGTTCCATTGGCTTTATCTTCCTTCTTTCTTCATAAATGAATATAGATCCCAGTTTGTACACTATATTTTCTTGTCATGTTTTAAATCTGTGTAGCTTCTTAATTTATGACTGTTGATTCCTAGGCCACTTTGAAGTCGAAGATGAAATTTTGTCTTGCCTCTCATTAATTTCTCTTTGAGACTGTACCTGCCAGTAGGAAACACTATTGGTGCTTCCATCACAGTCACACGGTGAACATAACATCAGAACTGAATTGACTCAAAATCTTCAATTCACATTTATAGAGTTGTACTTGTAAGTTCAATGTAGAATGAAAACCTATATCGGCTGTAAGCCACTGCTTATGCATTGTCCAGCTGATTGGATGTTGCAGTATCGTACTTCGAAATGGTTAAAACCCAGAACTAAAGTTGAAATGGTAGCTTTACAGCACAGGAATTTATATCGCCTATTCCCTTGCAACAAAGTTTAAGTAATGCGATAAAATTATTAAATCTTGAAGTGTGAATTCTGTATAACTACTTTACCACAGTTAAACAAGAAAGAGAAGTGAGTACTGAACTTCAGTTCTAATGGAGAAAGACTTTTTCCTACTGTAATAAACCATGTTTGTGGTTTTTACCACTGTGCAACAAGTTCCGCATGTTTTGGCATTTTACATGAAAAATTCTACAAAAAGTAGTGAGTGCAGTTTTTGTTATGTCATTTTTGTCTTATTTGTAATGTGATTTGAGACTCTGTAGTCTTGTTAGTATTTATGACAATCTACATTTTTACTGCCATGAAATGATTAAATCTCGTGTGTTTTCAGTCTAGTTAGTTTTTATCCCTTTTATTACTTTAGGCTGTATCACTTATGTGCATCTGACAAAACTTAAATATGTTTCATGATCATTCTTCTTCTTTGAACACTTGATGTTCATTGCAGAATGAAATCACTTTCAAGCTTCGCATAGCTGATAATCATCAAGTGATGACTGGCTCTATCAAGGACTTGCAACTGTATTCGTGCTGTTTTAACCCTGAAAGGAGAAGGGAAACTATGGCTCAGGTATGTTGAAAGTTAGTTTAATCATGTGTGTGTGGGTGGGTTTGTGAGTTATCTTTCGCATTCCCCCAGGCAGTGGTTTGTTATGATCTTTCCTGGCCTGTGCCAACTTAGATAAATCTCTGATGCATTATTGAGATTGGAGGACCCTTGCTCCTGATGGTAGGGTGATAATGAGGGAGAAGGTTACTGTAGGGTATGTGCTGTCTAATGTGGCTCTTGAACCACAGTGGGCACTTGGAGTACTTAACATTCCTGAAGTTTTCCACAACTTCTCTTTGATGGTGTTTCCATTTTAAAATCAAGGTCCCTCTTAATAGCAGGTTCATTTATTGTAACTAACTGGTTTTCTAATATCGCCATTTATACCATTAATCCTAAGTAACAAAATAACTCTTTGCTGAGTCATTGTGATTTGTTTTACCTTGGAAGGTTTTATCTGATAACAATTTTTTGTGTACGCTATAGGTACAGCTGAATGTTCCAGGGAGTTCTGTCTGTATAGCTGGTGGAAACAGAATGGCATGTTGATTATAATGCTTATTGGTACATTTGTATTGCCACGTATGTTGGTGGATGGCGGCTTGCAGGAGTGACACTTTACTAGGGGGGCTTCCCTTTGAAGTCACATATGGAATTTCTGTCCGGAAACTTACGTGGGCACAGCTTGAGGGTGGTGGTATATGGAGGAGCACTGCATTGAAGTTTGACTGTATTGTTTATACAGAGCATTTTTGTTGCAGATTCTGCATCCATGCTGCATTAATCTGGCAGGTTCTACACCAGATGGACAAGGCCTTCATCTGGATTTATGTGTGACAGATATTAGACTCAGGGTTTCACCTGGTACGTACAAGCATGGATGTGACCGATTCTTTTGCTAGGTCGATGACTTGCCTTGTTTTTGGGCCATATATTTTAAAAGAAGTTTGGGGTGTTCAGATTGTCCAGAGAGATTATTTCAGGTCGTGAAGTGATCTTTATTTATTTAAATTACTGGACTGAAGTATCTATCAAGCCTGAAACAGATTAGGTGGTGTTCTGGGTTGTTGCACTGTGTAGTATTTTGGTTGTGTGCCAGTGTTTTGGAGGAATACTCATATATTGCAGCCAGAATACAAAGCGCAGCCACACGTCAGTTTGCGGACCTCAAATCCTGCGGGCCTAAATCTAAATTGTTGTATGTCTCAGTGTACAGGAAGAACATAGAAAGTGTTCAAGAACGCTTTGATGAGAAGAATATTTGGATGCAGGAGAGAAGCAACTACAAGAGGGTGAGATTAATGGGGGAGATGAGAAATAAATACAAAATTTTAGTCAGAAAAACTTAAGGGAAGAGGCCACTTGGGAGATGTAGGCATAGATAAGATATTGAAACTGATCTCAAATAATTTATGAGGTTGTGGATTGGGTTCATCTTTGTTCTTTTGGCCATGCTAACAAACTTTTAAGATTCAAAAATGGTGGGTAATTTCTTGACTCTCTTGAGTGACAGTGATTTCTCATCATATGTAATTCCTTCTTATACTTTTATCTCTGACAAACATAATTCTTTTCCTATCTTCCATTAGTGTTGGGAGATGGTAGCCATCTTTGCCTTCTACATTTTGTTTCATTCTCATATTTGAATAACTAATAACAATCAACTGTAGTGTTTGTCTTGGTAAAATCGTGTATTATTCGTGACAGTACTAGACATCAGATACATGAGTTCTGCCATGTTTTATAATTGAATTTGTGGCATATAAATGAAGTAAGTAGTTGGGTGTTACTTTACCTGTAGTTACAGATGTGGGTAGTGCCGGTGTTTGTTTTATGAATTTTGAATTTGCAATATGATACCAATGTTTTGGATGAACGTATTGCCTAGATCTTCAGGGCTGGGGTTGCTATCAGCCCACAAGTCCATATGGTGTCCCAATGAAATGTTAAGAATCATCATTACACTGAGACAGAGGGTGATGGTATGATCTTGTGACAGCAAAGACACAAAGACAAATATGTCAGAGTTTTCTATCATGTAAAAACAAAAATTGTCATTGTAAATCTGATTTTTTATTTTTTTAATGTGGGCACACTTTTCTTTATATTCTCTTGGCCTGTTTAACAGCTTCAACTTTAGGTGTAGTGAAGTAAATATTTTTATTTTTTAAACACTTGTTGTTAAATTTAAATTTGCTTATTTGTTTAGAAATTATCTGCAGACGTTTAACCATTTAGGTTTTTGTAAGATTTGAGGTTTTCACAGCGGTGAGTACGAAGATTTCCGTCTTCTGGGTTGTTGCGCTGTGTAGTCTGGTCGATGTTAACCAACGTTTCAGAGGTCATACTGCCTCCGTCATCAGGGCGATGAGTATGAAGATTTCCGTCTTCTGGGTTGTTGCGCTGTGTAGTCTGGTCGATGTTTACCAACGTTTCACAGGTCATACTGCCTCCGTCATCAGGGCGATGATGGAGGCAGTATGACGTCTGAAACGTTGGTTAACATGGACCAGACTACACAGCGCAACAACCCAGAAGACAGAAATCTTTATACTCTGATGACGAAGGCAGTATGACCTCCGAAACGTTGGTTAACATCGACCAGACTACACAGCGCAACAACCCAGAAGACGGAAATCTTCATACTCATCGCCCTGATGACGGAGGCAGTATGACCTCTGAAACGTTGGTTAACATCGACCAGACTACACAGCGCAACAACCCAGAAGACGGAAATCTTCATACTCATCGCCCTGATGACGGAGGCAGTATGACCTCTGAAACGTTGGTTAACATCGACCAGACTACACAGCGCAATAACCCAGAAGACAGAAATCTTCATTTAGGTTTTTGTCGACTGATTTGATTTTGTTGCTGGATAGTCATATGTTTATTTATTTACAGCTACCATCGGGCTTCTTAGCAATGTGCAAGGTCAGCTGGCGGTTGTTTCTGCAGAGGCTGAAGGAGGATCAATAGAAGTGGATTACTCAGATATCTGGAAACCTAAGAAGTTTAATGATACTGAGTATTGGTTCCTGAAAACAGGTAAAGTTCTGTAACGGTCAGTGATTCATGCTCTGTTGTTAACCTAAAGTCTGTCATGTAATTTTCCCCTGACAGATGTTTACATATTTGTTGTTTGCTAAATGAATTTGATGATTGGCAGTTAATGAAGCCATTATTTGAAGTGGACTTTACTGCATTACCAATTGCCTGTTGTCAATTTTATCCTTTTATGTGTACATGAAATTATGTATGTGATTGATCGAGCTAGGAGAATTTATTGACTGCTACTCACTGTTCAGTGCAGATTATTCTTTGATTGTTCATTGATACATGCATTTCATTTATCATCAGTTGAACATACAGTAATTGATTGTTTTGACCGCTGGGTCATTGGTGGCAGTATTACCATACAGAAAAATACCAGAAATAAGTACTCACTCAGACTACCCTCCATCAGTACCATAAGATATTGGCATACACTGCGATACTCTACAGAAAAGATTGTTCATCATTTTCATAATATTAGTAACAATAGTAACATTATAAGTGGTTAACAGTGGTTGACAGGTTATTATTTTCTCTTTATTATTTAGAATTTGTTCATCTATATTTCCATATGAAGTCAGATATGTTTATGCAGCCTGTTTTTAGGTTTTGCTTATGCCAAGATATTTTTTTTATTATTAAAAAAAATTATGTTAAATCTTGTGCATTCAAGTTTGCAAAATGTAGACCTTTCCCTTGTTGATTACCAACTCCCATTTTGTGGTGTCATATTGAAGCCATGTTTGTTATCACTGCAATGCAATTCTGTTATTGTAATGTTTTGAACAAAGTAAACAAGTTGCCTCATTTTGTTGTGTTGGCTGCTGAGTGGACAGTTCTACTGTGAAGTTGCCACCTTTAGAGTCTCGGGGTAGATTTTGTGGATTAGCACCATTATTGATGAAATACATATTCATCTGTCATTCAAAATGGGGTGTGACATCAGAAAATAGATCAGGATTCTCATTGTGGAGGAAATTCTACAGGATGCATGCGACTGCCATTCTTACTGTGCTTGAGAATCAGTTTTCATTACTGCAAAATGTTTAATCTGAGCGTGTCTTTGTAGTGATGTTTGATGGGATGGATCTGGCTAGCAATAAACAATATCATATCATTGTGTAGTATCCTAGTATTTCTATAAAATATTTTATACTAATTTATTTGCAGAGGTGGGTGAAGATGCTGTGCTAGGTACAGGAGTAGCGGTAGAGCCAGTGCCGCCAACTGGTGAGATATGTATGCTAACAGCACCATCAATTGTGATCACTATGGAGGCAGGTGTGGGAAATCAGACATTACCCATGATCCTAGTGGATATTGGCTTTCAAGGCTCGGTTTTGGACTGGAGCACGCAGGTTAGTGTCTTGTGGTCATTCGTACTTGTGGATAAATAAACTGAAGTTTTCCTTATTCAACTTAGTATCAAAAAAATCTCACATAATCTCTTGTAAATCTGTTTTGATCCTTTGTTCTTATTAAAGGCCCATTTGAATAGTAAATAAAATACTGCAAATCAGTTGCCTGTTTCCCATAATCGTTTGTTTTTCAGCCATATCCATTTGCCATATTGGCATTTCAAGTAAGATTTCTTATGCATTAACTTTTTTTGTGTATGACAGCATGGCAGCGACACAAAAATCTACAATTAAATTTATGTTTCTTAACGATGAATGAGTAGTGAATGGATTAATGAGGTTTGTGATATATTTTATGGAGCTAAATCATGAACATGCGTTCAGATTTTGTATGAAACATTTGTTTATGTTAGCGTATATTAGCTTGGCAATAGTGAAAATCTGTGAGGTTATGTGTGGAAAATTTAACGTTATATATGCTAGTAAAAAGTATCCACAGAACTGGTGCGCTCAGTTGTGTAAGTATTAATTTATGGCTATGGCTTTCTTCACCATACAGATTGAAGTACTTGAAGGGAAGTAGGCCTCATAAGATTTTCCCAGAACTTTTATTTTAAACTAATTTTGATTTATTTTCCTTTGTAAAAAGACGTGGATATTTGGAGTCATAGCTGTCCACCAGAATATATTCTATCATGGTAACTTCTCTATTCTATGTAGATGAACGTATCCAGCGGCTTGACTCTACAGATGGCCTATTACAATAGTCAGCTGGCGCTGTGGGAGCCCCTCATTGAACCTGTAGAGCAGGTCAAGGATGGCAGGCTTACGCATTGCCCATGGGAGCTTCGAGCTGATGTAAGTTTGTTGAATGTGTCGATACTTCAAGCAGATTAAAATTGTAAGGTTTTTGTGTAACAAATTCTTGGGGTCCATTAATAATGGTCATGCACTCTGCAACAAAAAACATGCTTAAAATTTTCTAAGTCAAAAATCGTAAGTGATGTAGAATCATAATTTACATTATTTGTGTTTTCCTTGTGTTTGTCCATATGTCGAGTCGAGTTCTGCTCTTTGTGAGTGACCAATCAGTGCAAAGAAGGTCTGTTGGTAAGCAGGGAGACCTCAGTCTGTTCAGAAACCCTCTGGTAGAAGCATCGGCAGCCGCACTGCTTTGTTGCCAATTCTTAACGTTCTTTATGTAGTGTTGTAACCATTCACTGGAATCCAATGTTCCGCGATGCTACTTCTGGCACCACTCTATGTTGTTTCCTCACTATCTCACCCCTCCATCTACCATGGTATAGTACATGTGATTGGTGCACGCTTCAGCCGCCAATATGGCTGAAAACTGTTATAATTACATTTATTTATGTGTCTACATAATTTGAAGAAGTACATGATTAATGCTAGTGGATTTTCTGAGATGTAATATACTAGATTCCATAGCAAAGCAAAGGTGAAGATTATGCTTTGCTTGGACAAGCATATTTGCTGGTAAGGTGGGGTAGGAGACTAGTGTTGATGTGAAGGTCAAATATGCAAAGTTCAAGTTATGATACCAGAATTTCTTTATGCATGTGTTATATTTTCATGGATACTCATTTAAACTGTGCAGTCTTATATTATTCAACTGTATGTTTCACAATTTCTGTGTCGAACTCATTTGTCAAGCAGTTGGAAATGAATACTTAAATATGTAGGTTGTAGTGGTTGGAAAATATTGTATAATTACTGCTTGTTTGTAAAGCATGCACAGTTCAGCAGCATTTGTTAATGAGTGAAAGCAGTTATCATTACTGTTATCATCCGCATTCTCAAATTATTTGTGCAGACTTGGTGAAACTAAAAGAGCGAAGGAAACAAGTTTTTTTTGCTTATTTTTTATGTTTTTTTATTCTCCTGTGAGTCGTTCACCAGAATTCTAATTTAACAGTTCCGTATTTGAATCTGAAAGTAGACAAACAATTTTATTTGCAAAAAACACACTTCACAAGCATTTTGTTTTTAAAGTACAGGTAAACCTCGATTTACACCGGGGATGCGTTTCTGGACGAACCGGCATACATGTAATCGGCGTACATTGAAACTCTTTTTATAATGTAAATCAATGGGAAGTCAATGACATGCGTTCCCGGCACCCAAACATTGATGACTTAAGTTCCTCAAAAATTGACTTCGCCTTATCCGTGATAGCAATTTGAGTCAAGGGAATGTTTTTTCGATTCATGTCATCCACCCATAGCAACACTAATTTCTCCATTCTTTCTAAAAGTTTACTTCTGCTATAACTCACTTGCGTTGCACTTACTCTCGTAGCCTGTTGCTTTGACTGTTTTATTTTATATGAATTTTTCATTATGGTAGTCACAGTGGAAGGAGGCAACTTCATACTTCTGCACACATTACGACGGGTATCACCACCTTCTATTCTACGAATTACTTCCATCTTATCTTATAACGCAATAGACCTATGCAACGTTTTAGCAACACATTCACTTCTCTTACCAGACATGGTGGCTCTTCTACAATTTATAAATATAAAACAGTTGCTACTGCAGAATAGTGGTCGAACAACACAAACACGTTTAGCACTCAGCTTTCAGCACATTCAACAAGAAGCAAACTGAGCGCATTTTTCCTTACTCCTTTATCAGGCTGAACGCAAATGACTCACCATGAAGGTGAAGAGTGACCGACCAATGCTCACGTGACTGTTGCGCAATGTCGGCGGATTTGTAGGAGGTTATCTCGCAACTACTTAGCAATGAGTGCGGAGGTGACTGTATTTATAATTTTTATTCAAATCAGCGATGTAAGAATTACGATTTAGTATAAGAATCAGTACGAGAAACATTGCAAAATGTTATAAATAATAGTAAAATACATTTTTTTGACTTGCTGGTTTCAAAAGCGGCGTTATTCTGAATCGGCGCAAATCGAGGTTTACCTGTATATTGATTACATATACAAAATATGAATTAGAATTCTATCCTTTGAAAGGGCTGTTTTCAAGTCTTGGCATCTTTCATGAGATGTCCAGAAATCTAAGCTTGAACCACAGATGTTATTCATCTCAGCGTGGTCTCACCGTGTTCATGTGGATTCATGGAACTGAGCAAACATTTCCCTTTAACACAAGACTGCAAAGAGTGAGTCAGGTAGTTGACTTGCTTAGCTTAGTGTTGGTGCAGCGGTCTTACTTCAGAATTACAGGTACAGTAACAGGTATTTATTAATGTCTGTTGGATGTTTTCTTTTTAAAAGCAGAGAATTGTATCGTCTTAGCATAAGTTATGTGCTATATGTGTATTTTGATGCATATCTAAGCTGACAGGAAATGGTGAATTATAAAATTAAATTCTTATTAGGAAAAGCCTTTATTTTGCACAAATAAAATACATGCATAAAAAACAACAGCAGTCTAAATTAGAAAGGTTTTACTGTGCTTGCTTAATTGAAGAATATTGAGTGATACAATTCTATGGTATGTTTTTAGGTTCAGATGAATTCTCAGGAACCCATTTCGAGCCCACTTTCACAGACAGCCTCTGACTTAGAGGAATTACCATTTGCTCCTCCAGCTATGAGCATTGAAATATCTTCCAAGGTGAGTAGAGCGAAGGCTTAATGAGAAGAGTTACATTGTGCTATAGGTATAACACGTCACATTCATTCTGGGGTTGTTACTTTAAAATGATGCTGTACAAATTAAAATGTATGTAAATTTAAGTAAGAAATGAATTAGGAATGTAGTTCATTTTTTCTTGTGAGAATGAATATATAGAGCCAGAAGCCATGAGAAGCGAGTGTCACGCCTGAATGGTGTGTATGTGACCTGTTGTCTGTAGGAAAACCTGGAGCTGGCAGTTACGAAGACGTGCCTCGATGTGCTGACAAACCTGGGGAAGGCGTTTCAGAGTGCAATGACAGAAGGGCCCAAACAACCCAAAACAGTGTCTCCTTACATGGTTCAGAATGATACAGGGCTTGTCATTACCCTTCTGTTGAGCAAAGGTCCATTCCAGGTGAGGAGTAACATTGCACTTGTTCTGTATTTGCATTGTGCATGGCCATGATCTCGTGATAACACATGGACACACACACACACCCTGGAGAATAACATGAAAAAAGAATCTAATTTCCAATAAAAACACCACACACAAAAATTAATGCCAATGTAATTGAAAACATTGAACACATTTATTCTTTATGCAGATGGCTGTTGAGGGCATTCCTTTTTCAGCATAAGTATAAAAGTTATTCTTCTCCGAGTGAAGTGTATTTAGGGCAGTAACATATCAGGTCATACAGAGTGACTTTGTTACATGTCTCCATTCTTCTTAGGAATTTTTATGTGAGTATTTTAAATATTTGTACCACATACTAACCTAACCCACATACATATGCTTCAGGTCTTCAGTAATATTGGTACAGGACAGTTTTTGAGAACTGTATTGTAGAAGTCCATCAGTACTTTACTGGTATGTTTTACCCAAGAAATGTCATCTTCATGAGAGGAACATAATCGAAAAATACAAAAATCCAGTCATGTAAGTTCCACGTTTATGGAAGTAGAAACCTCATTCTCTAGTACTCGCTCTGCTTTTGATAAGAAAAGCATTCCTAAAGTGGAAGGTCTTGGAATCCTTCATGCCCACATACTTGGGAACACGGCAGTTTAGGAATCACTGCTCTCATCGTTCGTCTGCACCAAGCTATCAGTCTCGCACAACATTACCTCGTGTTAGTCTGTGGCATATACTTCCAGATTTGGTTTTGTCCTGACATTTATGTACTGGATGTGATGAAGGTAGAAATCCACTTAATAGTGAGCACCATCGGAGCAGGGTTTGCATGTTGTCCTGAGTCATAGGTGATTGTGAAGATGGTGGTGGTTGGCAGATGGATTTTGCTGCTGAATGTATGGTATGAAATTCTTGTACTTTGTTGGAGGTGAAGGCACAAAAGTCCATAATGGATCCATCTGGTCTCAAACTTTACACACAAGGTCAATGCCACGTCCCTCTAAACCTTCATGTCTGTACAAGATTATCTTGTTTAGTGAGTATTTCTGTGTTTGTGATCGTGTATGTAGTGATTTTAGCCACTTCATGTTGGCGGCTGTGCCTTGGTCTGCAGGTACAAGATGCTAAAGAGGGTGATGAAGTCAAACAGGTGGTGCTTCAGAGTGGTGCCGGTGTGGGCCTGTGCCTTGTGGAACCAGAGGATCTTAAGATAAATATCCTGCCTTCTGGCACCACATCTGAGAATAACATGGTCACGGAGAAGTTTCTTGCTGTACGGGTGAGTGACTGCCAACACAAGGGCTGTTATGGCATGTGTGGAATCACTGTTTAGATCTGAAAGCGTTATTGTGCATTGAAAGATCCAGCTGGAAATTAAGTTTCTGTGGCTTATCCATTGTTTAGAAAAGACTGTACATCTTATGGGCTTTTATTTCCATCTGCACCAATTGTAAGAAATCAAATGTTCATGTTTTTGTTTTTACATATTGAGCTGTAAGATAACAGTGAAAGCAGCTCATAGTTGTGAATGCAAAGTCACTGACTTCCAAATCACAGTGAGTTTTAAGGGTGCAAGAAAACTCACTTCAGTGTTTTTATAAAGTTACATCTCATTCGATTTGCGTGGAACATAACATGGACATTTGTTGGTTGATACAGGTAAATGAAATGAAGGAGTGTGAACTGGAGCTTCCAGTTGTCCGAGCAGATAAGCGTTACTTTTCACTGAATCATCGAGGAGACAGCAAGGACACGTGGGGCCTCGTGTCTGATATTACTGTTCAAGATGGAGGAACAATTGTTACACTCAGAAGCGTTATCCAGGTAAGCTGTATATTAAAAACCAAAATTACCATAATTGCAAGTATTTTTCATTGAAACAAAGCTTTATTGCCACACTTTAAATTACAGCCAGGAAAGATTTGCATATGATGGAGCTCCTACTCATTTTACCGTCAACATAAAGCAGTTTTTTGACATTTACTATCCAGTTTGATGTATAAGACAAAACAGACTGGTTTTGTGTCCTGCGATGGTCAGTCTCACAACTTATACTTGTGTTGTCATCTGAAGGGCATAATTTACTCAAAAACAGTCAACCCACTGTACAAGTCTTGGCGTTGCAGGGCTGTCACTCGTAAGGAATATGGGATAAGTTTCCACACATTTACATGCCGGCCTTTAATGCTGGGGAAAGGACACCCAGTGATCTTTTGATGGGAAGCGGTATTCTTGATATGGTAGTTACGAGAAAAGTCTTAATACACGTCCGTGGAATCAAAATCTAGCTGCCCAGTCCACAGCCTGTTAATTTCCTGAACTAGATGTAACAGTGGGAAACTTTTGTATGACTAAATAGTCATCAGCTTCTTAAGAAAGATTCTGTATCATGGAATTGGTTATAATTAAATAGTTGCTGTATTATTTATTCCACAATGCAGGTTGTGAATCACTTCAATGAGCCCATCAATGTGTACTATATGACGAAACGTGGAAATGAGGTGGAGTGTGTAGGAACAGTGGAATCTGGAGATCATATAAACCTTCCCCTGTCTGCTGTGTACACACCTACTAATGAGCTTTTCTTCAGTGTTAAAGGGTAAGTCATATGTCCGTGCCATCGTTGCATTTCAGTAAATAAGTTTTGACTTACCGTTGAGTCTTGTTCACATGTTTACTTCCTTGTGGATGCAAACAAACGCCTGTCCCGTATGCCAAACACTTGCACTACTTTGTATGGATACATTAGGCCTGACAATGAAATAATCAAATTGATGGTTTTGTGTGTCAACTTATTTATTTTTACTTTTGCAACTGTACTTCTCAAAAATGTATTTTAGAATAATATGTATGTTACATATCAGTTGAACAGTGTCGAACTTTATAAGACAATTGTGTGTTGTGTACATATTTTTGTCATTCATTTACAGAACACTGTCAAACTCTAATGCAGTTATCCTGTTTGTCCTCCTCTTGTGTCTGTGTCTTCGTCTCTTCAGCAACTCTCCGTGTGTTACAGGTATACAGTGTCGGTGACACCATTTGTCTGGAAGGACTTGCAGAACCAACTCACAACCACCAAACTGTTACAGTGTGATCCCAAGAGCAAGGATGACGTGGAACCTTTTTTCATGAAGGTAAACATTTTGTTTTGCGTACCTGTTTGTTGTTGGACTTGATGGATGTTGTTAAATGTAAATGAAGTGCGTGATGTGTATATCTAATTGAGAAACTAAAAATTAATCACAGTCTCTTTTCTTTAATGATCTGTTCCAGACTGCCATTATGACCTAGAATTATGAATCACGGTGTTGTAAAATGGGAGGAAGACTCAAGGTTGTTGTTTTCTGAGAGAAATTCTGGTTTAATCCTCTGCTTCATTTTCTGTTTGTGAATTCAATGGTTTATAAATTTTTTAGACTAACTTTTGTTTTTTCCTGTGTGATCACAGATTGTTGGTGAGATGGAACAGGTGTATTATGAGAAAACAAGTCGACACACGATGTCGAGCACGTGTTACAACATCCACTTGCGGCCTGCTGTTATCCTCAAGAACTTTCTTCCTGTAGAGCTGGTGTGTTGCATACAGGGCATCCCCACAGAAAAGAAGATCAAGGCAGGGGAAAGTATACAGATGCCTACCGCAGAACCAGGAAATACAGTTATTGTACTTCGGGTGAGTATCTGTTCAAACCTTGCTCTGTGGAAGCTTATTTTCTTTAGTCTTTCGTGTTTGTAACAGGACCAAATACGAGGCTCGTCCACAAAGTAAGTTTCCCTGGGGCCGTTTACAGAAACAAAACACAATTTCATGGAAATATTTATTGCAACAGATACAGCAAGTGTCCAGCTATTTTTCAACATATTCGCCACCGGAATTGAGACATTTGTCATACCGTGGGACCAACTTTTGGATACCTGTGTCGTAGAAGTCTGCCACCTGGGATTGGAACCACTGTGTGACAACCATCTCCGCCTCTCTGTCATTCTCAAAACGCTGACGCTGACCGGACAGGAATTTCTTGAGGTGTAGGAAAAGATGGAAATCACTGGGAGCGAGGCCCGGGCTGTAGGGTGAATGATTAAACACCTCCCAGCTGAACTCCTGCAGGAGACTTGCTGTCCGTCGAGCCGTGTGCGGCCTAGCGTTATCACTGACCGCACTTCACAGTCGGCGGGAGCTGGAATAAGAACCTCCATCTTCAACAGCTGCAACGATGCTACTGTGAGAACGCGGGAAGTACCGTTAGTGCATGCGCCATGTTACGTCATTGCTCTATCACGTACGCACAGTCGCTTCGCGCAATATAAGGTTTGCTAGCTGTGGGACGAGTGGGAAACTTACTTTGTGGACGCGCCTCGTATTATGTATGATTGAAAGTTGTTTTATTTCAGTCTTCAGATTTTGGACTTAAATTATCAATAAGTATGTGTGTAGTTCATGATAGATTTTTGAGAAAACATTTTTGTACTTCTTTGAAAATATGGAAACATACATGGTGCTTCAGTTTTTGAAGTACCAGTACTGTGATAGTACTTTACTGTTAGTAGAATTTACTTATGAACACCTTATTGTATTCATCAATAATTTCCCTTGATTTTAAGAAATGTAAGCATTTTCCTTTTGTTTTATTTGCAGATTGTAGATTACCTAGACAAGGAATGGTCCTGCAAACATGAAATTCAACTAAATGCACCTGATTTTTCTGTGTGGACATTTGATTCCTATGACAGTATTCAGAAGGTTTCTTTAGACCTTGGAATGAATACCTTGACTAAAAAGGGCTCCATTGTTATGTCACTGTACTGTCCCTTCTGGATGCTCAATAAGACTGGCGTCATGCTAACTTATCGGGTGAGTTGGCGTAATACACATTTTATAACTATTCTCAGTTACTGAAGATTAAAAGGGGAATGTTTTTCAGATTATCAGCTGACAACAATTTGGTGATCACAACAGTCATCACGTATTTGTTTGATTTTGTAATATTTGCTGTTTATAACTTGTTACAGGTGAGTGTTGTTATTCCATTTTTCATTTTGATGTATGAGGCACTAATTGGATTGATGTTATTTGTATTGGTCAATAGTTTTGATTTCAACAGGTGACATTTTGAACTGCTGTGTAGCGTTAATGTGCTCGACAGATTGCTTTTATAGTGGAGTCTCGTAGGAACGGGTTTAATTTGTGTAGAAGTGTTCATGAAACACGACTGTGAATTAAGGAGAGTCTGCAGACTACATAGGGTAACTGTAAGTGTCTTCAATTATGGATACCAGAGGTGGTCCTCCAATTAGCAGGTAAGGTGTAGGCGCAACAATCCTTGCCTGTAAAGATGTTTCATGTCATGAAACTTCTAACAGTGGACGCTTTCTTATGAACATCCAGGGCAACATTTGAATTGCCACCTGGAATATTGGAAGTCTTAATAGGATGCACACTGCAGTTTGCACTGTCAGCATGTAAAATGCCTGTTCACTGTCAGTTGTTTATCATTCTTTCTTCCTCCAGGTAAAGTATCCAAGTGGGACATTGTTACATTTTTTCTGTGTAATTTTAAAATTTTCTTCAAATAGTTGTTGTCTACGCGTGTTCTTCACACCCTAGTGTGAGTGAAGAACACTTTATAGGCCTGTCCATATCTGTCTTTGTCATCAGCCATGGTTTTCCTAGGAGATATGCAACCTGCATGACTAGGGCTGTTGTGCAAGAATGGGGATCATGCAGACATTGTTAGAACAAATTGTTCCACAGCAATAACATGTGATAACATTAGTACAACAATTCTTTAAAGGCGTTGTTGCACAACATTGGGAATTGAATTGAAAGGAATCTGATGAATGTTAAGGGAGTAATGTCCTGAAATGTGCTTTTTATTGTTGTTTGCTTTCAAAACTAGTGTTTAGTATGTTCATGTTGGTTTTGTTTGTGGGCCTCTTGGTTGTAAGAATGCTAGTAGAAGCCTAGTTAAGTGGGAATAACTTTTATGCACCTTGTCGGTCTTGGTGGTGTGGTTGCACATCCAACCATTTCTTCGTTTGCGTCGTTTCAGTTTAAACTAGTAGGAGAATATGTACCGCATCTTTGTTTACATAATTTAGTTTTAACTTCAGTGTAGTTACATGGTAAATGGCGCCATAGTATCTTTGGAGATTAATTGAGAAAATTCTTTTTTAAAATGTTAACATTAGAAATAATTATATAAAAGGTTTACATGACTGAATGTCTAAATTTTTGTCATTTTGGAGTTCAACCCATTTATTGAAAATTGGTTAAGTTACGCAAAATTTTTCAGGAATGCACCGATTGTGTAATCGGAGAAGTGACTGTGCTATATTGCAGTAAATTTGTTCATACTTCAAAATTCTTTTATTGCAACCTTTCATCGATCTATGTCTACCCGTTTCATTAGTTTGACAAGAAGTAAACAACACTGCAGTTTATCACAGCCATTCTATATGATAAATTTTTCTCAGGATTCCCATATGTGCCATTGAGTTATTGATGCACCTGTAAATTAATTGAATATTTTGACTGTTTTTTCATTTTGTTTAAATTTACTGTGTCCCAATGCTATCTAATTAGTTAAGTTAAATTACCATATGTACGTGATATTTTTATATGTTAATGTGGTGTGGGTATTTAATGTTGCTGCTTTGTACTTGCTACATTAGGCATTTCAAAGGAATAATAGAAGAATTGATATCTGTTGTGTTCTATACTAATAGTTGAATTATAAATTTAAGTAAATGCTGATGGGTGTTACATTGAAGTAGTGAAACAAATATTTGGAAAGACAGTAATATTTCTTCAGTATTGAAATTAGAAAAAGTCTGTAGTTGTTGTCATATTGAGAATAATTTTGCTAATTGTTTCTTACAGTGGTAATTATTTATTCATTTGTATTGTTTTGCAATATGTTGCTGAAGAGCCGCAGTTTGCTAAGTTAAAGTGATTTCATGTTGTGTGTTTTTTTCTCTTTTGTGTTAGAGTTGCCTACTTGTCTAGTTATTACCCGTATCCATTTGCTGCTTACAGAAATCCCGTAAAATCGAGCGATCTGAGACTTCTGGAAGTCCCATTAAGGTACAAAGCTGACTCATCCTTTGTTGCCTTTGCTACGTACATGCTTTGCCTTACCTAAATTATTGTATCTATTCTGTATATTCGCTAGCATTATATTGGTGGAAATTCTACTGCCTGCTGTAACTACGAGGCGCGTCCTCAAAGTAAGTTTCCCTGGGGCCGTTTACAGAAACAAAACACAATTTCATGGAAATATTTATTGCAACAGATAACAGCAAGTGTCCAGCTATTTTTCAACATATTCGCCACCGGAATTGAGACATTTGTCATACCGTGGGACCAACTTTTGAATACCTGTGTCGTAGAAGTCTGCCGCCTGGGATTGGAACCACTGTGTGACAACCATCTCCGCCTCTCTGTCATTCTCAAAACGCTGACGCTGACCGGACAGGAATTTCTTGAGGTGTAGGAAAAGATGGAAATCACTGGGAGCGAGGTCCGGGCTGTAGGGTGAATGATTAAACACCTCCCAGCTGAACTCCTGCAGGAGACTTGCTGTCCGTCGAGCCGTGTGCGGCCTAGCGTTATCACTGACCGCACTTCACAGTCGGCGGGAGCTGGAATAAGAACCTCCATCTTCAACAGCTGCAACGATGCTAATGTGAGAACGCGGGAAGTTCCATTAGTGCATGCGCCATGCTACGTCATTGCTCTATCACGTACGCACAGTCGCTTCGCGCAATATAAGGTTTGCTAGCTGTGGGACGAGTGGGAAACTTACTTTGAGGACGCGCCTCGTATAACTATTTTAGTTTAAAACAAGACTGGCAATGATATTCATCATACTCATCCCTTGCTTTTATTTATCCAGATATGCCCATTTCTTAGTTCTCTCTAATCTATTACCTTGCTCATCACGTAGTTTTATTGGCCCCATGCTAATCTCTTAGGTCTGCAGTACATGCTACCACGCCCACACTTGACTCGTACGCGTAGATTGTTTGTGTTTGTTTCCCATACCTACTATTGTAGTTAATTCTATATTTGTTTAGTTACATGATGATGAAAGTAACAGAAGTTGGCAGGCATTTTAAATGTTACATATTTGTAGTTAGCTTATTCATAGTCTTTAATTTATCTCTTGAATGTTACACAATTTATGTAAAATGTATATTCATACATATATTTATTCTTCAAGTCTATACACAAACTATATTAATATTGATGTTAAAAATTAAAATTGATATAAATATTTCGCGCTATTCATCGTTTCCTCGATGTTATGTATGAATTGAAAACACAAACATGACGCATCTAAATTATAAACTTAATAATAGTCAAAAAACATGCGTATACCAATTTTTAAATTTAAAACGAAAAATATTGAAATGCAACGCGAGTATAAGATTTAATAAAATATACATGTAACATCGAGGAAACGATGAATAGCGCGAAATATTTATATCAATTTTAATTTTTAACATCAATATTAATATAGTTTGTGTATAGACTTGAAGAATAAATATATGTATGAATTGAAAACACAAACATGACGCATCTAAACTATAAAATGTATATGATAAAGTTCTGGTACCCAAACATTGCATAGGCATTTATGCATTTATCAGTGCTTCACTATGTACTGCATGATGTAATAATAACATGAATAATTTATGTGCTTGACAGCAGCCATGTTAGGCCAATTACAGCCAAGCACTAAAAATAACAGGATAAAAAATTATAAAGTAAAATCTGCAAATGACATAACAGATCAGTGATCAACATTAGTGTGAAAGTTACAGAGTATGGGCAAAGAAAAGTTAAAGGGAAGTCTAATTATAACCTTGAAAGTTTTATTTACCCTAAACTTGGATTAGTCTCTAGGTGTTAGGTACCCACGGACAGAATCAAATGAGGAAGAACATCTAGTTTTGTTTTTAAATATATTAATGGGATATAGGCTGTCTGAGTGCCGCCTCCCTGGAATAGTGTTGTGAGAGTCTTTCTGTTTATTTGAAGCTTAGCCATACTAAGTTTTATTCTGGAATGCTAGACCGTTACAAAAGACTAACCATTCAGTTGCTTAGGCACTATCACTGTAAAATATATTCTGTGCTTTTGGTGTACTACGTCTTCTGTGGTACTTAACATATACTTTCAGCGTTGGGCATCGAATCTTAGTCTCTCTAATGGCAAGTCATCTTCAGCAGTGAATTTGAACAGAGAGGTTACAGTGGCAGCTGGGACGGCTGTGACGGGAGCTGCTACTGCTGCGGTGGTGGGTTTCTGGAGTGCCTTGTACAGTATCTCACTCTGAGCATGTTGTTGACTGAGTAACATTCTTCTAGGATTGTGTGTGGTTGGTGTGAAGCTCCGTTTAAAACTGTTATTAATTTCGTATGTTGCTGTAATGACAGATGTGGACAGACTGTAGCCAGCAGGGAATTTTGGAATTTAGTGCAGGCCCTGTCCTCAAACATTTTCTGATTCCTTTACTGGAAGGATAACTTCTGTATCTTATACGTCATATATTGTATGTAGGGCGTTGGTTTTCCCATTGTACAACCAGATCGCTGTCTGGTGTTGGTCTTTAGATGCAATACTGCCTGTAACTAGTGTAGTTCGGGAATTAAAATTCCTTGAAACACCTGTGTAACCCTTGGGTGATTCTTGAAAAGAATTTGAATACTTGGCCGTTTGTGTACTCTTTCTACTTGTAACAGAATCAGTGTAGTCATTAAAACACGCATAATGTTCTCTTATATTTTGGTATGCAACATTTAAGAGTTTTGAATAGAAATCCCACACATGGAACTTGTACCATCATGAGGAAAATAAAAAAAAATATATCTCAAGTATTTAAACCATATAATTCCAATTGTAGAATCTTATTTTATTATCCAGTCATATACAGTGATGTGTGGAATGTGATATACAGGCCTATTTATGTATATTTTTATGTTTGTTCTTGTAATTTTAGTATGAATCTGTGGTATGTAGTTTCTGAAAGATGATTATGTAATGGAGTATTCCACTAACTGTATTTTCAATCCGTCATGATGAAAGTAAATTATTTTTGAAATTAAAATATGTCTGGGCCGCCCTTAACAATATTACATTACTTTTCGCAAAGTTACATTCTGCGTCTTGCTTCCCACTTATTGTTTCATGAAGTAAAAAACAGTGCGGAATGAACCAAGGAAAGCTTAAGCAGGTAATGTGCTGCCTGATGACAAAGTTTATTCACATCTGCTGTTTCACAGTTTTGAGTTTTGCTCTAATGTCCTTTTGTTTCAGGTCTTCAGTTTTAATTATTTTACCTCAACCTCGCCATTACATTAATGCAATGGTAAGAGGATTGGTATGTTTAATTCTGAAGTTTTGGTAGTCTGCCTAACACTGACGAATTACATATAATGTGGTTAATGCTGAATGTGATTAACTTACTGTGCTCGGAAGGTGGGTGAGCATTTAATCTCACTGGTGCAGTTTAAAATGAGTGAAACTTTAATCTTTTGTGTATAATTTAAGTGCAGTGTATTCTGACCAGTTAATTTAAATGCTCTTTAAGTCGGAATATTGGTGTTTGATTATACTATGTTTTCCTGCATTTGGTATGAAGTAAGTAGATGGCTTACAGAACCCGAATGTTCATCACCATACTAACCAAAGCCCTCCACTGGACCCTATCCTGGGCCAAGTATGTTGTAAATATTTGGCATTATTGTTCTAGTCTTATATAACATTTTTGTAAATGTCACTTTATGTCAAGCAATATTATTCTCTCCTCTGCAACAATTTAACTATTAACCTCAGTTACTACTAGATTTGTTGTCTGTGTGCATGCAAATGGAAATGTGAAAGTAAAAGTAGTTTTTACTATTATTTTCATTAAGCAGGACGTTTAAATATCAGTACACCAGTAGTTCAGATATATAAGACTTGAGGTTCTCACAGCGGTGAGTATGAAGATATAGTTGTGTAAAAGCGTTCACCATGGCTGTAGTGTTGTGTCTTTGGTCTCTTGACATGGTGTATGTTTCCCCTTGTTAAGTCCCCATTTCTTTGCCATGTGTGTGACTTCATAACATACTTTTTAGTATGACACCCTCCAAAAATTTCTGCCGTAGAAGTCGGCATGAATAAAATTACTTAGTATAAAATAATTATTGTTGTTACTAAGTAATTTGTTCCTGATTAGTTTGTTTTTCCCAATAGAGTGACTGTATTTTCTGTCCATAGGTAAGAGTTCCTTTCTTTCACTTGTCTTCACTGTGTATAGCAATATTGTTTGGCTTCTGTACTGAAATGCAGTTATTATTTTTCTTATAATGTTGATGTGTTGATTTTTCATAAATTACAGCAATCTGAAGAGACTGCTAATGTAATTTATCATCCTGAGGACTTGAAGGGCCCTATCCTGTTCTCGTTCAGAGCTAAGTCATTCTTTGGGAAGAAGAAAGCGTCAGTCAAAGTTGAAGATGGTGAATGGTCAGACAAGTTCTCTTTGGATGTTGCTGGCAGTTCAGGTGTGGTCAGTTGCACCACAGGAGACACCACCTACCAGGTATTGTCTTCATGTAAATGCAGTTGATTTGACACCTTTATATTTGGTTGAAAATTCCCATTGGAACAAAGGTTTATATGTCACTGAAGGCAAAGGCTGGAAGATTATTTTAAAAGTAGGCGACGATTAGTTTCTGCCGCAAAGCTTTAAACTCTTGATTCATTGTTGCTTTCATTGCATTCAGTACTACATAACTTCACTCAGCTGATGTAGCATCATTAAATACCTTCGATGGCTGTCTTCTGACTCACTACCATGAAAACTTCAAATCTTACTTTGTCATGATTAAATCACAAAGGAGCCAGCCTTTCTTTTAGGCTAAGTAAATAGATTTGAGTAATTCTGATGTTAAAAGCAAAATTGTGCCCATTTTTATAGTTGCGAAAGTTTATCTGGTAATCTAAATGAAGAAACAATTGTATGTGGGCTGGCTGTGACAGTTCAGAAGGCACTGAGTGATCAGTGCAGAAATTTTGTAAGAAACTGCTTCATTATATATGATTTATGTATTAAGTCATATTTATATTTTGTTTGAGAATGTCCTTGGAAGATTACTGAAAGAATAAATAGCTTTCATGTAAATTTTAAGAAAATCATGTTACATTTAACGTCACATTGTAAGCATGTTTTTATTTTCTAAAAACTTACTGACTGGACTCTGTAATTGGCGACATTCACAAATGAGAACTTTAAAATTAAGCTTCTAACATTAACAGAACTTGGGTGTTTTATTGTATGTATGTCTACAGATTGGTGTACATATTCAGCTGACTCATTCAACTTTAACGAAGCAGGTGATATTCATGCCATACTATGTGTTGGTGAATAATGCCAGCTACATTATAGAATGTCAAGAGGCAGATCGACCTGCTGACCCTTGGATTAAGGTAAACTGTGCTTTGGACTGGCAGAAATTACCGATCATCTATACCAGTCATAATTATTGTCATGTATTGCATAGTAAATTGATTAGTTTGTGCAAGGTAAAACTTGGTAGCCTAGAAATAAAAATTCATGAGCTAGAAGTACTCAGGTTTTGAATAGAGAAGTTATGAAATATAAATACTTAATTCATATCGACTTCTCAAGATGGGCTTTACTTCATGAAGTTAGTGCAATACTTAATTTCTAGTTACAAACCTATTTGGGATTTTAACTTGATATGAGCACTGGTGAAGTGGTTAATATTTATTATTAACAGTTCTTCGTCCTCTGTTAATACTACTTAGAATAAGGAGGAATTTCCACAGGGGTGGAAGGAACACGGTAATACAAAAACATGTAACGCTGTTTAAAACAACGGTAAAGCGAGCAGCTCAGTGGATTTGAATCGAGCACATTTTAGTTGTGTGAAACATAATTAAGTTTGTGTAACATTCTACAACATTCTCATTGAATTTTGTATGGAATTAGTTAGACTAATTAAAAACTTTAGAAATCAATAAAAATTTGATAAAATTAAATCTGTAGTAAAGTCTTTATTGGTAAGCATTTGTCTGATGCGTTTCCTGTTCTGAATGATACGTGGATTTTAATTAAATCAAAGTATTCATTAAGTGAAATGCCATCACAGTTTTTACTGTGCATTTCTTGTTTGTATTTGACGTTCCCAAATATCTTATAAAACACAGTTAATAAGGAATTTGGAATACAATTTGAAGCTTATAACTTTCTGCTGTTCTTGTGCAGGGATTTAGTAATTGTCCATTTTAGTCTGTCTAAAAAAATTCTTGTTTCCGTTACATTATCGTGTATATAATGGTATACTAAATATGTTTGGATAATGTTACACTAATAAAATTCAATTTAGATACATAAGTTTTAGGGAGAATGGGTATGATGATCATGCAGTTTTTAAAAATAAATTAAATTCACGCACTGAATACCCATGATAACGTAGATTTGGTATTACAAGTACAATTCTGTAATGATCATAACAAATCTAACTGTAGTTTCAATACAGACACTGATGTTAGTGGTGCAGTAATCGATTCATCTGCTTCATTACTGTAAGTCATCTATTATATTTGCTTGTTGGGGGTTTCTATAAGTCATTGTCTTTCTGAGGGATTTGGGCTGGTGCTTAGTGTTTCAATTCAAGAGTGTTATAAGTGCTGCATACTCATATTATTTTCTAAACTTTACATTATATTATATTGTTTATTAATGAGGTCACATTTTTTGTTCATGATTAACCCTTCAAAGGGCAACTCATCCAAATAATATTTGAAAAAATACATTTCTTGCCTCGGAACGTACCACATCACAGTTATGAATGTAACTGCTTTAATGATCTTAGGAAAATGTTTGCTCTTTATTCTGAGAATCAGATAACACTTTTGATCCCTGACGGGCAGAGGATTTTCCTCTAGCCCCTGCATCCAAGTTTTCTCTGGGGCCCATCCAGTGGGTACTAGGGTCCTCTCTCGGGGGTAAAACCCAGCCGGGGCATGACGCTGGCTACTCACCCATATCTAGTGCTAAGGTTAGGAGTGAGTAGGTGCTATGTAGCCTCTCCCTCAAGTGCCTACACGTTTTAGATGACTTATAAACTTTGTCAGAGTGACAAGGAGGGATCTGAATGTTAAAGTAAGTAGCATATACAGTTAACCACTAATCTATGAAGGGTTAATCATGAAAATAGCTTTTTGGATGTTGGAGTTTATCTATCTTCCATAATGTGATTGTCATGTTATAGGTGAAACCTGGAGAATGCAGTCCATTGTGGCCTCGCAGCAAGGACCAGAAGAAGGAGATGAGAGTGAGAATACAAGATACCTCTGATATGTCGGCTCCCTTCTCCTACTCCACAGTCCACACCACGATGCTGAAACTTTTCAACAAGGTACATCTTACTGTACTTTATACATTGTGTAGTAACATTATTGACTAAATACTGGTAACATAATAGAAATGTAATGAGTCCATTATTACAAACATTTAGAGAATTAATAGAAAAAATTGGTAAAGTAATAGTTGACTGTGGTCTTGTGGGTAGTTAGCAACGTTTTAGAGGAAATTTTTGCCTCTATGAGGCAGAAATGCTCTGACGATGAAGGTGATGATGGAATCCCTTCTGCCCTGAATATGGAGGTGATACACGTCTCCAAAATGTGACTAATCTATAAGAATGTGTGGAATCACAACATAGAAGACCATACGCGACATCTTCACTGCTGTGAGAACCTGTAATGTCAGATGTTCAAGTAATTGTAAGTAAATTAACAGGTCACATGAAGGAGGAAAAAACTCACAAAGCTAGAAGTAACTACTGTACATTTGAGTCAAATGTGAATTATTTTGTATGTGTGTACATGCATATGAATGATTTTTTTTGTCATAATACGTTAATGTGGCCCTTTGCTGAATGAGGTTACGCTCTGTATCACAAAATCTGCATGATTTTGTTATGCACCCCACGGCCATATTTTGAATTCATTCAGAAGGTAACTGTTACCTAGTTCCTGCTTGTTGTGTTTTCAGTATGGAGGTGTAAATGTTGATGTGCAGATGACAGAAGGAGCTGTTTATGTCACGTTCTCATTGTACAGCCCTGGCATGGCTCCAGCGCTTATTCTCAACCACACCAATGATGCTCTCAGCTTGTGGGAGAAGGGCTCAAATAACATCATGTATGTTCATATGTCCTTGTCCATATTCTAATTGCTTAAAGGTGGCGACTGACTTGTAACATTTGCCTGTAATGTAACGTGTTACAAATCGAGCATTACACAAGTGAAGACAGCGAACGGAGCCGCTCGATGCGAGCTGCTCACGCTCGCGGGCGCTCCATCGTGTTGTGGGTTTTTTTCGCGAATCCCTTTGAGTGTTACATTACAAGTCAGTCAGTCAGTCGGTCGAGCGGCGTCGTAACGAGCATTCACGAGTTCTTTAGATAAGAGTAGCGTATTAAATGAAACAAAGATAACACAACCTCCACGTCCGACATATTGAATGAAATGAATGGAGCACACATGAGCACAGTCGAGCCGAGCGTTCAAAACGAGCATTCGATACGCCTCACCAGTTGTGGTGTAATGTAACATGCTCGCCGCGAATGTTACATTACGAGTAAATGTTACAAGTCAGTCGCCACCTTAAGATTGCACTTGTTGAAATTATTAGTGGAATAGGCTCTCTATTATACACTGTATATTGCTCTATTGAATTAGTCAGCCTTTAAAAATAAATATGCACATTTGCTATACAAGGAAGTAGTGTCAGTGTACACACAAGAAATAAATGTAACTTTTTTGGTCAGAATATGTAAGTTCCATACAATCCAAATGTAAAATTCTAAGTAATTGAAACTGTGAGTAAACAGAACAACATACAAATGATATAAATATAACTGCAGTGCTTTGCTGTTAATTAGTTATTTACATATTTATTGGTGAGTCGGCGTAGCTTAGTCAGTATAGTGACTGGCTATGGACTGGATGACCAGAGTTCGATCCCCAACGGGAGCAGAGGATTTTTCCTCTAGCATTTGCGTCCAGACCGGTACTGGGACTCACTAAGCCTCCTATCCGATGGGTACCGGGATCCTGTCCCAGGCGTAAAGCACGGCCAGGGCGTGGTGCTGACCATTCACTCCTGCCTACCCAAGCGCCTACATGGTTTATAGTGGGACAGCTTTACTTTACGTTTACATATTTATTGTTTATAATAAACTAATATAATTATGAATAAATATCTCATCTATGTAGATATGTTTTGTGTCACAGAAGGAGAATGTGGAATGGTTGTAGGAAGCTGGTACTACATGAAATGTACCGTAATATTGGCAGCTGTGTACGTCTTCCGAATAATTATGCATTTAAATATGCTGCCTGTATTGCTTTATTTTGGGATTCCACAAAATGGTAAATTACGAAACTAATATTTTTCCTTCAGAAACCATTTTGCATGTTTGAGAGGGTATGGTGGTGTGTTACAGAACGTTACAACCTCGTGAGAGGCTGCTCTATGCTTGGGAGAATCCCACTGGGTCTCACTGTGTTGTCTGGAATGCTGGCAAAAAGAAAGAGATCACAGATGAACTAAGAAAGGTAAGCGCATTAATTACTTTTAATGTTTCCTTCAGGCGGAGATGAGAAGTTTTGGATTTTCAGTCTATACTTTTTCTAACAGTAAGAAAGTATACTACTGTTCTGACTTGTTTTTGTTTTATAATATTGGTTGGTACTGAATGCTTTAGTTTCTGAGTTTGCAGATTCATATACCAATAGAAAAAGAAGATTATTGAATCCATTCATCATATGTTGCATTCCTGTAAGAGGCTGTAGTTCAGGAATCTAATGTATAATTTATGTTTTTGCCATGGAATCTAAAGGTTCATTGCTGTCTTAACAAGAGCTTTCCATTGGACCCTGACTGTACCAGTTGGCTCACTTCATAGCTTTGCACTTTGTATATTTTAATGTCCATTTTTATACAGTCTCATAAACTGTGTGTGAATCTTCTGTGTGGTCTCTTGTGTTGTTGTTTCCAGCTAAGATTTTGTTTAGGTTTCTCATCTACCATATGCATGCTACGTGGTCCCCCACCTCATCCTTGCTTTAATCACTGTAGGCACAAATTACTGATCTGATCGGATGACGTGCCTCATTGTGTAGTTTTCCCCATCATCCTATTTTATCCTCTGTCTTTGGTCCAGGTATTCTCCTCTGGACTTTGTCCTCCAAGTGCCCAGATTCTGTGTCCCTCATTTTAACATACTTTTTGCACCAAGTTGATTCAATTTAGTCTGTTGTGTTGATAATTGCTGCAAATTGGTTAGGACGGCAAAGTAGGAGAATTTAGCCAGGGTAAATGTGGAAGCAGCAGGTTCCTCAAAAACATTGATAACCGCTTACGTAATGACATGAAATTACAACCCCAAATGTCAAGAGTCTGGGTGAGATTGAAATGACTGATTTTTTTGTCTTCTGCTTGTGTGTGTGACTGAGTCTGTTTACCTGTCTGCGGCTTATTCCTCTCTCGGCCGTCCAGTTTACGTATGCTGCGTTTAATTTTCAACTCTGTTGCTCTCTGTAGGATGGTATTGGGGAGTGCCAACAAAATGAAGATCAGCAGATGTGGTGGGTGTCGTTCTTAGATGGGATGCAGAGAGTATTGCTTTTCACTCTGGACATGAGCATTGCTCGTGATGCTCAGTCTGCTGGAGAACTTGAGACCATTGACAAGGAAATTACTGTCTCAGTACATGGCCTGGGTCTCTCACTCATCAATAATGTGTCTCGTGTTGAGGTTATGTACATAGGCATTGCCAGGTAAGAAACAGAATAGAAGCGAGTAAATACTGTAGGTGAAATTTTATACTTGCTTTGAAGTTTTAAAATTAAAAGGACTCTCTCAGATCAGTGAACTTAAAGATATAGTGAAACTGTGTAACTAGATTGAAGTTCTTGGACTTTTAATGGACATTTTGGAGATGTTACAACAAATATGAATGTTGTGCATTATATTTTATAGTCCAGTATTTGTTATAGATAGGTTTCTGTGCCATATATTATCATTTTGGATTGCAGCATGAAACAGAAAATCAGGATAATGTGGATTCTGGCTGTTGTGAACCACTAGTCTGGAAGTTTTACTTCCTCATAGGCATATTTGTACTGTGTTACAGTTCGGGCGTGATCTGGGAGACGTGCAAGTCGAACAAACAGCGTTTCAAACCATTGAGTGTGAAGGACTGCCTTGCTGTGGAGGAGGCGTTTGTTCGTTACAACATGGAAGTTAATGTGGGGAAGGCTGTTAACACTAGAGTACTTGTTGATTCTAAGACTGAGGTGAATTTTTAGACTGATATTAATAGTTGTGCCAATTATTGTCATGTTGACTCCCTATTTACTTTCTGTTATCAGCACTTTTCATCATTTAATGTGTCCATTATTAGTGCGTTTTAACGGATTGGGAGTTTATTTCTGCTGTTTTAGTAGCTGGTCCTCAACTGAAGTAAAAAAAAAACATATTTAGCTACAGTTAAACTTCTTTATTTTGTGTTTAATCAGGACAAAAAATAAAATTTCTTTAGCTACAGAAATGTGTAGACTTTTTAAAATTGAGGGCAAGATGAGAATAATATGAAGTTGCATTGAGAAGCAAAGTTCCAGTGTAGGCGTCTTGAGTATAAATTTTATGACAATGGATGGGTTTCCACTTTGCTGTGTTTAGTTCTTATATAAGCCAGTGGCATAGTGGGTATGTAGATTTTGTTGCTGATGTATTACATAAATTACCTCAGAGTTATCACATATCAAAGAACAGCCTTTTCATTTATTAGGTTTTTGTTTGATTGATCTTTGTTTTGTATTTCATGTACATGGCAGGTTTATTTCCTTCTTTGTTTCCCCCCATGATACCACTCATTCTAAATTTTTCTCCATCATTTAGACAACATAATGGATTTTGTATGCATAAAAACTTATCAGTTTATGTAGCATAGTGAAATACACGAGTAGACACATCTCCTCTCCCTCCCCCCCCCCCCCCTCTCTCTGTCTTTTAAAACAGTTGTACAAGAATCTTTGGCTGTGTGATTTGTTATAAGGAACCAAAAGTCTGAAACCTGTCAGTTGGCATTACTACACATGAACTGATACTAGGAAGAGTATTCGGCATACAGATGCAAATAGCTTCTGCAGCTGATATGCATTTAATCATACTACTGCTTTTATATAAACCATGATTCAGCTTTGAAAGATCAAAACATAATATGAATGGTTGAATTTTCCCTTGTTGCCAGGTTGACTTTGAGAATGAGGAGATGTTACGACCGTTCAAGCGTCGACTTCGCCGCACATTCCAGACCGGCTTGTGGTTTCAGATGAAGACATCGCCACATCAGTTGCAGCTTCATGCCAAAGTGAACCGACTGCAGGTCGATGATCAGATGTATGATTGTGTGTTCCCAGTTGTGCTTGCTCCAGTCCCTCCACCCAAGAGTGTTGCTGCTGATAGTGGTGCGTTTATATTGACCTTCTTCTTCTTCTTCTATGGCTCTCCGGTTCGTATTCGGTCCATGGCCTCCTCAATTCTCCTCTTCCATTCGGTCCTATTGTTAGGTCCATTCTATCCGAGGCTTTGTTTGGGGTTTCGAAACATCTTCCTTTTTACGGTGCAAGGTTGTTAGCCTTGCGACCAACTCCCAACCTGGAGGACCTTATATTGATGTTACTTTTTATAAATAAACCTCCACTGATTACACCCTCTTTTCAAATTGTGAAAAAGTGTATTCTTATTGTTTTATATTGCAAAGGACACTTGTAAGATTTTCTACATGAGAATGAACAAATATTGAGAGAGTAGGGATCCTGGAACTGTATTTGAAGTTCAGTTCGGGCATTCAGGCTCAGAGAGACTTTGTATTTATATATGTTTAAAAAGAAGTGTGATGTAGCATTTCTTTTACTGGAAGTGCCATTCCATATTATTTCCACTGCCACTGATGCAATTTAAAAGACATTGTATTAAGTACTCAGGTCTTTCAAACATTCACCTGAAACTGCTATTTTGTATGATATATAAATATATTTATTGTCACAATGGAGTAAGTAGAGATGGTCCTTGAAACAGTGGAAACTTATTTCATACTGACACAGCTGATTACCAAAGATTTTAGTGCATTCCGTCATTATTTTTTAAATCATTCTTCATGTATGATACGTAAATGAGTCTGGTATTTCTCTCCCACTTATTTACTTAAATTATTTATTAAACAAGATGGCTAACAGAATTGTATAATAACAAGTCTCTTCCTTAAGCAGTAGAGTTATTCGTGTGAACAAGATATTCCATTCTTTTATGTAACCATCATCTTAAAGGCGTGTCATTCTATTTTATCCTGCACCAGTTCTATTTCTGTAAGATCCATTGTTACTTTGTTGGCAGCACTGAAGCCATTTGCGGAACTAAGTATCGTGCAGCGTATAATGCCACATAGCAAAGTGCAGCAGTTCAAATATTTCAAGGTCCTGATACAGGAATTCCATGTGAAGGTGGATATGGGCTTCATCAATGCTCTGCTTGAATTGTTTGAGGCGGAGGAGGTGTCCGAGGCAGAAGAGGTGCGTATGCTCTACTCCAGGTTTATTTACTGTTGCTAGGGATCTTGGTCCAGAATTTCCAGACATTGCCAGACACATGAAGTGTGACTTTTATGATTTTGTCATCTGAGCTTAGCACCTTTTTGAGGAATAACATTGAAAATGTAACTTAGTGACAGGAAGAACTGAGTTAGTCCTCGAAAGTTTTAGAACAGAAGTTACAGATGGTAGTTAGCGTAAAAACCACACATTCTTGTATGTGATTAACAGCATTTGAGGGGAACTGTATGCTCCCATTGTCAGCTACCACATTCCAGATTTTAACCACTGTGAAAGTTTAAAAAGTCTCATAGAAATGTAATTCAAATTATGTTTGATTCTGGTTTGTAAAAATAATCCATAAAATTAGAAATTTAATCCTGTATATCTAATTTTAAAAATGCATTTTTTGGTGAAGATCGATGCAGTTTAAAGAAGTGGATGGAAGTTCTGTTTGTAAGTGGTAATAGAATCAAGACTCCCAGATAATTTTTGGAGCAGAAACCAGGTTACCCAAATAGTCTTCTGCCCCAATTTCCCGTAAGACAAAAATATCCTGATATGAGTGAAGTATAAGGAGTGTTTATACAGCAACGATATTGCAGATGCGGCTATTTGAGGAAGATCGACAGTTAGTGGATAAGCCACTTCTGTCTCATGTTACTCTTGTATCTACCCAGGAGCAGAAGAATTTCTATGATCTCCTTCACTTTTCCCCACTCAAGGTTAGTTGTTAAACATCTATAAAATACTAGTAATATTCAGTGCTTGCCAACTGTAACCATGTGGGCAGTGTTCTTTCATGTTCTTAAAAGGGGTTAAGTTTTGCAACTACAGTAAGATTTATCATGTTCCTGTGTCTGGGAATAAAATAAGTAAGTTATGTCAAGAACATTTGATTTTGAGTCCACAAAAACTATATATTATAAATATGAAAATATTCCAGTAGGAAACCTAACCTAGAATGTTCCTCCATCTGCCATGCACATTTTACTATCAGCAACACAATGAATTGTTTTAATATTATCTCAAGCCCAATCATAAACACTGACCATATTTTCAGAAACAAAGTTGATATGATCTTTACCTTTGTGAAGAAACAATGTTTTTTGTGTATGTATGTAATAAGTTGTGTTGTGTCTAGATCCACCTAAGCTTCTCTTTGAGTGGGGGGTCAGGACCAAAGGCCCTAGGGCAAGAAACACCTCAGTTCATGAATGTCCTGCTACAGAGTCTGGGAGTTACTCTCACTGATGTACAGGATGTTGTGTTTAAGTAAGTTCTGCTTATTTAGTGTTTCTGTATTCAAAATGGAGAACAAGATGTTACAGCTTCATATAATTTCATTTCTATCTCCAGTCATGAATAATGCACTTGTATTTAATTCATGTTAATTGAATAGAATGTGCCAAGTTCAGATGGAGAGCTAGATTTCCTCCTCAGATTGCATTTCAGTGCCATCCTTAAATTCTTTTGTTGATAACTTTGTCAAATATATAGGTAAGTCAAAGTTTGTTTTATAAAAATATATATATAGTTCAGAGTTCAGACAATATTTTCTGCTATAAGTTGGTCTTCATTACTTTTCTTTCTGAATTAATTTTAGTAAAATTTATATTTTACACTTTTGAAGGAACCACCTAAATTGGATGCAAGACTGAGAAAAGAAGCGTATTGAAATTCACTGGGGAAATTAAAACAAAAATTAATAGCACAAATATCTATTCGTAAATTAAATACTTTAAAATTGATAACACAGTAATTATTTTTATCAAGTCTTCGATGAAGTCACACACACTTTTTTCCACGTAGGCTTTCTAGGCAGATGTCCTGGCTTTAAAGTCAGGTGAGCACCCTGGTGTGAAACTTCTTGGATTTATTGTTCTGTTCAAAATTATCTTGGAACAGAAAACATGTATGAAGGGTGAAAATTGACTTCTTCCAAGGAAGACACCCTTAAAACTCAGAGCTACAGAGTGTACATCATGAACAGCGGTGCCCAGTTCAAAAGTGTGTCAAATAATTATGCCACATGACAAACTGTACTGAAATTTTAAATGTCCCTTCGTTTGAAACTTGACAGCTCACTCACCCACCCCCTTGGCCAAGCCCCGTGTCTTAATGACAGTTTTACTTACGACTTGGTGTCTAGGAGCTAAAAATCTTTCGTATGGATTGACCAATAGAAACCAGGCACACTATGAATTCAGTTTGTTTTTACCAAGAAATCAGTTGAAGGTGCACAAGAACAGCACTAATAAGATCCAAAGATTCAAATACTTGCTTGGACTAGGGAAGAGTTTGGTACTTTGATATTGAAGTATGAATGCTACCCTCCTGATCTCATTGTATGATAATCACTGGAGGTGTGAAGACGTTGCTTATTTCCGTATTTCAGTCTGAATTGTGACATAGTATCATTGTAGGTAAAATCAGCTCCAGCTAAGAAGTTTTGTTAGATGCCTTTGTAGACTAACGATGAAGGAAGTAGTATGAAAATGCACTAAATATGTGTTTTCATATATTGATAGTTTTTGTGTTATGTTTAGAAGTGTCCTCGTTGTTCTCCTACCTCTGTGTGTCGTCAGTTGTATGTCGTACCAAGTCTGTGAACCGACCTATGATGTTCTAGTGTCCTTGTAACCTGTGGCCCATATACCCCTAAAGACAGACCACATCACTCTACCAAAATTCCTGAGATCAGGTGAAATACACTAATTACTGAGAGAAGAACGGGAAGCTGAGCTAGCAGTTTGCAGCCAAGAGTGTTGCTTGAATGGTTTCATTATTGAAGTAGCTTCTTACTAAAAAATAACAATTGGTAACATTATTTCTGTTTACTTCAAAGTTTCTGTATATAATTTTAATCAAGATAACTATTAAATAAAATATAAAGGCTATATAATCAGTGCACTTCCCCCTCTTTTATGTTTCTTGGTAACCCTGCAGATCACTTAACTAAAATCATATATGTCTGTCCTCTGCATGCATGTGACATATTGAGAATTTCCGAACAGTTTTTCATTAATTTTGTCAAGCCGTTTCAGTATTCATTTAGGTTGGAAAATTTAATTTCAAGAAAGACTAACAGAATAATTGTATAACTTCCATACGGAAGCTGGTGGTTGCTGTTACTAAGATACTGAAACTAAATGGATTTTTAGACACCCAGAAAGGTTAAACTTCAGACATCGTTATTTAGGAACTGCAGCGAGATAAAGATGTTGAAGCACATTACAGTCTATGATACCTTGTTATGGTGCAAGGGGCTAAATATTTTATTCTAATCTGTTGGGTTCCATGTTCTCTGTGATAACAGTCGATGAATATCTGTTGTCTAGATTGGCGTACTTTGAGCGGCAGTATTCATTCCTGACGCAGCACCAGCTGATCTCAGAAGTCACAATGCACTATGTGGGGCAGTCTGTGAAACAGCTCTATGTGCTGGTGTTGGGTTTGGATGTTATAGGCAACCCTTACGGACTCGTGCTGGGATTGACGCAGGGCGTAGAGGATCTCTTCTACGAACCTTTCCAGGTATCGAGTATACGTTCTCTGACTTGATAAATAAATCTCTGGCATTTTAATTTGTTACTTAAATTTAGTAAGTATAAAACAGGATGCATTGTAGAAGAACGTACAGTATTTGCTTATTTTGAGACATTTTTATATTTCGTTTTTATTCAAAATTGGAGGCTTTTTTTACGCTTTCACATAAAAATCAAGATTGAAAAGATGTATTCTTTGGAGTAAACTGAAATTCCATGGGTTTTCTTCATACCACATCATGGATGGTGATGTCAGCAGGTTGCTATGTTGTTGACTGTAGCTCAAAGGAGCTGTGGATTTACATTACCCCTACTTGAAAGGAATAACAGATGCGACAGTAGTATCCAGTGCCATTGCTGAGATGTGATCCAAGGTCTTTGTCAGCCAACAAGGACCTCAGTTCCTATTGCAGTGGTGTAATGTGTTCCAACCCTTCGCTCACACTAGAGCATGAAGACCACCTCAAATGCATAAAATATCACTGTGGTATGTCTCACAACTCCAATATTGACACACTTCCAAAAGAGTAATTGTCAACATTTTATTAGTGTTGCCATGAACTTGCATAGTTTCTGAAGGTTGGTGTCATTAGATCTGGTCTGCGTTTGAATTTTATAATGATGTAATATCCATCAGACATGATTCTATATTTCCAAATTTTTGTTTCCGTTGAAGACGGACGTGGAAATGTTCTGTTACTAATTGTTTATGGATATGCAATTGTGGTATGCAGTAGTTGCCACATGGCATTCCATTTGTGTTTATGCAGTGATCCTTTGTAGAAAACCTATTTAAGTTGCAATATGTATATGAACGTGAAAGAGAGGGACCAAGATCAAAGTGGGAGCAACATGTTAGCAAAAATACCTCACTGAAGAAGGGAAGAGATTGGGGAGAAACTGAGGAGAAGGAGCTATGGGATGACACAAAAATAGATGGAGAGCCTTGGTTGTCAGGTGACCCACACGGTATGGAGACGTCTTTGGGAAAAGAAGAAGAAGCTATGGCATTTGTGATAATATTACATTGTAAGATAAAACATTGAAGCTGAGTCCATATTATATGTGATAATACAACAGCACAAATATAATCTGCCTCCAGGGAGCCATCCAGGGACCAGGTGAATTTGCGGAGGGTTTGGTGTTGGGTGTACGAAGTTTGTTTGGACACACGGTTGGTGGCGCTGCTGGTGCTGTTTCTCGCATAACTGGAGCTATGGGTGAACATTTGTTTTAAGTTTACACTTATATATTTGTATTTGTAGTTACATAAATAGCATTGCAGATGAAAATTTATGTAAGCTGTAAAATTGTACTCTGGTAATTTTTGCTTGGTCCAGAGAGTGCAGTGAGGTTATATTACAAGAACACACTGTCCTATGTGTAAATATTTGGAAAGTTTTTATTTTATTTCATTATTAGCATTGTGTAACACATAAATTGCACTTCAAGTTTGTCATTGTCCTTTGCTGCATTCCAAGTACCCTTCAGAAAAGTCCAAGACTTGGCAGAACCAGCACAGATTTTCTCTTCTCCTGTGCTTTAGGCTCCATACAATGCCAGGAACTGACATTCAGATCAAACACTGCACTATATGCACTGCTGATGTAAGTAAGTCAATAATTATCCACATTATATTTTTATAATGACAACTCTAAATGCACAAGTGCATTATTTTTCATTAGAGTTTCCATTCTTTTGAACTCACTTGGTTCACCGTTGCACAAACTTTTGTTTGCCTTCAGAATTAAGCCAGGTATGCGCTACCTGTTTCAACACCTTGTCATTGGCAAAATGGCCCGTTAAAGCTTTTTTGAGTAGTCTAGGCAGGTGGAAGTCCGATGGGACAAGGTCAGGTGTGCGTGGTGGCTGTTTAGGAATCTCAAAGTATAGGTACTATCGTGCAGCAACAGAACATCTGTTGATAGCTTCATCTCATCATGCAATATCTCTCAGTAGCACATGGTGTTATAACACACCTTTTTGGATTATATTCAAGAACTGGCCCTGGAAAATCCCGAAAATGTGCTAGCATCTCTTTTCTGACTGCTATTAGAGATTTGAACCTATTCTTGATGAGGGATGTCATATGTGTTTCCATGTCATACTTTTATGTTTGCTTCAAGGCTCTTAGTGGTGGATTTCATGTTTTATTTCCAGTGACTGATGAGAAAGTACTCGGTCACCTTCCTCATGATATGAGTCCAAAAGATGTTCTACTCGTTACTTATATTCAGGGCCAGCATTAGCAAAAATTGCAGTCTGCCCCGACAAAAGTTGTCACCCCTACCTATTGGTAGTTATCATTCTCTTGTTCTCAATTTTTGCACTGAACAGTTCAGAGTTCCCTTCAGTCATCAGTGGGCAAGAATGGTCTCGTTCTGCATTAGTGACACTTGTTTGCCCGTTTTGGAACGTGTCAGTCCACACGTATACAGTTCTCTGTGGAAAAGTACTGCCTACTGCAATGTGTAGTTGGTCTGATAAATTTCAGTACTTATCTGATAAATCTCAAACACTTTGTAGATATTATTTAGCGTACCCTCATATGTTTGTAAAATAGAAGATGCTGTTGGGTCTAAAACTGACTTAAATTGTGTTAGTTTCAGATGTACATGGTTTTGTATAAAGGTGGCGATTGACTTGTAATGTAACGTGTTACAAATCGAGCATTACACAAGTGAAGACAGCGAACGGAGCCACTCGATGTGAGACGCTCGCGGGCGCTCCATCATGTTGTCGGTTTTTTCGCGAATCCCTTTGAGTGTTACGTTACAAGTCAGTCAGTCAGTCGAGCGGCGTCGTAACGAGCATTCACGAGTTCTTTAGATAAGAGTAGCGTATTAAATGGAACAAAGATAACACAACCTCCACGTCCGACATATTGAATGAAATGAATGGAGCGCACACGAGCACAGTCGAGCCGAGCGTTCAAAACGATCATTCGATACGCCTCATCAGTTGTGGTGTAATGTAACATGCTCGCCGCGAATGTTACATTACGAGTAAATGTTACAAGTCAGTCGCCACCTTAATAGTAGCATTTATTTTCATGATTTGATGGGTACTTTCATGTTGTCTTAAAGGGAAGGGCATTGCTGCACTATCATTTGACAAGGATTATCAGCGCAAGAGACGTGAAGCAATGAATCAGCGTCCAGCAAATGTACAGATGGGACTTGCACAAAGTGGCAAGGGTCTTGTTATGGTTAGTGAAATGGCTCTGTCTATATTTCTAATTTAATTTAATTTTAAAATATACCATATAACTTGTGTAAGCATTTACATGGAAAAAGAAGCTGTAACAAGGAGAACGAATGTTTCAAGATCTGTTGCTATAGCTAGTTTAGTTTTGTCAAGGAGGTGGCACAACAGTGACTTCAGTGTATTCCGACAGTTGGTGAATGTAGTCATGTTACAGCCAGCGGGACTTCCTGAAGCTGCAAGTACGGCTTCGTCTTCTCGGCTGGGGAGTTGAAAAATGCGATTGGAGGCGATACGAGGCCTGTTCTTTTTTTACTCTTCATTTGTGGCTTGTAATGACTAGACATGTATGTAATCTGCAGTACGTACTTCTTGAATCGCTGTGGAATGTGCTTATGGAGGTAGAAAAATTAAAGTTTATCCAACTTTTAGTGCCAAATGAATTTGAAATCACCTCTCTTATTTTATGTCAAAGATCTCTGAAATATTTGTGAAAAAAGAAATGACTGTGCAGTGGTATGTAATGAAGAAAGTTGGCTGAATTTTCACTCACTGCTTGTAGATGTGAGAAGCCTCGGAACCTAACCTACTGAACACATAATTTGTACTGGTATCCACCTTCACTAAGACATTTGTACTGCACAGTTTCAATGATCTCACTTGTATAGAAGTGTAGCACTTTAATCTTGCACCACAGAGAGATGAGTACCAACTTTTATTAGAGGAGGATGTTCATCCTTTATTATTTTACAGTTCAGAGTGATGAATACTGCTGTTACTGTCTGATTGGTATTTAGAAGGGTTCTAGATTATTAGCTGATTCATGATTTTTGTAATACCTGGAGATAAAAGGTGATATAATACTTTTAGTTGGCTGTCAATATTTGCAATAGTATTGTACGTGCAGAGGGAGTAACTGTGGGTAATGCTGTGTCGGCTGTATGCAGTTCAATTAATTATTTTAGAGTTTGCTGATATATACAAGTTTTCATTCCTTCCGGGGTATACATATTGGCAGATTTATAAATCGTACCTTACCTTTCTACTATAATTTAGTTCTGGCTGTACCAATTTTCCTGACACACAGCTGTAGATTTCTGATTGTCACAAACACATTAGCCGTGTCAGTAGTATTAACTGTTATTGGGTCTGGGCAAAACAAAAGAATTGTTGTATATGTGTGTGTATATATATGATCTTTAGTAGATAATGCATTGTCAAAATAAACTGCATTAAGATAAAGGTAGTTTTGTTCATCTTTTATTGTACAGGGTGTTGTGGATGGCGTATCAGGTGTGTTCCTGAAGCCAATATCTGGAGCAAAGCAAGAGGGTGTCGAAGGGTTCTTCAAGGGTGTGGGAAAGGGTGTCATGGGGCTCGTGACTCGACCTACAGCTGGGGTCATTGATTTTGCAAGTGGCTCATTTGATGCAGTGAAGAGGTATGTTTGTTGAATTCTGTTCGTGAATTTAAATATATAATTTTCAATACCCAGCAGAAATACTCCTTAATATATTATATATTAATATCAGTACTTTAAATAAAATAAGTAGCAGTGAAAAAATTAATAGACATTACATAGTAATTTTAGATTTGAAGATCAAATATTATGTTCAAATGTGAAATTTTTTATTTCTGATTTATAGATACATTGGAGTGTGTTGTAAATTTCAAAGTAGAAAGGAATATAGCTGGAAGGACAATAGAAGGTTTTTACGGGATGTTTGCCCTGGGATGGATTTGGTGTTTGTGAAAGGTCAGGATAAGGAAAGGGGTTTGCAAAATGACATGTACTTGCATAGGTCACTGATTATCAAAACAAAGTTTGTTAAACTGGACTGGAAATGGCAGGTTAGGATTTTAGAAAGTAGTGGATCGATCATTGCCATTATTAACTTCTTGCTTTCATTTCACAGTATTACAGCACTTACCAAATCTCTTTTCATACATTGGAATAAAACTGAACTCTATAGGTTTCAGATTATGGGAATATGTCAGGTAATAATTATACTTTTCACTACAGTCTTCCTTTGCATGGCATTGTTCTACAAAATTTCATTCTTTACGTGTTTTGGAAATGACAGAAGCAAGGGCATACGTATGAAATATCCAGAATGTTGTTGGAATAAAGACGTACACTTGCTTAGTGACAAACCTCATTCATTAGCCACAAATCTGTTACAGAGCAGCTGAGATGAGTGACGAGATAACAAGGCTGCGACCGCCACGCTTCTTTCAGCAAGATGGTCTAGTGCGCCCTTATGTACGCAGAGAGGCAGAAGGCAACAAATTACTCCAGGTATGTTGCTTCAAGAATTAAAGTAATTAGATTCCTATATTTTGTAAAACAAGTGGTACCACTCTGGACACTGGATTTCTGAATTCAGTTCACCATTTTTTACTGTACACTGAATTATGCCCTACTTAAAATTAATGTGCAATTTGTAACATTTCAGAACTGAAGATGATTGTCTTGATACTTAATGTCATGAGAACCTGAAATCCTACTTATTTCAGTCCTGCTTGTGAATTAAAGTCAGTACTTTTAATAACTGCATTAACCTGAAGCTGAATGCTCAGTTGGACATGGAACATGAACAGTGCTAGTCCTTAATCAAACTTTTTGTGATTCTGTTTTATCTTTAAATCCATAAACCCATGTGTGTCATGACCTCAATTATTGAAGTTTAAAGGTATTTTTAAATACAAAATTAATTCCCACAAACACATATACATTGTGCTAAATTTCAGAAAGATACATTGATACTTTTCATAAAGATGATTGTCTAATGTAAATCGAATATTTCGATAAAGAACATCATTTAATATTTTAAATGTTAATTATTGTAATATTTTAATATTAATAAGAATTTATTGTGATTAGACGGACAAGATTTAATATATACTTAATATATATTGATACTTTTGTTTAAAAAAAAAGAGGGGTTACTGAACATAACATTTGTTTGTCTCTTCTCTCATTCCGCTTCCACTCCCAATGATGTTTCCACTTTATATGGGTTATCTTCTTTCTTTCCTTCCTTTGCCTTACTTTTAATTCAGCAGGACTGATTAATTTCAGAATTTTTCTCCTGCAGGAATTGGAAAAGGGCCGCTACGCCACTACTGACATATATGTCCATCACATGGCCATCGGACCGGGCAGTAGAGATGCTCTCATGTTGACAGACAAACGTGTTATGTACATTGTGCACAGTGACATCTTTGGTGGATGGCAGGTACTCAATGTCTCAGACTGGCACTTGATTGCTGTTGCTCACTTTCATAGCTTGTTATCTCTCTAAAAAATTAAAGTATGAACAAACTTTGTCACTGATTATTAACATAAGGCAGAACATAATGTAATCCAGTGGACGTCAGAGTTGCTGAGGATATAAGTAAATCTGGTCCCATTATTGAGAATGTTGTTTTTTTACAGTTTTATGTTTGTTTCTAGGTATAAACTCTTGCCCTGTAACCAGATCACTGTGTAATGCTCTCAGGATTTTGGATACCCCTATAGGATACATATTTCCTGATACTGAAAGCGTTAATAACCTTCAATACATAACCTTCTTTCCCTTTGTGACCATTTTATAAGTTCATTTCAAACATATTTCACATACCGTATAAGATTATACATGAGAATAAAATCCAGATAAAGATTTTATGTCATTAGAGTGAATAGGTAATGTTAGTGATCTTATTGCTAGATATGAGTGTTAGCACAGTTCAGATGTCATAATTATTCTGACTGAACTACTGTCCATTACATAGGGCAGTGTCCGTGCAAGGATGGGACATTAAAGAATGTGAGTGTATCATCATGCATATAGGGATTGGATTGGATAAGGTCATTCTTCATGGTAAGAATTCTTATTATCCACCGTCCTTCACATTTAATTTCATTCATTTCTCCAATATGTAGGTGGACTGGGACTACACGTGGGGATCGCTAAGTGCACTGCCTCGAATTGTAGAGAAAGGTGTCTTCCTGTCTACAGGAGAACATAAGAAGAAAGTGCTGGGGTTTTTTGGCCATGGTGAGTCTGGCAAGGTGATTCTAATTCAAGACCAAGATATTAAAGAGGTAAGTACCCTCATATCTCTCACTCTTCTTTTGTCTTAAAGGATTCAAATTGTCAACAGGAATTTGCTACACACATGGAGCGTGAGGAATGGTCAGGGCGGAGCAAGTTGAAGCAACTCACATGCATTGTTTAATGTAGGAACGTATTTTTGCAGGAAATATTGCTAATGTTCTTTTATGTCTTTCTTTAACCTGATGGTACACCACTTTGTTAGGCATGAGACGCCTCTCTGCACCCCTTAATTTTGGAACAATTGCTTTTGCTGAGCAGTTTTGTAACTTTGTAGCATTTGAGATACTTTGCATGAGAGCAAGAAAATTCAAGTTCAGGGCCTGAGGGATTGCAGTTAGTATGAATGTCAGCTGTCAGTAATTTAGTCAGGAGGTAACACAGCATTTGTGTTGAATTCGGTATACTCGCTCTTCGCCAAATATTATTAGGATGGCCAGAGTAAGGAGAATGAAATGGGTGGGGCATGCAACATACTTGTGGGAGATGAGAAATAATTCATACAACATTTTGGTTTCGAAGCCTGAGAGGGAAAGAGACCATTTTAGGAGACAAAGCTGTCGCTAGGAAGACAATATGAAATTGGTCGTAGAGAGGCAGGGTGGACTCCAGTGTAAATTTTGCCTAAATTGTTATTGATTAAATGATATTTTTCCTTGCTATAACCAGGATGCAGTGCATACTTATGAACCCAGAATTATGTAATTTAGAATCTTCCTGCCATTCAGCGCTGTGTAACCTATGTGCTTACTTACATACTGGTATTCCATCTGTGTAAGGGAACTGCATGCTTGTTTTGAGCAGTACTCTCACTAGTCTAGGATGTATTCATCTTATGATTAACTCATGAAACATCAATAAGTCACTTCAAGAAGTAAAGAGTTTCTAACAGTGCGTGTTGAATATTCTTTTATTGTGGGTAAGTTACGTAGCGAATTATATTTTCAGAAAGTCTGAATATGTTTTCATGAGTTTTCTCATGTTTAAAATTTTACTATAAATATATTATCCCGAGTTAACTCATAAGCAATTAGAATTTTATGAATTATCATCTTTTTATGAATTTGTATTAAACAGCTAGAGGTGACTTAGGACAATAATGAATCTGTTTTTGCTGAAAATTGTCTTGTTTTTATTCCGTAAATTGCTCTCCTACATTACGGTTTTATGTTCAGAGATTAGAAAACTGAAGTAACATTTTTTTTTTGTTCTGGTATCTCATTCAGAAAAAAATGTTTAAGAAAAGTGGTTAACTGCTCACACGATAAAGTAAGCCTTCTTTTGCAGTGGTTGGTGACTAAGATGGTGCAACTAATGAAGGTGTAAGGATGGACTTGTAGATCCGGTTCATTAAGCTGTCTTCTAAGGGAAACATACGTAGCTGGTAAGGAAGTCAACGTCTTAAATAAACAAATAATGGCATCTTCCAGATGATTTTGTTATATTTCATTGACGTGTCACACACAGCTTATTACAGCAGTTGCTTCAAGACTTCTGCCGTAACGGAATTTCTTGTGTTGTGATTCAACTTCACAATTTTAATATCATAGAACTCAGAAATAATGTGACGGGTTGAATGATAAGTTTAAATTGTATAGAGTGCTCTGCCAGCACTTACATGGCTATTCTGTAGTTAATCAGTCACATTATTTATATGTACATGTAATTGCATAGGCCACTTGACACAAAGGAACAAATTGATCAGTACAAGCTAACGTAAGCACTTCGGTGATCAGGGATCGTTGTTTATTTCCTTATTGATAAATTAATGTCTGTCCATATAGTAATGTATTCTAAAGGATTTCTTTGTAAATTACAACAGAATGTTACATATTGTTGAAAAAGATGTTCAAATCTTGTTGGTTAGTGTTTGTTAGATAAATGATTAATATTATCATCTGAGTGCAGATTATACTTTTTGGATGATTGTTTTAGAGAGGTATATGGGTTTTTGTTCCTTGAAACAATCTTGACAAGATTTACAGCTCTGGATCGTGTTCTAATAGGCATGGGTTTTATTTGATTAGACTCGACTCCATGTTTTTACGTACCCAGTAAATATGAAGGCAGACATTTGAGCTCAGTACCTTATAATGATATAGTCGGAAATCAAAATATGCAAGCTTGAAGAGGCAAGCATAGGCACAGTATGTAACACGTTCTCAGTTGTGGGCTTGTTAGAATAAGGAAATGGTCTTCATAGTGACATCACTTACTTACATAACTACTTAAAACAATGATTGAAAGTACAGCCATGAGAGTACTTTTAAATAATGGGCTTTGAGTAGCATGACTTATTAGATCTGTGATAAAGTATTTTGCTTTCAAGTGTATCTTTACACATGTTGCAGGTGTGATTTAAAAGTTTATAAGTACGTTCATCTTGTCACTACCTTTATTGTTATTAAGTCAGCAACTGTTATACTTTGTAACTGATAATTTTAAGTCTGTATGCTTCAAGTTTTTTACAAGTCCAGGCTTCGTAAGGTATTACATTAACCTTTACGATGTCAGGATTAGGTTTCTACGGTAGACATTCAAAGCTCAAATAAATGCTGGAATTTCTTTAATGTAAGAACAGTCAACATGCCACTACAAGGCAGAAAAGGCTTTTAAAGGATACAGTTCACATTCCCTACCAGGGTACATTTTGCTGATTAAGGTTAAACTACATTTGCTTGTTTCAAAGTTTGGCCATAATTACAATGCTAATAAATTCATGCTTAACTGAATACAAATTTAGAACACAAAAACCCTTTTTTTACAGTTCATATTAAATCTTTCATAACCATTTATGTGTATAGTGGTCGCAGGTTGTGTAATTGTAAAATTTGCTTTGTACGTCAGGGTGGTAGGTAGTCTAAATAAGAAAGAAAATGATTTATGGAGTACACGAGTAAAACTATGATACAGTTTGCAACACCTAGCTTTTACACATTCAGCCATTGAGTAGGAAATATAATGTGTGTGTACTTTAATTTTTATTTATGTATATCAGTTTTGTTTGTTGAGGTTGTGTGAATATTTCTCCATAATGAAAATTAACAAAAACAAAAAATAGCCATGGTTTTAGTCTCAGAGACTTCTTTATTAGAGTGAATTGTCTATTACGCAGTTTGTCCTTTGCTTCAGGCAATGCACTTTTCTTGAAACTTCAGAGTCGCATTTGTTTCTTCACATTTTTTCTCTCCTGTTCCAGGCGGATTTAGAAAGTGAAGGTAATTTTTTAAGTAATGAAGTTATATAAAACATTGGGCTGTTCATTTTTAGTGTACCCTGTCCTACAGGAAGTTAAAGTAATGATTTATCATTTTTATGTTTTCCTCATATTTTTATACATAATCCTACATCTCCTTTCGAATTGTCCATAAGCACACAGGTAACTTGTATGTTTACATCTAAACTGTGATAAATTTGATAGTTTGTAAATGAAATATATCACTAGTAGAACACAATAATATTCAATTGTATTGAGCACAATAGGATAGCTTTCTTGAAAAAAGTTACTGCTTTTACACTGAATTAAGGACCCAATTTCATAATAATAAAGTAATTGTAGTGTTTGCTATGTTGACTTTCTTCATTTAAAATAGTATAATTATAAATTAAAAAATGATAATTACATATCAAAATTGTCATTGAATATTATATAAATTAACTGATGCTTTGCCGTTACTATAAACGTTTTTTGACGCTGGAAACTTGGGATGCAGAGGAAAAATTAAATAACCCTTTTATGAAAGTTTGGGAGATCACTTTGATATGCTATTTCAGTGTGTGCCAGCTTCATGTCAAAAGAAACTACTGCTGATGTATCACAGGTACTTCTGCAGTTTGGTTTGTAAAATTATTACCACTCTGTAATCTTCCAGTGATAACTTTCTGCCGTGAGAGCTTAATAACACTGAAACATCCCTTAGAAGACCTTTACTTCGGACTATTCATATGAGAGTTTTTAATTATATTAGGATTAATGATTTGATATTAGATGCATTCAGAATTGGTTAATGGTGGTTCACCCATTTCTGTAGAATCTTGATTCCATTCCATCATAACTCTGTGAATATGTTGTTACATTTTAAGCCCTGGTACCTACACTACCCAGGATTGGAAACCCCTGCTACCTTCCTTTCTGTATATTGTGGTGTAAACACTGCACCTCTGTCAATTGGACGGGGAGTTAATGTGGGTGTGTTATTAACAGTACTTATGCAATCGTTAAAGACAGTCAGGCACTACTGAAACAAAAGAAAACAGTGATTATACTGTCAATGCGATAATTGCTGTAGTTGCCATTGTCCATAGTTAAACACTGCTCTTCTGGAAAGGAAACAGGTCCAAGGAAGATTATGGTTTCATTGTCATTTTTATGAATATTGCCTTCTGTCTGTCTCACTCTTTATTTCATATGTAAAATTTACAGATTTAAACTAATTTAGTTGTATGAGCATGGAGATAGTTTGTTTAAAGCTGGAATGACAGGCCACTTACATAAGAGGTATTAATATATCTTTACCTGAAAATATAAGGTTCTAACTCCTCTTCCGTCAAAGGACTTTATACCAACTTAATAAAGTCTGCAGCTTGAGGGATAGTTATGTGTTTGTTGTATCAGTGTTTTAAATCTTGAGTGATACTGCATTGGACTTACAATGTACATCTGTCATATGCCTGCTAAAAATACTTGAAGTTGCCCATTCTGAAATTTGTCATTTGATTTTTTGTCTCTCTTACTCAATGCTGTTTTTAAATCACAAAGTTTTCCATTTGTTGATTAATTAATGAGTTAGTTTGATAGAATTTATTTCCGACTTCCTTATTGCATCACATCGATAAGGCCATCCATGTACTGTAAGGGGAAATCAGTGGGGGGATTTCTGAAGCTCAGGGTAGTGGCCTAATATTCATAATGTAACAACACTGTACCATACTTTGTAGACATGTTCATCAGTGGATCATACAGACTATATATAAGCTATCCTTATGTGAAATTTTGTGTGTATATATATAGTTTCATATTTATTATCACAAACTTCCTTTGAAAAATAATTTAAATGAATAACAGTTAAAAGCTATACAGAAATTGAAAATTATTATTTTGCTATTAAAACTGAACTCTGCACTGGGAACCATTCTTATTAAACTACAATACCATCCTGTTTTCCTACATTTGTCCCATTTAGACTTAACTGCAGTAGAATTATTTTTTTATAATTTTTGCATGTCATAAAATATGTAATACACTGAAATTTCTGATGGGAGGTAATAAATAATTGTATTTTTGAGTAAACAAGAGAGTGCTGACTAATGCAGTTTCTTAGATAAATGTATGTGAAAAAGTATTTATTAAGCATGTCATTTTACTAAAGCGGTGTTATTAATGATTTTAAATTATAAATTGATTCACACATTTATGAACTGGAGTATTGGCATGAACAGGTGGTTTAAATTTGACAACTTCAAGTCAATTTTTAATGCCTTATGTGCATAACACTAGAGAGCATCTTCCACATGCTAATAAAATAGGGTTATACGATGGTAAAAGATTCCACTTGATGTCATCCCAGAAGAGACCAATGTGAGAACTCCACCTCCATCATCAAATGAATATGTATCATACAAGCGTCAGCAAAGATAACATTAAGTCACTCACTGAAGTACATAGTTTAGTGATTTGCAGAACTAATTATGGAGCAATGGGAAGTAAATTATAATCTGGTTTGTTTCATTGTCTGAGATTCACTCAGAATTATACTAAAGCTATATCCATCCATATGTACAGTTACTGTAGTCCTATTATTTTATGGAGTACACAGACTTTTGACTGCAAGGGTTCTTGCTTAAAAAATTCTTACTTACTAGGGTCCAGGTATTTCCATTTAAAGAGCATTCCCAAAGAATAAAATGCCAATAATTATGATGACAATTAAAAGTGTGATCAATTAGCAATTGGCATTTTGAAGGTGGATTATTTCACCTGACGACCAGCAACGTAAACCTTGCTTATATTACGGTCATCACCAGTGTAAAGGAACTTCTGAATAAGAACCTTTATATCTTTCTTGTCCAGAATGTCAGTGGCTCCGGGATTATTCATGTTCACAATCAAGGCATCAAAATCTTTCCCTACTTTAAAATTTCCAGTTTTGTCCTCCACAGAAAGAGCTGAAATGCATAAGAGAAATTTAGTTGTTACTTTTCTCATTAATTTTATGATAGAGTTAATAGTTATATACCATATGTCAGCAGCAAATGCACCTCCTCCCTTAAAAAATATTTTGTGTTATAATTGAAGTCATAAGGTACATAAACCAAAAAAAGTTCAGTTGACTGGATATGGAGCTTGGATAGAAGAAACGGAAAATATGCGCAGTTTTTTGGGCAAGAAAACCTATCGGAAGAGATGAAAGCTGTTAATTAATAATGTTCATATGCTTACATAAATTATCCTTATATGTTTAAAAAATGTGCCTGACAACATAAAAATAATTAATTAATGAAGTAAGACTCTAGTTTAGAGCATTCTCTGACCAGCCCAGTACTCAAGAACCTACTTGTCATCAAGGATGACAATAAGGTTAGCTTCATCATCATCATGGTGCCTTAGCCACTGCATTCATGCAAAACTTGCAGAAATGTTTGGTTTTGGATGTTATACACATTTGCTTGCGAGTAAAGGAACCTGGTAAGGTAACAGTAAGATGTCAGTATGGCTGTAAATCACCTACCTTTGGCTCCTCCTAACGTAGCAAGATTGAAGGCTTCGTGGTAAGACAAAGGAACGTAGTCGCTATCTGTACCCTTCCCAAAAAATATGTGAATTGAAGTTTGTAGTGCACAGCGAATAGCATTCAGGATGGAAGTACTGTACCCACCAGAAACATCTAGGTGCAGAAAAATCAGCTGTCATTTAAAACATATGTCTTAGCTTTTTAAAAAATGTAGTATTTGTAATGGCATAGTATGGCTGTTACAGGCAGAGAGAAAAACCAACAAGTCAGTAGTACCTTTTTATCTGAAAACTATATGAAGTGTCAGTCAGGAAATCATCAACATTTACAAATTCATGAAGTGAGAAGCAGAAGGAAAAATTATTTAAACATGAATAATTAAGGTACATGGGTAATCTGCCAGCTCATATTCTATTTAATGTATAGAAAAAGAATGAAGTTCCTTTCTTTAAGCGAGATCTCACTTTGTGCAATATTATTACTGCCATGACAGACTCAACTTCCCTTGAAGTGACTGTACATGCACCACTCCTGCTCTGACTGGCAAGTACTCTTAGCTTTTTCAGTCACTAAGATCAAACTCCCAAATCAGCAAAGCATGTTACACAGAGAGTCTGTATCATGTTTTTGTCTGTCTTACATGAGACTTGCAGCAGTCGTCAACCTTTCAGAATCTGTGTTCTTCAGCATTAAAAATGTTACCTGTGCCCAGCCCAACCTTGATGCCGGCATTCAGCAATCTACGAACGTCACAGAGGCCACTCTTGAGTGAAGTATTTGAGTTTGGACAATGTGAAATGGCTGTACCGCGAGCAGCCAGAACTTTCAGTTCATCATCACTGAGATGTACGCCATGGGCTAACACTGTCTGCAACGTTCAATGTAAGCAAGTCTTAAAACTTTGTTACTAAAAGTGAACAAACTGGTTTAATTGGAGATTTTTGTTAAATCTGATAATTATATTACCTTGTTTGTGAGTAGTCCAGCTGTGTCATATACGTCTGTATAGTTTTTGCATTCAGGGTACATTTTCTGTACTGCTACAACTTCACCTGTGTTCTCAGAAATATGAGTCTGTAATACAAATGATGGAAAAGATCTGAAAAAGTTTTAAAAGGTATAAGGTATGAACATAATTTTATAATATCCATTCTGTTATAGGTTTTAAGTAGTAGTAAACAACTATTGGGGTTCATGGGAATTTAACTAAAGGACTAAAAAATATTTGGTAACAATGTCAGCAAAGCACTCGATAGATTCTATACACTAAAACAGCCATAATAGGATCACAAATAATAAGGAAAGAGCCACAATCAGAAGCCTGAGTCGTCATAGTCACCATTGGTTCAAGAGAAGTATCAGTAAGAGAAAAAACCTGTGATAAGAGAGCAAATATTTGTAACAACTTTTAATGTTGATCAAATAATTCTGTATTTAAGTGGGGCATGTCAGAGAGTAAGAACAACTTCAAATTGTCAATAATGACACACTGTAATCAATCTACTTAGCCTATTTTTACTCTGTAATGAAGTATGGAATATTTGGAGGGGGGGGGGGGGAATTCATATAACAGCAGATTATATTTGCTTTGAAAAATAAAATCATAAGAATTATGGCTGGTACCAAACCAATAAATTTGTACAGAAGTCTACTTAAGAAACTAGAATTTCTACCTCTTCCTCATGAATATATATTTTCATTCATGAACATCATCATAAATAACATAGAAATTTTTCAGACATATTCAACTATACACAGCGTTAACACAAGGAATAATAACCATCATAGACAAATTCCCAACCTTTTATGTTTTCAGAACAGAGCTCACATCAAAACCTTCAACAGTCTTAACAGGAAAGATTTAAAATAGCATTAAAATGATACGTAAATACAAACACCTTTTATTGTGTGACTAATTCTTACAGTTTAAAGAGGACTCTTAATCACTTTCGGGGTTGCTGTAGTTATGTATTATAAATCATCATCATTAACATTTCTGGTGTATAGCAATGAACTGAGTGTGATATTTTAATATTATTATGTCAACCTCTGTCATTTGTGAAACCCAATTAATATTTCAAATTGTACTCATCTGTATGTTTTATATTTTATACTTTATTCCTTATCCAAGAGTCAGCCAAACTTCTGTATGCATGGAATGTGTGTGTGTGTAGACACTTTTGAGATGTATACCCCCTCCCCCTCATACTCTGTAGCATCTTAACCCCCTTATAAGCTCCAGCTACTTATTCACTCTTTCCAATATACTTAACCTAACCTAAAGCATTCTGATCCAAACCTGCAGTTGACCTGTTTACTTACTTGTGTGCTTGTTTTCATAGTACATATGACAATAGAAATTTACCTGAATGTGTGCATTGTACTTGGTAGCAAGTTCACCCAGAAGAATCATGAGCTTCATGTCACAACTTAGTGCAAATCTTGGTGTTATGATTGGCTGGACAAGTTCATTCTGCAATATACATATGCATGAAATTTAGTAGAAACATACAAAATCACAGAGCAACAAAACTCATTCCATGAAATTAGGTACCAGATTTATCATTGACATGTGCTTAATACTCTGGTCATTCAAAATGTATATTGCAGATTGGAATTTAAAATTATTTTCGTCAGGTATTCAAAACAAATACTTTAAATACAACTGTACACTCTTTAAGGCAGTTCAGATGGAATTAAAAATCAGTTTTGTATACAAAGAGGCTCTAATGAACAAAATTTGATCAAGGAAAAGTAAATAGTACATTTTAAGAAAAAAATTGGAGTATTCTAAATTTTCCAAAACTTAAAAAAAATTCTGGAAAGAATACAATGAAAGCTTCTTTCAGGGGCTTTAAGCTAAGAAAATAAGCTAAATAGAGTTACTGATTCTGTCAGTAATTATACTATCAACAACCTTTAGTGAAATTGGTCACTTTAAAAATATTCACATCCTAACTATATACATTACACACTAAATCTCTGTTACGCTTGAAAATCATTTTCCAGAAGTCATTTCAGTATTTCATCACGATGCTCTGAATGTTTTCAAGTAATTCAAAATGACACTTCCTAGAATATTTTTAGTTTTGATACGAAAGGGACACGAGGTTAAATCAAGTGAGCACCATTGATCTTTTACTGGAATGCCACACACCAAATTTTGTAACATCTGTCACCAGGCAGTTAGGTTAGGTTTGTATGACATTAATGGCTCAAACACACAAGTCACGACGGTAATCTCGTAAGCCTATTTTCTTTCTGAAGAAAGAAAATTGGACTGTAAAAGGAGAAAGGAAATGAACATGCATTGGCCAATTAAGCATTTAGTCAATTCTGAAAAAGCTGTAATTGAGATCTATGTAAGAAGGTAAGTAGAGTCATGATTTTCTGAACTTTGGTTATCTTACATTCCGTTTTATCTGACGTGCCATGTCTGAATACTCCATTTTATCAAGTCAATTCAGCATGTGGAATGAATCACAGTGCACTACAACACACCTTCTACAATTTATATACTCGGTTGCTACAGACTGGCACTGGCCTGACCTTAAAAAAAATAAACTCTTTCATTTTCAAATTTACATTATTTTAAATGCTGTTTTTGTTTGTGAGATTTTTTCATTTGGTGCCATATTTTCTTCACAATATAATATCACAATTTGAGTTGAAATTTTCAGTTACCTGACCATCCTTTGGTTTTGTTTAGGTTGGTTAATTGGGATTCTACTGTACCTTTAAAATAAAAGAAAGAAATTCACTGTAGAGTCTTCTAAGCATCACACTACCTGTACAATGACTGCAGACCATAAAGAAAAGCCTGAATTCTCAAGAGGAGAAAATTTGTTCACTAAGTATTATTACAATTTATGTTCCTTAAACATTAAAATTACAATGAAGTATTTTAAAAAGGGTTCAGCTTTGATGGGTTTTTTTACAAGATACATATTTCTCTTTTTACAGATTTCCAATTCTAATGATGTCAAATTTATAATAATAAATTAAACATTCTTTAGAGCTGTGACCTTACCCTCTTGCCTTGAATGTCCCTGATGTACTGTTCTGTACAAATGAAAGAATCATATGTGTCTTCCCCATATCCCTCTGGAGTATCATGGTTCATGTTCACCTTTCCAATGAATGCTCGTTGCCCCAGACGCTCCACACTATCTGCCAGGAATAATGAGCTGTCATAATGAAGTGTCGCAAAGTACGCTGCTGTTGTGGTACCATTGGTAAGTGTTTTGTTCTGGAAATAGTACAAATAAAGCAACACAGGGAAAGTATTTGTGTATGTAACTAATAAAATGCTTAATCTACTAAACCTGACATTTCAAGCCATGTCACTTCATTGAAAGTCATTTTATTAAGTATCATATCAGATTTTTATCTTTCAAAACTTTATAGTGGTCAGATTTAGAGAAAGAATGGACCAGGAAGGATTAAGTGGACTGCATGATGTTGAGATGATGATGAAAGAAATGGACAAGAACGATACAAACATTAATAGCAATAATGGAGAAGCGTGAATGAAATATGTTGTTTAGAAGAAATACTTCAGAAGTCAGTAAGAGTGGATAATTTTAAGTGATTTGAAAAGCAATACCAAGGAGAGGAACATGGGAATTATCACAAAGTGACCCACTAAAATGCCAGCAGACTGCAGACACTGAAACATAAGAAATAGAAATAGCTTTTTGAAGCTTACACCCACCAATTCAAAATGTCTTTGGTCAATGATGGTGAAGATGTTGATGATTACAGTAACAATGATATGCTACAATGACTTTCAGGCTGGGAAGTCCACCTTCAGATGTGTAATTTCTTAAGCAACACACACAGTACAGTATAGTATAACACGCAATGTACAGAGAATGACAAACGATTCCTTTGTGATGTAATTTTTTGAAAGGAAACCATTTATAAAATTCTTCGACGGTAAAGAAACTATTTTTGTTTGAATTCCCCCCCCCCAAAAAAAAAAAAACTGTCAGGTTTCCCTGCTGTATTCTGTATATATTATCTACATAGCTTCGGCTATTCATTTTTTCATATTTAAGCATCCACAATTATTCAACAGAACAACATCAATGGACAACAACCCCTACTGCTGCTTTGTATATCTTAAAAAGGTAATTTATGTGTTGTACCAGACAGTACAAATTTCTTCATGATGTATGTCTGTCACCACATTATAAAAGGATATATTATAGACATACACATATGATCACATGACCAAATATTTTTCTTTTCTTAAAACCAATCTGGAACACAATTTTAGAAAGTAGGCTATGGTAATATTTACTGTATGGACTGTCTGAACATGGCAGGCTTTTGTTGTAATAATGATGAACCCTCATATTCTGTAGCAGTAGTTACTGAAATATACTTCATAGCATAAAATAAGTAGGCAATGAACAGTTTTGATGAAACACTGATTTTTTAATTTTTTTCATAACACTATAAAATTCACTTAGGCCTCACTATGACGTGGTCCATGGGATCTGCACTGCAAAATTGTTAAGATATCGTTCTGTATAAAGCACAAAGTCAGGCTAGATTTTGGGACCCATGATCTATTCATGTAAAACCTGATACTGGACTATAATGGATTACATTACAGTAAGGATATTGTATACTTATGTTTATAAAATATCTGAAGTAATTGTCTTCATTGTGTAATTCATGATGTTGACTCACCACAATTGATTCATAAACTTTGGTGGCAAAATCGACATCCATGTATTTCTTTTCTAAAGGAAAAGTGTATGTTGTAAGCCAATCTAGCAGCTGTTTGTCATATCCGAGACCACAGTTTGGATACTGTGGTGCATGAATGTGAGTGTCAATGAAGCCTGGCATTACAAACTCTCCCTCACTAAGATGATGCACACTGTTATCGTCAATTCCATATTTATGCTGAGTTTTTACCAGCTTCTCTGTGCCCTTGCATACAGACACAATCTGCAATCAGCAATCATTCCAATAATCAGGACAAAAAGGAGTTCGTCAGCTAGAGAGAAAAAGGCATTACACTAGCTACACTTCAGAGATCCTTTGGAACAGAACTTTAGTTTCAGTAATGAACAACTAGTACTTGTGAACTTACCCTGCCTCTCACTACTGCAATGAATCCATGTTCAATAATGGTAAGTGAGGTTATGTTCTCAGAGTGTACGATTGAGCCAACTATTATGAAACTTGTAGCATACGCTTTCTGAAAATAAATTCAAGATACAATTAACAAAAGGATCCAAAGGTTTGACATATGAGCATGTTTTATACATTAGGAGATGTGGGAGTAAAAATGGCCATGCAACCTTTTTCCATGTTTTTATGTTCTCCATTATTTTTATACATTTTGAGTACAACCAACACTGGTATAATTAATCATACTTTTTTTTTCGAACACTGAAGAGTCAGTTTTGTATCTGTACTTCTGGCAAACAGGGTGACTAGTCATGCAGGCCACCGTGACCAATCCAACTATTTCCATTGCACCAGTTCAAGTACTGTTCTGTGACTTATAGACTGAAATGAGATGGACTGCTATAGTGTTGCAACCACATGTTTAATCTGACCTAGAGAGGAACATCTTCCAAAGGCAGTGGTAGCTCACCCTGTAGGAATAAGCATGTTTGCTGTTGTTATGGTATGCTATTAAATGATGGAAGCAGTCATGGCCTGATTTAAGACACTATATTGACAATTGCTTTTATGTTTACAATTATTATATATCATGGACTAACAATTCTTTACATATTTTGTTTTTGTAAGAGTGAGGAGAACTACAAAACATCTGTTAAATTAAGAGTGGGAGTTAAGAAACAGGTAAAGCAGATTTTGTACAACAGTAAAAATACCAATGTAAAATTATGTCAATAATCTGTACCAACAGATAAATGAAACATTACAAGAATTCCTATGACCAGTATTCAATTTGTTCAGTACCTAATATTAATTCCAGGGCATGGTGGAGACCAAACATTCACCTCAACTAGTGCCAAGGTTAAAAATGTGCAGAGCCCTACATCCATTCCCCATGTTTTCTAATATATGCTATCAGTTCTACCATGTATATGAGCTGCCAGCCAACACTACTTTTCTTAATTATGAATCTTATTACACAGTTTCTGAACATCACATCTTTCATGTAACTGTGTAGTGCAAAATGTATGTTATACTTACTAAAAGTACTGATAAATGGGTTAATTACCTGATATAAACCACTAGTCATGATGTATCTTTACCATGAATGAAACTTTTCACAAACAGTACACAGAAGTATTATTACTAAATCCAACTTACTGCGTGTCTTAGATACATGTCTAATAGTGTACTCTAGTGGTAGGAACACTGTAACAGCTTGTACAGATTATATTAATCATGAAATACAGACAACCTTGAACCAAGCTTATGATATCTGTTGTAACATTAATTACTCTCTATTGTTTTATCCCTTGAGAATGTGTCCTTTGTAGACCATACACATACTTTAAATGCAGGGTTTCAGTTCAGTTTATTGCTTCCATCTTATCATACATATGTAGGTATAGGAGATGTCAGTCTAAAATACCTATTATACTCACAAATATGCAGGCACTAACACTTTCATATACTGCAGTAATTTAAAATAAATAAAAAAAATAATAAAGCAATTAGTGTAAAGTATTTAGAGTACTAAAAAGTATAAAATATAGCCTATTAATTTGCAAAACCACCTTTGTATATTAATTTATTGTATGTAAGATTTGTTACAGAATAAATTACTTTTAATTACATTTAAAACATGTGGGTCATTTATATTTTTATACCACTTGGCAGTTTACTATAACATTTTATACCAATGCTCCGAGCAAACTCTTTTTACCAGATTTGTTATGCAGAATTTAGTACACAATTTTTGTTATCTAATACTGAATTCACATATACATCCTCTTTAAAGTTTTAATCAGGATTTATTCTTGGAAACTTTGTATCAGTGATATATTTTATGTTTTAACACTGTGTTAAATTTTAGGTTTTAATGGATATATTTTTTAAGGGTGAAATCTAGGAGGCTGTAATGGTCTGAGTTTCAGGCTAGAGATAGGTGAGATAAAGAATTAATACAGAATTTTGGTGGTAAACTACCTGGAAAATGATCAATTGGAAGACAGAGAGCAAACAGGATAGCATTATTATGGGTCTCAGGAAGATCCTAACCAATTTAACTAATTCCACATGATTTCAATCCCTTCAGTGTAATAAATGTAAAAAGAAAGTTGTCACTGTGCTTAAGCTCAAAACCATGAAGATGTATGGGGATCGGAGGTGCTTCAAGCATTCTTAACCTTGCTACTAAGTACAGGTTCACAGGCATATTGCCTGAAATATTTTCTTCCAGTTATCACTGTAAGGAAGGTAATCTAAATGTTAAGAGGCGTGTAAGGAAACAGGAACACTGTTTCTTGTATATAAGCTTATCTAGTTGACCACATCCTTCTTACAGATATAAGAATGAAAACAGGAACAAATATTCAAGCAAGCAAATTTTAGTCAAATATATAAAACCAAACCTAGTGATTGTTGTAGCAGCTACATACACTTGAAAAAATGTACACAGAAATTTCAAATGCCTGAGTAATTTAGTACTTTTTGTGCTTTCCATTTATATTCCTTTCAGCAGCTCCAAAAAACAAGACGATATTCAGAGCTCTGGTTTAAAAAACACAAATTGCTTACTCTGACTAAATATCAAAGGGAAAATTTAATTTCATCTTTAGGATGACATACATCACAAACAATTAAATAATGGTGTCATTATACCTGCTATTAGTGATTCTATGCCAATTAGAAAAAGGTATGATTTAGTCGAAAGTCAATTCTTCAAAGGCATATTTCTGCCGATCAGTAGGAATCTGAATGTCTATACTCATGCCTGTTTGAGGATACGGACAGGTCATTGTCATGTCATAGTCACTACAATGTAAGTCTAGGGGTTTTCCGAATAGAGGGCTTTAAAATTTTCAAGGTCATTTGAACGTTATTTTTTGATACCCATATTTCTGGCGATGAGCGGGAATCTGAGTGATAATATTCATGTCAGTTTGAGTAGTATTATTTAAAATAGCTGAGAATTATATATCTCTGTTAGAAGGGGAAAATAAACGTTTGTACAGTATCCTTCGTGACAGAACCCGAGCCGGAAGTTGCGTATGCGAATGGTGATTTTGCTTGATTGTGTGGTAGAACAGAGGCGCAAAACGTAGTGTTTTTGTTGTTGTATATAAGTTTAATTGGGATTTCATACCAAGTATTTTAAGGGAGATGACAGATTCGGCAAACAAACCGAAAGTAGATTTGGGCCTTCTTGAAGAAGATGATGAATTTGAAGAATTTCCAGCAGAAGGTGAAATAAGTTCTTTCATAATGTATATACCCCAGTCAAACCCCGTAGTAACACGAAGTTTGAGAAGAATAATATCCTTAAGTTTCAAGTTTATTTTAGATATATAATTTAAAGTGTGTCACTTACATTTAGCACGTTGTTGTCTCGTGCTTTGGTTATATTCAGTGTTTTTTTTTCTATTAAAAATGGTGACTGTGCTTTGAGGTTATGCCTTTTTTTAACGTTGATAGAGTTTACTTAAAACAGGTGATGGATGCCTTCAGAGGAAAACGCTTGTTATAATTATTGTGACTATTTTAAAGTTACTTTTCTAACCTACCCATTCACCCAAACCTTTCATTAAAATTGGACAGCTGGTTATTAGGAACTTATTTTATTTTCCAGGAACAATCTGCTAAGTTTTGTTTATGTAAATGGTTGCTAATTTTCAGATTGGGCTGGAAAGGATGAGGATGAAGAAGACATAAGTGTTTGGGAAGACAACTGGGATGATGATAATGTAGAGGATGACTTCAGTATGCAGTTGAGGTATTCTGTTATGTTTTCTAGAAAAGCAGGCAGTATCATGCAAAACCACATAGCATGTTCACACATGATTTCCCATTTGTTATTCTAAATAGAATACAATTAATTTACATTCCACAGATCCTTCATAGGCCTAAGCCAAGAATGTAGAACGTCATAGCACAAATACAATATTTTTTCTAGTACAAATATAAAATATATAGTTGTGACAGTAATTTACAGTTCATGAGTGATGTGACAGTTCTTAAGCAAAGCATATTGAGTTTAGTTTAGGGATAATATATAGAATATGTTTTCCAGTATAAGTTATTGTCAATTTGTAGACCAAGAAATTTTGTTGTTTCTACTTTTTCAATTGTTTAATCCTCATACCCTACACATAGCTTAACAAATTTTTTTGTTGGTAATGCAAAATTTCATGAAATTTGTTTTGTCAAAATTTAATGTAAGTTTGTTGGCTTTAATCCATTTGTTCAACCTAACTAAAATGTAATTCATGCAACTTTGGAAACAGTTAATTTCTGGGTGTGAAATAGTAATATTAGTTTTATCCACAAGAAGTATGGGTTTATGCTGACAGTAAGTCATTGATACATATATAGTGTGTGTGTGTGTGTGGAAGGGCAGAGGACGAAGTATTGAACCTTGAGGAACTCCATGTTTATAATGTTGAAACTTGCTGTTACTGAATCTGGTGATTTTATTTCTACTTCTTCTTCCTTCCACGTTACTTTCAGTTCATTATCGTCTAACCATGCTATCATTCAACATTACACAGTCTAAGCAATTGAAGATATCATTAAATAAACCAGTAATATTTAAATAATGTTCTTCCTCATTTTGTTAGCCTTTGTGTTACTCATTTCAGGGAACTCAAAATCCATTCAGTAATTCTCACATCAGTGACACAACACTTCTATCCACAAAGTAACTCACAGTAGAATATTACGATAAAATAGCCACAGCCGCATTCTCGTACATTTCTCCTGATTCAGTATTGATGTCAGTATCCTATTTCTTATCCAGTTCAACATAGCAAATGCAGGTGACATTATCATAAAATATATGAGTAGTATAGTAATCGTATAATACATTTTTTTTATATATCTGTGGCTGTGTCCTTGATGGACCTTGGCCCCCTCATACATGGAAGGTTTTTTGATCTATTCAGACATTCGATTTGATAGGATAAGATAGTATAATATAAATATTAACCAGTTTGTTGCGAAGGGGTGAAATGAAGAGTGCAAGTTAATGTACAAGAATGTGAAATGGGAAAATTAAGGAAGTATAAACCATGTAATCATCGTTTCAGTCTGAGATTTACGTAATTTGAGGAACTGAGTACATGTGATTACATAATCAAATCACAAAGAACAGAGCATAGCTCTGAACTGTAGCTCGACCAAAGGAATTTCTGAATTTGTCGTGGAGTTGTATTTTGTATGAGCTTTGTGGTACTTATGGTGCTGTGTAACATATTTTAATACTATATGTGTATGGTACTGAAAAGCAGTATATTTTATTTTAATCATGACTACTGGCTCAGTCAGTATAGTGACTAGCTACGGGCTGGACGACCGGGGTTCGATCCCCGAGGGGGGCAGAGGATTTTTCCTCTAGCCTCTGCGTCCAGACAGGCTCTGGGGCCCACCCAGCCTCCTCTACAGTGGGTACCGGGGTTCTTTCCTGGGGGTAAAGCCGGCCGGGGCGTGATGCTGACCACTCACCCCCACCTAGTACCGAGGTCAAGGAAGAGAGGAGCTATACCTCCACTCACCCCAAACGCCTACATGGCGTATAGTGGGACAAACTTTACTTTTTGCTGGGTTTCATTTCTTGGATAATGTTCTTGAGAAGTAGCCACTGTTGAGAGGGAAGAAGATTTTACAATTATTTCCACTCTCTTCTATACAAATTTTCTAGCATGCTAATCGCAAGAGAAGTACAAGAAGATTTTAAGTCACTGCTCTCCTCTATCTCAGTTTTCAGCTGAAATTTTTAAACTTAAGTATTGAAAGAATGTGCACTGAATAAATTTATTGACAGTGTAATTGTTTATCATAATTGCAATGCAGCAGTCCATTATGTTTGGTATTCTGCAGTTTAGTGTTCATGATGCAGTATGGGAAAAGTGAAGAAGCTGTTCTACTCCTGCAGTATGAAAAATAGTGTGTCTTTGTGTTTTGTGACGCACCATTGGTTAGTGGTCTTTTTTATTTTTAGTTACCTGAGCCATTTTTTGTACATGTAACTGGCAGTGATCTGTTTAGTATGTAATCGAGTACAGGAATTACAAACTGGTGTCGTCCTCAGCCACTTCAGATACTATAAAGTATTCATAGACATCGCATGTAATTAACGTAAAGTATCCGTCCATTATAGTATCCAAAGCTTCATCATTCATGCAAGAAAACAATCTATGGAACCTTCATGGCCATTTATTGTTTGTAGTACCTGTGAACATGTATAAACACTGCTTCTGTAATGTGTGTTTGTCAATTTGCTAATTTTTATTTATTTTTTTCAGGGCTGAGCTTGAAAAGCAGGGGGTTAAAGTGGATTCATGAATTTGGAATATCTTCAGCAACTTACGAAATGTTTGAATTAAAAGTATTAATTTATAAAAGCTTGTAAAATTCTATTGTGAGAAATAAGTAAACAATAAATCAATAAACAATTATATATATGTTGTTGTTTACAAAAACAATACAAAATAATATGCTTTAATTATAGGTCCCAGCAGATCTCAGTATAGGAATGTTTCGTTTCAACATGAATACATTAAGCCCATGGTTGTGAAGAACACATGAAAGTATGGTCACTTCACTTGACGTCCAGCAACATACACCTTGGTGATGTTGCGATCATCACCAGTGTACAGGAACTTCTGCACCAATGCATCAGTATCATACTTCTGTAGAATGTCAGTTGAACCTGGGCTCTTCATGTTAACAATCAACGCATCAAAATCTTTCCCAACTTCAAAATTTCCAATTTTATCACCCAGAGCAACAGCTGAAACAGAGAAAACATCTAATTCTGTTTACATCTGGAACTGACTACAAGCTTTAAAGGAAGGCCTGAAACATTTCTCTGACATTTGTTATGAAGGCATACAAGAATCTTCACTTCATTTATTCGAGCCAGCCGAAGTGTTGCAGAAGGGTATAACTTATTCTTCTCTGTAGGATTTTAGGTTTTCACAGCGGTGAGTATGAAGATTTCCGTCTTCTGGGTTGTTGCGCTGATGACGGAGGCAGTATGTCCTCTGAAACGTTGGTTAACATCGACCAGACTACACAGCGCAACAACCCAGAAGACAGAAATCTTCATACTCATCGCCCTGATGATGGAGGCAGTATGACCTTTGAAACGTTGGTTAACATCCACCAGACTACACAGCACAACAACCCAGAAGACAGAAATCTTCTTATTTTTCTCTCTGTCTACACTTGATATTAAGCAGAATTAGTATAACTATAATCCTCAACCCCAAAGATGGAAAAATTTTAGGATTTCGGTGTCAGTGTTAAGTGACTCCCTTGTTGCCACGGTGTGTTCTCAGATTGCATACTGAAGGCAGATGCAAATATACTGAGTGAGTAATCATGTACAGCTAATGGGTGATGCAGTATGGAGTTTGGTTACAGTGCTGGCAACCCCGTCACTGTAAAAAATTAGCATGGTACAAAATATTCCAGGGCCTAGGATTTGGGTAAACTGGAATAACCTAAGCAAAGAATGTAGCAGTGGTGAACAGTTATATTCTATAAGACCATACAGATTAAAACCTGGAACATTCACCTCCAGTAAACATTAAACCTAATGAAGGAGAAAATGGAAATTTTCATGCAGAACATGAAGTTTGCCGTAACCAAAACAGTTAACAGGCTCATAAAGATCATGAACATGTGACCATTAACACTGGACTGATTATCTTGGATATGACCTCATACTAGTGACATTTGGCTAGTGGTCAATTATACTGGGCCTAACATAGTGACCTGGGTTATGTGTCCAGTGACTGGAATGTTGGGCCGGTGGGTCTGGTGGCACTGAACCTGCAGATATTGTCCTTGGAACTGGGCCTCAAGTTGTCATAAATGCATGTTGATCTTCGTGTAAAATGAAATTTTAGTAAAACTCTCCAGTATTAATTTGCATGGAAATCCATTTTTGAGCTGTGAACTGCATGTGGATGGACGGAGATTTTTAATAGGCACTCCGCAGAGATGTGAATATGCCAAAATATGATTGTTGTAGTGCAAAACTGGGGCTCGAATGTAATGTGGAAGTACATAGACCATACAAAAAAAGGATATTACTAATGCACTGTAAAATTTTCACAGGGAAGTAATTTGAAGATTTTTGCAGTTATAAAGCAGTGTCCATATTTCCTATGCCTGTCATTTAAATTTTAAATACCTTTGAAAACTGGCTTGATAGGACGACACTGCCCTCATATGATGTGACAGCCACAGGTTTTGAAAGACCGTGATTTGATTCAGGTAAAATGTGAAGACAGCAACAAATTACTGTACCTCTGGCACCTCCTAGTGTTGCAAGGTAGAAGGCCTCATGATATGTGAGTGGGGCATAATCTTCACCCTTTCCGAAGGAAACGTGGATTGAGACATCCAGTGTGTTGCGTATGGTGTTCAAGATAGAGAGGCTGTATCCACCTGATACATCTGAAACAAGTGCACAGAAGTTACAAGTCACCATCCTGTGCCTTTGGATACAAATTAAGATCTTACCGTCTCCTATTTACACTTCAGAATGGTTATGTCTGTATCATTTGTGGGTGAATAAAAGTCACCCAAGACAAATATCGAATGCCATATCACTTAATATTTTCAAATGAAATGCTGATTTCAAATTAAAAATGTGCTTTAACTGAAAGTATTCTTTGTGCAATGCAAAAAGAAAAAAAGAGTTGCCTGTCCATCTGTCATGGATTTCAGTGTCTAAACTCTTATTAGATTTTGATCATATTTTATATCAGAAATAATTATGAAACTTTGTAAGGAATAAGAATTTTGGCATTGTTTTCTTTACCAGATATTATTAAGATAATGTGAATGATAGCAGTGACATAACACATCTGTTCAGGTGCTCCATTCAAGAATACGCAACCTACCTGTACCCAGCCCAACCTTGATGCCGGCATTCAGCAATCTACGAACGTCACAGAGGCCACTCTTGAGTGAAGTATTTGAGTTTGGACAATGTGAAATGGCTGTACCGCGAGCAGCCAGAACTTTCAGTTCATCATCACTGAGATGTACGCCATGGGCTAACACTGTCTGCAACATATCAGCACAGTATAATTCTGCAGTGTCTTTGGATTCCTACAGATGTTTGTTGTCATAAAATCTGAGGTTTCCACAGCAGTGAAGATGCCTCAATTTTCAGTCCTGAAGATGGAGGCAGTATGTTCCTCCAAAATGATAATACCGATCTACATATCTACACAGTGTCACGACCGAGAAGACCAACATCAGCATGTTACCATCAGGTACCCATTTCTGTATTAAACAGTTCAGAGACTTTCTGAGAATCGCTTACCTTGTTTGTGAGAAGTCTGGCTTTGTCATAGACATCAGCATAGCTGGTGCAATCACGGAACGACTCTTTCACGGCTGAAACCTCGTGTACATTCTCGGAGATGTGGGTCTGAAGCAATTTATTATCAGAATCAAGTTTCCATATTTAAGTCAGACATACTTTCTATGTAGAGGCTACTAAATGTATTTTAACCCATCGTATTGAGTTTACGGTTTCAGCAGACCAGATGTGTTTCTGATATCCATGTTGCTGGGCACATATAAAATAGCATTTGTGAAACAATATATGAAGAAGTAGTAACGTTATGTAATAAAATGTTACCTGGATATGCAGATCATAGCGTGAAGCTAGTTCACCCAGCATCTTCATAAGCTCCATGTCACAACTCAGTGCAAATCGTGGCGTTATGATGGGTAGTATCAGATCATTCTGAAATGTAAGTAAAGGTAAGTTACAAACATGCAAAGCATCTGACTGTCCTCGGAGACCTTGGCACTAGAGAAGGAGATTAGTGGTCCTGGTACCTGTTTTACAGAAAACTGGCTGGGCTGCAATGCTGTTCTGTAATATCATTACCAGGGTTTAAGCATAGCTGTTCGCAGTTAATGTACTACCAAATTATCACAGCTGTTCACTGTGTAGCGAAAGTAATCTCACCTTCTTATCTTTAAGCTGGATGATGAAGTCTTCTGTCAATTTATATGAGTCTTCTGTTCTTTCGCCATAACCGTCAGGAGTGTTCCAGTTCATATTCACTTTCCCTACAAACGCTCGCTGTCCTTGATCAGCTGCAATATTTGCCAACAGAACTGTGCTGTTGAAGTGAATTGTTGCAAAATACATTGCTGTTGTGGTACCATTAGCCAGGGTGTTCTTCTGTAAATTATTAAGTCAGATACAGCCAGAAGGACATGAAGAAGTATGTGGTACAGTCAGAGTTCTGATGCCTTTAAAAACTTCAATTCATCTGGCTCAGGTTAGGATTAAATGGCAGGCCCTTATGGACATGATATCAACCTTTGGGTTCATAAAATATAGACAATTTTTAGACTAGCTAATTAGCTTTTGAAGAATTACTCTGTTCCGTGGTGGTACTGTAATTATAAACATCTGTTTATTGCAAATCTCTCAAGTACATCTGTGGCTCAAGAATTTACTTTGGTTACTTTGCCTGTCATATGTTCTGCATGCTACAAACATCTAATCCTGAGATGACAAAACAGTGTTTTCTGTAAGTACATAACTTACAACATATTAACATCCGTTTCATAAACTCTTCAAATAGAAGTTGATACAAGTAAATGTTACAAGAAAATGAGGTGGCCTAAATATGTTTGTTGGTTTGAGTCTAAAACACCCTTTAACATACTACTTTTAAAATCAAATGACTGAAATGAAGAAGGGAAAATACAAAGCAGAATATGGTTTCATCTCTCTGGCAAAAACATGGAGCATTTTGAATGCATATTGTTTTACAAGCTGCTCATCAAAGTATGACATATCCATCCGTGACAGATCATCTCATAAAAATAGTAACAAGCTGTTGGAAAGCCAATGGGATTTGAAGAGTCGACGAAACCAGACCCATCTGGTAGCAAGGAGGAAAACTACACTCATGAATGAGAGAGGGGAAAAAGATTCTGGTGAAACTTTTAACAAGCCAATTCTATTATGAGATATCAAACTAATACATGGGCAGGATGGCAAGCAGAAATTTGCTCAAATTTTTCCATAAAATTCACTGTACAAGAGCACATTAAAGAGACAGCAAATGATATTGAAGAGTAACTTGTGAATGATCCTCAATCATCAATGTCTGTAATACAGCATGATCAAATGAGTGGTACAGTACAATGTCCACAGTTACTGGCTGTATGTCCACTTCATATTTGATGAAGCAAATAGAAAAAAATGTTATTTTTCTGACTACAGCTGTTGTAGATGTGCACAGAATGTAGTGATAATGGCTTACAGAAAATAATATTCCACTAAAAGGTTGTATTAATTCTGTTTTATAGCAACTTTTCCAGCCACTGAAACAGCATACTGGTATATATCTTTTATTCAGACAGTTAAAAATGTCCATAGAAAATATAAAAACCTTTATAATCATAAACAAAACTCAAAACGTGTTCTCTTTGGAGTATATGAAGTGCCAAAGGTGTCCTTTATTGCTTAATATTATGTGCTTAGAATCTAGATTACTCACCACAACAGCTTCATATACCTTTTCAGCAAAACTTAAATCAGAGTACTTCATTTCGAGAGGAAAAGTGTAAGTTGTAAGCCAGTCCAACAGCTGCATATCATAGCCAAGGCCAGCATTAGGATACTGAGATGCATGAATATGTGTATCAATAAAACCTGGCATTACAAACTCTCCATCTCCAAGATGATACACAAAGTCATCTGTAATTGAATATTTTTCTTGAATCTGAGCCACGTTTGCAGTTTCTTCCACGGCTACAATCTACAAACAGACATGGTAATGAAAACCATGAATCCCCAGTCAAGGTAACCGGTATCGTTCTGAATATACAAAGCCATAATGGTTGAGTTGTCAACCTCAATTGGCAGTTGCAAGAAATTTTGAAAGTAACTTTGTAATTAACTTAATTGATGTTATTAAATGTAAATACATCTTAAATAACTATACTGTGGCAAATGTCAGTGATTTGCTGTGGGTTCTTTAAACTGGATTTATGGGATAGCTCAGTCAGTATAGTGACTAGCTACGGGCTGGACGACCCGGGTTCGATCCCCGACGGGGGCAGAGGATTTTTCCTCTAGCCTCTGCGTCCAGACTGGCTCTGGGGCCCACCCAGCCTCCTCTACAATGGGTACCAGGGTCCTTTCCCGGGGGTAAAACCGGCCGGGGCGTGATGCTGACCACTCACCCCCATCTAGTGCCGAGGTCAAGGAAGAGAGGAGCTATACCTCCACTCACCCCAAACGCCTACATGGCGTATAGCGGGACAAACTTTACTTTTTACTTTTATTATTACAATTAATCATTTTTTTCTTAAATGTAGTCTGTTGGTCTATGAATCACAGTTTTGTTAATGATGTCCAGACTTCACGCCTGTTAACTGTGCCACTCCACAACAATCAGGCTTACAGCTCGCTTGACACTCCGTTCTCGACTCGGTCTCAGCACTTCTATGCTTTAACTCCTTCACTGACAGCTGACAGATTTGCTCACAGCCTTAAACAGGTTCTGTTCCCATTCAAGAAAGTCCTACATTACTCCATAACATTCTAGAAGCCACAAGATATTCTAGTACATACAACAGATTCTGAGAAATGAGTGGTGTGTGCCCATATTCTTCCAGCTGCTAGGAGTGAAGTAATTACCACTGGCTAAGCATGCAACATGACATATAATGTACATAAAATAGATTAACTGTTTTATTCATATGAATATTCTGATATAATATAATATAATTAAACCTCAGTTAAGTGACAATTCATGACAACTGTTAAAAAGTACAGGCTGCAAAGCCCGGGAGAGGAAGTCACAACACCATTAATTTCTATTATTGTCCATTTGCATCAGTGTAGTACTCACTGCTCAGAGAATATTTCTACTAACATTAAGCTCTGCAGACTGTGGTCATTTGTGTCACTAACTTCTGTTTGTATTTAACATGGATTTCTGTACTGTACGTGGCTGCCTGATCTTGTCTGACTTCTTAAACTGAATTATATTTCTATATTTTTTAAGAGGTGACTCCTTCCAGATGCTCCCCCCCCCCCAAAAAAAAAAAAAATTGTCTGGGTCCATTATAAAATTAACTTTGAAACAGTTAACAGAAAATATTTGGGAGCCCCAAATTTTTAAAACTACAAACACCAAACCTCAAAAATTAGCCACCCATCCCTTTGTAGACTGATTAAGAGATTTCACACTTTAAAAATGTGTTTAAGGACCTGTACTTACCTTGCCATCTGATACAGCAATTAGTCCAAGATCAAAGACAGTAAGTCGTGTAATCTCCTTGGAATGCACAATTGGACCAACAATAATGAAAGATTTGTTGTACATTTTCTGTAAAAATACCAAGATTACATGGCTTAGGGGAAGGACAGTAGCAGGCATGTATAGTGAAAGGAGAAATTAAAATATCTAAATGAACAATAAACCTTAAACACATGCACATATACATAATGCACACACATAATATAACATAATTAATTTTGCAACTGGAAAATGTTATTTTAACTCCAGTACATATGCAAATTTAAAAACTTCATGAAACCTTTAAGAGATACTCACACAACCCTCAGGATGTCGAGAACCTTTACTAAAATTTACTTTACAAGTTTTATGTACATAATTGACCAATAAAATAAAGAAACTTGTTTCTTCCAGGAGGTGTATGTGTTTTAACGTTACTGTACTTTGTTCTCTTTGTCAACCTACAATAGAAGAATGCTGTAAAGGAATGCACAGATATGTGAAGTAACTTTGCCATTGCAGAAGTGCATTCTTTTCTAACATCAGTCTCCACTTCATAAGACGTATTTCTCTCTCCCTAACACTGTTAATTCCGCGAATATTCGATAGATGTAATTTCTCTGCCCATTCAGCATACTGTGGAAATATGCAAGTACATTACCATTTGCATAATTTACAGAGTCCTAGTTTTTGGCAACCCTTCTTAAATTAATTTGTGACACTGAACAATTCTCAATTTTCTTCTTCTTTGATCAAGTTCATTAATTCCACGTAAAATATACACAAGTGTTAATAAGCAAACAACAATTTTGATATCTGTCTTCTCGGTTGCAGCACCACCTTGTCTGGTAGAAGTTAACCAACATTTCAGAGGTCCTTGCTGCCTCCATCATCAGGGTGCTGCAACCCAGAAGACAGTCATCTTCATACTCACCACCATGGAAACTTCAAATCCTAGTAAATAACAAATAGTATGTGCATGCAAAGCTGTGTATCTCATTTGTACATTTAGTGAATTGATTCTTTCTTTAATATCTTTGTATTTATTGTCAACATTTGTACTGACGCTGGCAGCTGAACATTACCTTCTGTGAATCTTGACTCATGATGAATGCCAGGGCTTCAAGGAACCTCTCCTGTAGAATAAATTTTCAATGACACAATATACAAAAGAATCTTACTGGTAAGCTAGCTGTAATCTGAAAGTAACATAACAGTCTGTATGTGGAAAGTATGTATGATTCTGTAGTTTCCATATAACATAGAGGATGATTAAAAAGTCATGAAACCCATATTAAAATACTTATTGATGGTTACAATTCAATGTATTTTGAATGAAATAATAAACACACATATTGCTATTATTATGCAAGAGATCACACTGTGTTGTAACCTGCTTCCACCAATCCATCAGTTGTATTTCGACAGTCAAGGTGCAAGCAAAGACTGTTCATTGTTGAAAACTACCTGGCATCTCTTTCTTACTTAACTTGCCAAAATGAGTTTAGGAACACATATCCTGATTATCCTGTGCAAAACAAATTGACAATATCTCATCTGGTGAACCATCTCTGTGACATAGTATCTCTTCACTAAGATGCATCAAATATGACAAAAAAAGTGAATGCATGCATCGCTGAACATGATGGACATTTCCAACACTTAATATAACATTGATTTCTGATTTTTGTGTAATTTAATTTTTAACAAATAGATCACATGTCAGGAATGGGTTTCTGCCTCCATCACCAGGCTGCAAGGACCACTGAAACGTTGGTAAACTTCTACTAAACTACACGGCGCTACAATCCAGAAAACTGCCATCTTCAAACTCACCGCCGTGAATACCTCAGATCTTACACATGTTCATGTTGGTATGCGTGTCCTACGTTGCGAAGTCTAAAAGAGAAGATCTATAATGGCGGCCGGAGTGTGTTGTAGTTGTCATTTGATCCATGTCCCATGGTTACATGCAGGCTTGAGACACAGTGGACGAGAAATAGGAATTAAACTTTAAATGGATCAGGTAAGTCGGGGAATTCACTAGTGCACGTGTACAACTGGCAACGTGTATTCTACGAGAATTATTCGTGTCATGAACAGATAAGAGAAACACTAGAGAGAGTAGAGTAGAGTAAAATTAGGTTATCGTTTATTGATTAACAAATACAGCAACTTTACCTTTTCAATTTGGCCGTATGCTGCTCACTGCCTCACATTAATACTTGATTAAGAACCACTTTAAAACAAGGCAGCACAATAGCCAAATTCCTGCGTGCAACACATGCTCTTGTGGCAATCACGTGACATACCTCCTTATCACTTGTCCTTGGAGATAACCCCAAAATCCGGCCTAACCGCAGTAGCAATAAATAACGTTAGAAATTTGAGAGCAGTCTAATGGCAGTTTTCATAAACTGAAATTGTTTCAGATTATGTTTCTAGAAACATTGATAGGATAGTGAAGCATATTACAAAGGGACACAATAGAAAGTTAATTTGTTAGGTTGTCTGCTCAAGCATTTGATATATGAAGTAATGAGTGACATACACAACTTTTTGAGGATATCAAATACAGATTTTAATGGGGTTTAATAAGGATTAAAATATGTTCTGTTCATGCAATTTCCGATTGCAATGACTGTTAAAAAATGTCAGATTTTGTTGTGTGGCAGACAGGAGAGAAGCAAGTTTTGGAAATGTATGTATGAATCCTTACAGATATAAAATAATCACCAATATACAGGCTTAATATATGTAAAATAAATAAAATTACTGCATTTTCATATTTATCCTGCTGAGCTAATTTTCTTCTCTATTTTCTATTGTGTGGGTTCACCCCCTGTCACTTGAAATTTGTAAAGCAGAAAATTGGCTCTTCTGATTCTGAGTGTGTTCCATGACCTGGTATAAGTTGATGCTATGGGAGTTGTGATACATGAATGATAAATGGTTGTTTTGAAATACTGTAATTTGCAATTAGTGTAGTTAAAATAAATGGGTATATGGTTTCAGTAGCATGCATAGGCTATGGTATGATTGTGGTAACTGATGGTTTGTGGTATTAGTTGATTCTTGCCATATATTTATATAATTATACTTTTATTTTACTTTATAATATTGCCTTTGTCTACAAGGTATTTTATGGAAGAAAAGTTTGGATTGATTGTTCCCTTCAACAGTGATAAGAGTTAACCATCTTGAATCTTGTACCATGTAGGGTTGTAATACCAGAGACTGACAGTGAGAAAGGAGATCCTGGTTAGTAACGTAAGCCATTGGAGGACCAGCTTATATACAGTAGAAGAACTGTGTATAGGAAGTGAAACTGACACATTCTGCTATGTGCATTGTTGATAAAAATTCTGCAGGTGTTAATTAGCCAATCAATAAGCTGTAGTAGTGCTAAGAAGAATGTGGCAGAAGCAAGAAATAGAGCCTCAGAAACAGAAGTTAAAACTCAGAAAGTGAAGAAATTGATGACATTTAATTTATTGAGTAGTGAATACCCCAGCTTATTACTTTGAGCCATGTGACAAACCCATTTAACTATTTAATACTGCTCGTGAATGTACTGCTCCCAGAGATTGTGAGCTGTTTAATAAACCTCCTACCTGAGGATATGCCACTGCATCCAAAGTTGAATTTTCAGGCCCCCTTTGTTAACCTCTGTTACTGGCAAGTAAAAGTTGCCCTGCTCTTGGTGCATAACTAACACTAATGAAGCAGACATTTGGGTGGGGGGGAGTAGAGGTGTGTCTGTGCCATTCATAATTTTGGAGCACTAGAAATGAGTGGTCAGCTCCATGCCCCTGAGGAAAGAACTCTGTGACTGATTGGATAGGCAGTTGTATGGACCCACAAGTTCCTCTTGAATATGTGAGTAAGAGGAAGGTCCTGTCCTGCCAGGAATATGGTCCAGTCATCCAGTCTGTAGCCTGATTACTACCTTGGCTTCTACTGCTGCTGATACTATCAATTTCAATAGCATATGATTCCAGTGAGAGAATCCATGCTGAATAGAATGTCTCAAAAGCAATGTTTAATTTCTGATTTCTGTGGTGTAACAGCCCTCCGAGAGCCAAAGCCGACTAGCTGGCTACTGGCCTCACGTTCACATGCCTAAGCAGAGGTGAACGATCATCGAACCAGATATAAGGTGACGTGTGGTCAGCAGGATGAACCCCCAGCCATTGCTAGTTTTCATGATCGGATTACGCTACCCATCGTAGCTCCCCAATTTCCTCACGATGCTGGGTTGGCACCGGTACCATACATCGGTCGAAAATCTCATGAGAAATTCTTTCCCCGAGGCTCGAACCAGCGCGCATTCCGTATCACCAGTCCGAAGCATGATGCCTCAGACCGTGCGGCTACGGCGCAGGACAATTTCTGATTTGATACTAATTTTTTCCTGTTTTTTCTATTAATGCTGACCTGTGTTGGTGTGAATAACTGAAACGTAATGTTCTAATTATTTCTTATGTGTAATATGAATTTCTTTTTGTCATATCCAAATGTTTGGACTTTGTCACAGTGATTTATTAGGGATCTTTATATTGCCATGTTATTCTGCAGTCTGCTGAAAAGATGCAAATACATATTTAGTTTTTCCTTGTTTATTTATAGACCAGCATGGTCTTACTGGCAATTCACAGGTCATATCTGGCATAAGATGAATTGTAACCAGACCTGTAAAATTGTTACTAATTGCTACAAGCTCATATATTTTCTTTTCTCCAAAGGATTTGTTTTAAAAAAAGTTATTCTTATCTCATCTGCTGCTTTATGTACAAGTGCCATGCAGTACTTTTCATTTCTAAAATAAAAAGTTTTGAGACTCTGGACGTCTGAGGTCCACTCATGACTATACTTGAGATTCAAAGAGATTTGTTTTACGCTTTATATTGTTCAACTTTAGAGATGGGCCGACCAGTTGAGCTTTACTGGAGTGTTCAGCAATTCATCTTCCTTTCCTCATCAAAAGACATTTAGGTACCATCAATTTGTATATGTGATTCCAGAGCACTCTATACAAATTCATTGATTTTTGTTTGTTTCAGATGGTGTTTGAATTGCCCATATGGTTCATATACTGAGTGTGTGTCCACGCTCAAAATTACTGGCAAAGGACTTCATGTACTCTAGCTTCCAGATATAGGAATATAAATTAAACAGAGGTATGTTTAACAATTTTAATGTTTTATTTTTTAAAAAATATACATAAAACATTTTAATCAAAATATGAACAAATTTCTTACCTATAGTACCACTAACGAAAGTATTTAAATTTTGTTAGTAATTAGGTGCACTTACAAAAGTTATACACAAAAATGATAACTATATGAATTTAATTCAGTATCTTTTTTTGTATCACAGTAAAGTTCTGATAGGGTTACAATACAGTACTATATATGTGTGTGTGTGTCAGAAGATTCCTCACAGTAATGGTTCTGCTATGACAGATCTAGCTGTAAGCTTACAGGCAGCTAGGACAAACATTAAATAAGACTCATATTACCTGACACATATGCTAATTAAACAATTAACTGTGTAACCTGCATACCGAATAAATGAAACATGCATACATATCATATACGGGGAAGTTTAAATTGATGACCTATCAATCCTATGTATAAAATACTGGAGAGGAAATGTCAGTGGATGTTGATAACTGTATGCTATTTATATTACTGTACATGAATACTTACCGACACAGATAAACTGCAGTAGCTACTCACTACTACTTGTCTCTCTTCTTCCAATAAAGAATGGACGATGCTGCGTTTGATCATGACATTTCAGACTAATAATTTGAATAGTATCTGGTGAATTTGGCAGAGCTAATAACCTTACCATGAAATGTTTTGATACGATGTGCATGGAAACAATAGAATAGAAATGGAAAGACATATGTTGCCATTTTGGCAGGGTTTTTTAT